>NC_053394.1:224961438-225275813 GCF_905171765.1 Bufo bufo | reverse complement strand
GCAAAGAATGTTGCCCTGCGATCCTTGGCGGCGGAAGGACGTGCGCCAAACAGCTCTTCACCTGGGGCCCAGCCGCCACTACATTTACCCAGTGTGCAGTTAGGGAGATATAGCGTCCCTGGCCGTGCTTACTGGTCCACGTATCTGTGGTTAGGTGGACCTTGCCACAGATGGCGTTGCGCAGTGCGCACTTGATTTTATCGGATACTTGGTTGTGCAGGGAAGGCACGGCTCTCTTGGAGAAGTAGTGGCGGTTGAGAACAACATACTGTGGGACAGCAAGCGACATGAGCTGTTTGAAGCTGTCTGTGTCCACCAGCCTGAATGACAGCATTTCATAGGCCAGTAGTTTAGAAATGCTGGCATTCAGGGCCAGGGATCGAGGGTGGCTAGGTGGGAATTTACGCTTTCTCTCAAATGTTTGTGAGATGGAGAGCTGAACGCTGCCGTGTGACATGGTTGAGATGCTTGGTGACGGAGGTGGTGGTGTTGGTGGTACATCCTCTGTTTGCTGGGCGGCAGGTGCCAACGTTCCTCCAGAGGCGGAGGAAGAGGCCGAGGCGGCAGCAGCAGAAGAGGTAGCAGGGGGAGCCTGAGTGAGTTCCTTGTTTTTAAGGTGTTTACTCCACTGCAGTTCATGCTTTGCATGCAGGTGCCTGGTCATGCAGGTTGTGTTAAGGTTCAGAACGTTAATGCCTCGCTTCAGTCTCTGATGGCACAGCGTGCAACCCACTCGGGTCTTGTTGTCAGCACATTGTTTGAAGAACTGCCACGTCAGGGAACTCCTTGAAGCTGCCTTTGGGGTGCTGGGTCCCAGATGGCGGTGGCCAATAGCAGACGGACTCTCTTGGCAGCGGGTGTTCTGCTTTTGCCCACTGCTCCCTCTTTTGCTACGCTGTTGGCTCGGTCTCACTACTGCCTCTTCCTCCGAATTCTGAAAGTCAGTGGCACGACCTTCATTCCATGTGGGGTCTAGGACCTCATCGCCCCCTGCATCGTCTTCCACCCAGTCTTCCTCCCTGACCTCCTGTTCAGTCTGCACACTGCAGAAAGACGCAGCAGTTTGCACCCGTGTTTCGTCATCATCAGAGACGTGGTGAGGTGGTATTCCCATGTCCTCATCATTAGGAAACATAAGTGGTTGTGCGTTAGTGCATTCTATCTCTTCCACCCCTGGGGAAGGGCTAGGTGGATACCCTTGGGAAACCCTGACAGCAGAGTCTTCAAACAGCATAAGAGACTGCTGCATAACTTGAGGCTCAGACAGTTTCCCTGATATGCATGGGGGTAATGTGACAGACTGATCGGCTTGGTTTTCATGCGCCATCTGTGCGCTTTCTGCAGAAGACTTTGTGGGAGATAATGTGAACGTGCTGGATCCACTGTCGGCCACCCAATTGACTAATGCCTGTACCTGCTCAGGCCTTACCATCCTTAGAACGGCATTGGGCCTTACCAAATATCGCTGTAAATTCTGCTGGCTACTGGGACCTGAGGTAGTTGGTTCACTAGGACGTGTGGCTGTGGCAGAACGGCCACGTCCTCTCCCAGCACCAGAGGGTCGACTAACACCACCACGACCATGTCCGCGTCCCTTACTAGATGTTTTCCTCATTGTTACCTGTAACGGACCGTTTCAGCAGACAAGGGGTTAAAATCCGTTTAGGCGATATTCCCCTTTTCTGAGAGACAGGCACAGCTACTGCAGGACACCAACCTCCCGAACTGGATACAAAGTAGCACTCCAAACTGGAACCTCACGAATAGCTGCTAGCAGACGAACAGGAATCAGCTTACACTCCTGGCAATCAGTCTTTAACAGCATACATTGGATCCCCCCAATAACGAGACAAGGCTCCGTGTTGAGGGTCAAGCAGTGGTCTGAGGTGCTTGCACACCCAGCCTGTTTTTTATTACAGTTGTTGCAATTACAGGTCCGCCCACAGGGAGGTATAAAACAACCAAGCCCATCTGGTGTACACGCCCCTAGGGGACCAGAATGAAGACTTGTGACATAGGACAGATATGCAGCACTGTAGGATACACAGAGACAATACATCCCCACAATGCATCATGGTTTCCTCCTCTCTGCCCTGGAGACACCCGAGGCGTAATCCAATTATCTCTCAAGACAAAGAGAAATCACCAATACACATGTGCAGACAACAGGACAGACATCACCCTTTAAACACACAATGGGACAATGGCACAATAGAAACACACCCAGCATATTCCTCCCAAGCTGACAAGTTACACTTATTATAAATTGTTACAACTTTGTGAGTTTACATTGGCCATACATATAACTTACATCAATTTAAACAGTATAACTTGGGGACAAACCTATCCAAAATTCACTTGAATAGGTTCAGGGGTTTAAAAGTTAGTATGGGCCATAATCCTGAGGCAAGAGGCTGATAAACAGGCCTCTCCAAAACCCAGTGGCGAGGTTGGTTTCGCCACATTACCGTTCACCGCCATAAGAAAAAAATTATTTGGCCCAATGTATTGAATTCAAATTCAGGCATTTTTTTACAGGCACCTAACACTATCTGGCTATCTATTTAGGTACCGTATTACACAAATACAGGCAAAACAGTAACGACTGATCTAGCTGAATATAAATTGTAGGCCTAGTATTTAGGCGCTGGATGACAGGTATCCCTTTTACGGACAGAATTAGACTTGGAAATGCACGGTAGCGTGTGAAGTTATTGAGGATGACTCTATTGCACCTTCAATCTAATATACCCTTTTATGGATCAATTTAAACTTGGCCTGATACAGCAGAAAAAAATTATTTAGGGAATTGCTAAGTTGGGAATTGTATTCAACCCAGAACAAAAACTGTGATTTGGCGGACACTAAATGAATTGACCAGCCTCAGCAATAAACACAGATTTAGCTGAATATAAATTTTAGGCCTATTATTTAGGCGCTGGGTGACAGGTATACGTTTACAGACAGAATTAAACTTGGAAATGCACGGTAGCGTGTGAAGTTATTGAGGATGACACTTTCCGCACCTTAAATCTAATATACCCTTATATGGATCAATTTAAACTTGGCCTGATACAGCAGAAAAAAAATTATTTAGGGAATTGCTAAGTTGGGAATTGTATTCAACCCAGAACAAAAACTGTGCTTTGGCGGACACTAAATGAATTGACCAGCCTCAGCAATAAACACAGATTTAGCTGAATATAAATTGTAGGACTATTATTTACGCGCTGGGTGACAGGTATACGTTTACGGACAGAATTAAACTTGGAAATGCACGGTAGCGTGTGAAGTTATTGAGGATGACACTATCCGCACCTTAAATCTAATATACCCTTTTATGGATCAATTTAAACTTGGCCTGATACAGCAGAAAAAAATTATTTAGGGAATTGCTAAGTTGGGAATTGTATTCAACCCAGAACAAAAAAATGTGCTTTGGCGGACACTAAATGAATTGACCAGCCTCAGCAATAAACACAGATTTAGCTGAATATAAATTTTAGGCCTATTATTTAGGCACTGGGTGACAGGTATACGTTTACGGACAGAATTAAACTTGGAAATGCACGGTAGCGTGTGAAGTTATTGAGGATGACACTATCCGCACCTTAAAGGGTTTCTGTCACCCCACAAAACTCTTTTTTTTTTTTTTTGGATAGTTATATTCCTTATAGCGCGATATAGGAGAATATAATAGTCTTACTTTCATGCGGCCGATTCTTTAGAAAACGAAGTTTTATAATATGCAAATCAGGGCTCTACCAGCAAGTAGGGCGTCTACTTGCTGGTAGCCGCAGCAGAAATCCGCCCCCTCCTCTTGTTGATTGACAGGGCCAGCCGTGATCTCCTCCTCCGGCCGGCCCTGTCAGTATTTCAAAAATTGCGCGCCTCTGGTCATTCGGCGCAGGCGCTTTGAGATGAGGAGGCTCGTCTCCTCAGCACTCCCTCAGTGCGCCTGCGCTGATGACATCACCGAAAGAGAAGACGTCATCGGCGCAGGCGCACTGAGGGAGCCTCCTCATCTCAGAGCGCGTGCGCCGAATGACCAGAGGCGCGCGATTTTTGAAATACTGACAGGGCCGGCCAGAGGAGGAGATTACGGCTGGCCCTGTCAATCAACAAGAGGAGGGGGCGGATTTCTGCTGCGGCTACCAGTAAGTAGACGCCCTACTTGCTGGTAGAGCCCTGATTTGCATATTATAAAACTTCGTTTTCTAAAGAATCGGCCGCATGAAAGTAAGTAAGACTATTATATTCTCCTATATCGCGCTATAAGGAATATAACTATCCAAAAAAAAAGAGTTTTGTGGGGTCACAGAAACCCTTTAAATCTAATATACCCTTTTATGGATCAATTTAAACTTGGCCTGATACAGCAGAAAAAAATTTAGGGAATTGCTAAGTTGGGAATTGTATTCAACCCAGAACAAAAAATGTGCTTCGGCAGACAGCAGACAGTATTACAATTGGCTAGCCACAGCTGAAACACCAGATTTAGGGTACTGATATTTTGGCAATTGTATTTTACCCCTCAATAAAATAGCAAGCACAGCAAAGCCCCTGATGTAGGATATAGCAAAAAAATAACCACACTATTGATTGTTAAATGGACTTGGTGGCAGCTTGTGCTGGCGCACCACAAGACACAAAATGGCCGCCGATCACCCAAGAAAAAAGTGACATAAAAATGCTCTGGGCAGCCTAAAAACAGTGAGCAATTAAATAGCAGCAGTTAAATGATCCACAGCTGTAGATCGATCACTGAATTAAGTGTGTTTGCAGAGTTAATCACTGTATAATCTGGCCCTAACAGCAGCTGCAACCACTCCCTACACTGATCAGAGCAGAGTGACGTGCGGCGCTACGTGACTCCAGCTTAAATAGAGGCTGGGTCACATGCTGCACTGGCCAATCACAGCCATGCCAATAGTAGGCATGGCTGTGATGGCCTCTTGGGGCAAGTAGTATGACGCTTGTTGATTGGCTGCTTTGCAGCCTTTCAAAAAGTGCCAAGAAAGCGCCAAACACCGAACCCGAACTTTTACGAATTCCTATTCACGATCCAACTTGATATCTGCTCTATCAACTTCGATGTTCTTTTATGCGCCTACCATGGTGATCACGGGTGGCGGGGAATCAGGGTTCCAGGCCGGAGAGGGAGCATGAGAAAAAGAGACCAAATTTAAGGGAGATAAACTGTTAGAAAAATTTGGGGATAGAGCAGAAATGTGGGAAAAGCTATTAAGGCGCAAATGTGGGACAAATTACAGAAGCCCAAATGTGGGCCAAAAGAGTCAAGCGGAATTGTGGGAAAAGCTATTGAGGCACAAATGTTGGCCAAAAGAGTATAGCGGAAATGTGGGACAAAGTATTGAAGCTTAAATGTGGTACAACTTGTTAAAGTTTAAGCATTGAATCAAAGGAGGTGGCGCGCATCAATTAAAGAAGCATTTCAGAAATTTTATTCTGTGTCACCTATGCAGAGCAGGGGTTTATTCACGTCTAAAATTGTATAATGTCAACCAAGAATGTAACAGAAAAATTACCGAAATTAATTAACCTGTCTACTTGGTAGAGAAGTGGTCTATGACAGAAAACAATTGTCACACGAAAATGTAAAATAAAAATTATTGAAATTTATTAAGCTGTCAACTAGGTAGAGGAGGGGTATATTACACCCAAAAATTGGTGAATTTGACCATAAAATATAACTGACAAATGTTTTTTTTTTTTTTTTACCGGTCTAATAGGTATAGCAGTGGTACTTTACACCAAAAAAATTGCTGAATTTCACCAGAAAATGTAACTGACAATTTTTTATTTTTTTTGTTAACCGGCCTACTAGGTATAGCAGTGGTACTATACACCCAAAAATTGGTAAATTTCACCCGAAAATGTAACTGACAATTTATTATATATTTTTTTAACTGACTTACTAGGTATAGCAGTGGTACATCACACCCAAAAATTGGTGAATTTGACCATAAAATGTAACAGACAAATATTTTTATTGTTTAACCTGTCTACTAGGTATAGCAGTGGTACTTCACACCCAAAAATAGTTGTTTCAGCTGAAAATGTAACTGACAAATTTTTATATTTTTTTTAACCGGCCTACTAGGTATAGCAGTGGTACTACAAATCCAAAAATTGGTGAATTTCACCCGAAAAAATTAATGACAATTTTTATTTATTTTTTAACCGGCCTACTAGGTATAGCAGTGGT
The DNA here is from genome assembly GCF_905171765.1 of Bufo bufo. Taxonomy (NCBI): domain Eukaryota; kingdom Metazoa; phylum Chordata; class Amphibia; order Anura; family Bufonidae; genus Bufo; species Bufo bufo. The sequence continues at coordinate 225,269,584 of NC_053394.1, read as the reverse complement.
ACTATACACCCAAAAACTGGTTAATTTCACCCGAAAATGTAACAGATTATTTTCTTAATTTATTTTACCGCAGTACTAGGTATAGCAGTGGTACTATACACCTAAAAATTGGTGAATTTCACACGAAAATGTAAATGACAAATAAGTGAAATGATATAAAATAAAACATGTACAAAAAAAAAAAAATTTGATTTATGAGGTGGAGTTCCATATGGAGTAGGAGTTTAAGGAGGCGGTGGACGTAGCGGAGTAGGTCGAAAAGGCGGTGGAGAAGGACGAGATAGCCAACAAAGGTTTTTGGTTTTAATTTAATTTTTTAAAATGAAGGTACACACCAAAAGAGTGTGAAATATCCAAAATACAAACATGAGCAATTGTGCTGCAGTATAACAATGGCTGGTTAGTGCCGGTATACATGTCTATTCTGGACAAGGTACGGACAAGTCCTGAGGGATCCATGCCTGGTTCATTTTAATAAACGTGAGCTTGTCTACATTGGCTGCGGACAGGCGGCTGCGCTTGTCTGTGATGACGCCCCTTGCCATGCTAAACACACGTTCAGATAATACACTGGCTGCAGGGCAGGCCAGCACCTTCAAGGCGTGAAGGGCAAGCTCAGGCCATGTGCCCAATTTGGAGGCCCAGAAGTTGAAGGGGGCAGACCCGTCATTTAGTACGTGTAGGCGTGTGCACACATACTGCTCCACCATGTTGGTGAAATGCTGCCTCCTGCTAAGACGTTCCATATCAGCTGGTGGTGCTGGTTGTTGTGGCGTGCTGACAAAGCTTCTCCACATTTTGGCCATGCTAACCCTTCCTTCTGAGGTGCTGGCGGTGCCCCAGCTGTGTTGGCGACCTCTTCCTTGTCCTCTGCCTTCGCCTTGTGCTTCCACTGTGCCCCCGCTGTCAGGTGGGAATGCCATCAGCAGCGCGTCTACTAGCGTGCGCTTGTACTCGCGCATCATACGATCACGATCCAGTGACTGAAATAAGGATGGTACATTGTCCTTGTAACAGGGATCCAGTAGCGTAACCACCCAATAATCAGCACAAGTTAGAATGTGGGCAACTCGGCGGTCATTGCGGAGACACTGCAGCATGTAATCGCTCATGTGTGCAAGGCTGCCCAGAGGCAACTAAAAGCTGTGCTCTGTGGGAGTTGTATCGTCTGTGTCCTCTGTATCCCCCCATCCATGCACCAGTGATGGCCACGAGCTGGTCTGGGTGCCACCCTGCTGTGAACATGGATCCTCCTCCTACATCTCCTCCTACTCATCCTCCACCTCCTCATCCTCCAGAACTGTTCCCTGGCTAGACAATTGTGTACCTTGGGTTTGTGGATGCAGGAACCCACCCTCAGAGCCACTTGGGAATGACTGGCCGGAAACCCTACAAAATGATCCCTCTTCCTCCTCCTCCTGTGCCACATCCTCTTCCATCATCGCCAGGAGCGTTTTTTCAAGGAGGCATAGAAGTGGGATAGTAAGGCTGAAAACGGCACTAGCCATGTTGGTGGAGTACTCAAAACAGCGCAACAAGGAACACAGTTATCAAATGGAGGCTTAGTCATTGGTGGTGAAGTGGTGCTGTTCCGCCGAGCAACTCACCCGTGCGTGCTGCAGCTGAAACTCCACTATCGCCTGCTGCTGCTCGCACAGTCTGGCCAGCATGTGCAAGGTGCAGTTCCACCTTGTGGGCACGTCGCATATGAGGCGGTGAGCGGAAAAGCCAAAGTTATGCTGCAGCGCTGACAGGCGAGCAGCAGCAGGGTGAGAATGCCGAAAGCGGGCACAGACCGCCCGCACTTTATGCAGCAGCTCTGACATATCAGGGTAATTTTTAAGGAATCTCTGCACCACCAAATTCAGCACATGCGCCAGGCTAGTCCCAGAGCTGCTACGAGATTTCGCCCATTATCGCACACCACCAGGACGGGCTTGAGGCTGACTGGCACTAACCACTCATCGTTCTGTTGTTCAAGGCCCATCCACAGCTCCTGCGCGGTGTGGGGTTTGTCCCCCAAACAGATACGTTTTAAAACTGCCTGCTGTCATTTACCCCTGGCTGTGCTGAAGTTGGTGGTGAAGGTGTTACGCTGACCGGATGAGGAGCTGGTAGAGGATGAGGAAGCAGAGTAGGAGGAGGAAGCAAAAGGAGGCAAACTGAAGCGCCCTGCAATCCTCGGTGGTGAAAGGACATGCGCCAAACTGCTATCCGCCTGAGGCCCAGCCGCCACTGCATTTACCCAGTGTGCTGTTATGGAGATATAATGTCCCTGACCGTGCTTACTGGTCCACATATCTGTAGTTAGGTGCACCTTGCCACACATGGCGTTGCACAGTGAACACCTGATTTTGTCCCCTACTTGGTTGTGCAAGGAAGGTATGGCTCGCCTGGAAAAGTAGTGGCGGCTGGGCACAGCATACTGTGGGACAGCCACCGCCATAAGGCTTTTAAAACTATCCGTCTTTACCATATGGAATGACAGCATTTCAAAGGCCAGTAATTTAGAAATGCTGGAATTCAGGGCTAGGGATCGTGGGTGGGTAGGGGGGTACTTCCTCTTCCTCTCCAGCATTTGGGAGATGGAGAGCTGAACGCTTCCGTGGGACATTGTGGAGATGCTTGGTGACCCAGGTGTTGGTTTTGCTAGCAGATCCTCTGTTTGCGGGGTGGCAGGTGGCACTGTCACTCCAGAGGTGGATGAAGAGGCCGAGACTGCAGCAGGAGAGGAAGCAGGAGGAGCCAGAGACCTTTCTTGGTTTTTGAGGTGTCTACTCCACTGCAGCTCGTGCTTTGCACTTAAATGCCTGGTCATGCAGGTTGTGCTCAGGTTGAGAACGTTTATGCCTCGCTTCAGGCTCTGATTGCACAGCGTGCAAACCACTCGTGTCTTGTTGTCAGCACAGTGTCTCGGTCCCTTGCTGCGGTGGGCAGTAGGAGGCATACTGTCTAGAGGACGCCCGCTCCGCTTTTGCACCCTGCTCCCTCTTCTGCTGTGCTAGTGGCTCTGTGTGACCACCGCCTCTTCCTCCGAACTAAATAGGTCACTCGCATGACTCTGATTCCATGTGGGGTCGAGGACTTCATCGTCCTCCACATTATCTTCCACCCAGTCTTCAGCCCTGCCTTCCTTGTCGGTCTGCACACTTTCGAAAGCCCCAGCAGTTGGCACCTGTGTTTCGTCATCATCCGAGACGTGCTGCGATGGTCCTCCTTTGTACTCATCTTGAAAAATAAAAGGTTGGGCATCGGTGCACTCAATCTCTTCCACTTCTGGGGCAGGGCTAGGTGGATGGCCCTGGGGAACCCTGCTAACAGAGTCATCAAAAAGCAGAAGAGACTGCTCAGACTGCTTGGCTGATTTGCAAGGGGGTGAGGTGAAAGACTGATTGACATCGGCTGCAGGTGCCAACTGTGGTATTTCAGCAGGAGACTGGGTGGGAGACAATGTGAAGGAACTGGATCCACTGTCAGCAACCCAATCTACTATCGCCTGTACTTGTTCTGGCCTCACCATTCGTAGAGCCACATTAGGCCCAACCAAATACCGCTGCAGGTTCTGTCTGCCTACTCGCACCTGAGGAAGGGGTTTCACTTGTGCGTGTAGCTGGCACAGATCGACCACGTCCTCTCCCTGCAACAGGAGCTCTACCAGCAACACCACGACCTGGGCCACGTCCCTTATTTGACGCTCTCCTCATATTTTTTGAATTTATGATCTTGCCCTAAATGGGTGTTTATTAATAGTAGAATAGAACGACAGTATGTAAAGGGTGTATCTCAAACGGCCTGAGCTAGACTAGGTGTCAATTAAAGATTTCTTTGCCCAAAATGGCTGTATTTCAAATGCCTGAATCAAACCCCTGTATGTAAAGGGTGTATCTGTCACGGCGGGCGTGCACTCAGAATAACAGAAAACCTACCAACCAGGCTCTGGGCGAGAGACAGGGGAAGGGTCACCTCCTAACTAATCCCTGACCTCTTTCCCTGCACTGCTCAGCCCACCTGCAGAACTTTAAGGTAGGTATGAGGTGTCCCCGTGCCTGGGCTGACAAAACCCTAACTTCCCTGAGATGGTGAAGAGGGGAAATAGGAGCAGCCTGCTCGCACAGAACCTGGATGGAAAAGATGACACAAAATAACTAAATAACACAATGAAGAAAAAGAGTGCATAACACACCGGTATGAGAAAATGCAAATCAATTTTATTACAATATCCATAAAAGACATACATGATACATAATATATGACAATAAATAAGCAGGGACAACCACAATCCTGCATCACGCTGCTACCTGCCCCATCAAATGGATGGATATTATAAGATCTCCATGTATATATAGTATCTGAATGGCCAATTATCCCAATGAATATAGTGCCAGATTAATAGGGGATCTATTGCAATAGGGTGCGTGCCTCAAATTACCGGAATGCATGAATACCAAAGTTACAGACACAAAGTCAAAAAAGTACTCGGTAGTGCAAAGTGAATAGGGCTACATACCAACAGAGCTAGGACAGGTACCAGGGCAATGGCGCTCCTATACGCGCGTTTCGCGTATAGTTTGCTTCCTCAGGAGGAGTTAAAGGCCAGGGAGGGAGAGAAAACTAATAAAGCGCCGTCAGCCAATCCTGTGTCTATTCTGGCGTCATGTGGTTTTCTGTGAAATTCCATGTCATCACAGCGGCGCATGACCAGTCAGCGTCCGCCACGTCATATTACTTCCGCCCTTCCTCTGAGGCCAGTGGGGGAGAGGGCGGTCGCACATCCTATGATGCCGATCGCCATCGCCACCACTGCCCTACACAGGAGAGAGAGGGCGGAAGCAGACGCCCGGACCGAGCAGTCATGCGCACGGATGGCAAAGAGTAAAAGAGATGGATAAGACTCTATCATGAATGAGTGTGGATCTAGTCTTAATGTATACATAGATGTAACATTTTATACATGGATATGTGGAGGTCCCATAATTTACACATGATTAAGTGAACATTATAATTAAGACATTAGTGTTATTCTCATAAGTATACAGAAAGTACAGTGATCATGACAAAAAACTTTATACAATCAATAGTTCATTAAACATGATTACATTCAAGAAAATTACAGTAATAGCCACAGTGTTTGTTCAAGTGTGACAGGATAATAGGAAATATCATTCCCTTTATAGATGCGTCTCTACATAAGTGGATATAGAATAATTAAAGTGCAAAGTGCAATGGTGCTGTGATACCATTAACAATAATACATGGTATTACAACATAAGGCCCCATATTGGGCAAATCACAATTATCAGGAACCACCACATATAATAACACGGACTGATCCATTCAATGATAGCAAAATTCATAACATCGGGATTTCACAAAAAGACGGACATTCAGGATATATCGGCAGACTAAAGAATAGAAAAAACACATTATTATACATGTATATGCATCAACTATGACCCCATAGTAAAAAATGGGCAAATCTCCCATTACCCCTAAAATCTTGCACCACAATTTTTTTGTTTTTAAAGACAGATTTTATTTACAAATACAAGGCGTGGCGATGGGGGCCACTTGTGCCCCATCCTACGCGAATCTGTTTTTGGGCGCTTGGGAGAGGGAGATCTTCCATGGTGTCGTCCCTGAAAACATTGATAGAGTCCATAAATGGATGAGATATATTGATGATATTCTGTTCATCTGGGAGGGCACCATGGAAGATCTCAATAGATTCATGACTGTATTGAATAGCAATGCACTGAATATTAAGTTGACGTACAAAGCGGGACGAGAAATTGACTTCTTGGACATAAAAATAAAAGCAAATGAGGTAGGCAAAATTCAAACGGAAGTGTACAGGAAAGCAACAGCTGTAAACTCCCTTTTGCATGCAAGTTCGGCACACCCTAGATCGACAGTTGATGGGATCCCTAAGGGCCAATTTGTACGTCTCAAAAGGATTTGTTCCAATGAGGCGAGCTTCCGTATGGAATCAGAGAAGCTACAGTTGCGCTTTAAGGAAAGAGGCTACAGCAATAGGCAGATAAAGAGGGGCATCCAAACAGCCAAAATACGTAAAAGAGAAAAACTATTGTGCCCAAATGAGGGAAATAAGATTGTTAAAACTATGTCGGCCAGTAGCCAGGACATTAGATTCATCACCAACTATAATAATCTGTGGAAAAAGCTGCATGAGATCCTAAATAATCATTGGGATATTCTTCAAACAGATGTGAAGCTAAGCCAATGCATTCCAAATAGACCATTATTGACTGCGAGACGCTCCAAGAATCTTAAAGATTTATTGGTGCGTAGTCACTACATTCCAGAGACAAAATTGGGACAATTCACCGGTGTAAAAGGATCATACCCCTGTGGGGGGTGTAAGGCATGTGCTAACCTTGATAGATCAACCCAATTTACTAATTCAGACCACACTCAAAAGTATGAAATTCGTGAATATATCTCCTGTATGACCACTGGGATTATTTACTATGCAGTTTGTCCCTGCAATAAAATATATATTGGTCTAACAACAAGGGAATTCCGGAAAAGAATAAGGGAACATGTGAGAGATATCGAAAAGGCCAAAGATATTTTAAATTTGAGTGACTTAAAAACCCTCCCAAAGCATTTTAAAATATTCCATCAGAGCAATCCTAGGGGTTTGCGATTCAGAGGCATAGATAAAGTGCATTTGGGGATCAGGGGGGGCAATTATAGCAAAATTTTGGCCCAGATTGAGACTAGGTGGATATTTAAGCTCAAAACCCTGACCCCCAAAGGATTAAATGAGAGCTTTGGCTTTGGTTCCTTTCTCTAAATTGTGGCATTATTTTAGGGGTAATGGGAGATTTGCCCATTTTTTACTATGGGGTCATAGTTGATGCATATACATGTATAATAATGTGTTTTTTCTAATCTTTAGTCTGCCGATATATCCTGAATGTCCGTCTTTTTGTGAAATCCCGATGTTATGAATTTTGCCATCATTGAATGTATCAGTCCGTGTTATTATATGTGGTGGTTCCTGATAATTGTGATTTGCCCAATATGGGGCCTTATGTTGTAATACCATGTATTATTGTTAATGGTATCACAGCACCATTGCACTTTGCACTTTAATTATTCTATATCCACTTATGTAGAGACGCATCTATAAAGGGAATGATATTTCCTATTATCCTGTCACACTTGAACAAACACTGTGGCTATTACTGTAATTTTCTTGAATGTAATCATGTTTAATGAACTATTGATTGTATAAAGTTTTTTGTCATGATCACTGTACTTTCTGTATACTTATGAGAATAACACTAATGTCTTAATTATAATGTTCACTTAATCATGTGTAAATTATGGGACCTCCACTTATCCATGTATAAAATGTTACATCTATGTATACATTAAGACTAGATCCACACTCATTCATGATAGAGTCTTATCCATCTCTTTTACTCTTTGCCATCCGTGCGCATGACTGCTCGGTCCGGGCGTCTGCTTCCGCCCTCTCTCTCCTGTGTAGGGCGGTGGTGGCGATGGCGATCGGCATCATAGGATGTGCGACCGCCCTCTCCCCCACTGGCCTCAGAGGAAGGGCGGAAGTAATATGACGTGGCGGACGCTGACTGGTCATGCGCCGCTGTGATGACATGGAATTTCACAGAAAACCACATGACGCCAGAATAGACACAGGATTGGCTGACGGCGCTTTATTAGTTCTCTCTCCCTCCCTGGCCTTTAACTCCTCCTGAGGAAGCAAACTATACGCGAAACGCGCGTTGAGGAGCGCCATTGCCCTGGTACCTGTCCTAGATCTGTTGGTATGTAGCCCTATTCACTTTGCACTACCGAGTACTTTTTTGACTTTGTGTCTGTAACTTTGGTATTCATGCATTCCGGTAATTTGAGGCAAGCACCCTATTGCAATAGATCCCCTATTAATCTGGCACTATATCCATTGGGATAATTGGCCATTCAGATACTATATATACATGGAGATCTTATAATATCCATCCATTTGATGGGGCAGGTAGCAGCGTGATGCAGGATTGTGGTTGTCCCTGCTTATTTATTGTCATATATTATGTATCATGTATGTCTTTTATGGATATTGTAATAAAATTGATTTGCATTTTCTCATACCGGTGTGTTATGCACTCTTTTTCTTCATTGTGTTATTTTGTAAATTGCGGGAGTGTACCGTTTATATTTAAGACCGCAGTTGATTTAACAAAATAACTAAACCAGAAATCCCACTTATCTCTCTGAGCTGGAACAGACAGAGAACCTTCCTTCCTAGCTTCCAAGACCACAATGATTGGTATAATCCGCTCAGAGCACTGGGCTGGTGAGCCCTTTAAACTAATGACCCCACCCAGTGAACCTGATGAGAGGCGGATCCAGCACGGCTCCAAAACAAACACTAAACTCGTGCTGCAATCCTGGCCGACCTCCGCACATCGTCAGAGTGGGGCATGACAGTATCTCACACGGCCTGACCCACTGTAGGCCTGAATTAAAGATTTCTTTGCCCAAAATGGCTGTATTTCAAATGCCTGAATCAAACCCCTGTATGTAGAGGGTGTATCTCACACGGCCTGAAACAGTGTAGGCCTGAATTAAAGATTTATTTTCACAAAATGGCTGTATTTCAAATGCCTGAATCAAACCCCTGTATGTAGAGTATGTATCTCACACTGCCTGAACCAGTGTAGGCTTGAATCAAATATTTATTTGCCCAATATGGCTGTATTTCAAATGGCTGTATTTCAAATGCCTGAATCAAACCCCTGTATGTAGAGGGTGTATCTCACACGGCCTGAACCAGTGTAGGCTTGAATCAAATATTTATTTGCCCAATATGGCTGTATTTCAAATGGCTGTATTTCAAATGCCTGAATCAAACCCATGTATGTAGAGGGTGTATATCACATGGCCTGAACCAGTGTAGGCCTAAATTAAATATTTCTTTGCCCAAAATTGCTGTATTTCAAATGGCTGTATTTCAAATGCCTGAATCAAACCCCTGTATGTAGAGGGTGTATCTCACACGGTCTGAACCAGTGTAGGCCTAAATTAAATATTTCTTTGACCAAAATGGCTGTATTTCAAATGGCTGTGTTTAAAATGCCTGAATCAAACCCCTGTATGGGAAGGGTGTATCTCACACGGTCTGAACCAGTGTAGGTCTGAAAATAGTGTTTTTTTGTCAAAAAAGAGTGTTTTTCAAACCCCAGAAAATGATGGGTATATTTCTAGCTTAAATTACACACTGACTAATCCAGATGTTGTAGATTGCCAAAAAAGTGTAAGTGTAAACAGAATATGAAAGCTAAAGAAAAGGAAAGTTCAGCAGCTCTCACCTGCCCCTCCTACACCTTGTGAGCACGGATGACCCGTGTCAGGTCCAGGTAGAAGTGCAAAAAAAGGGTTTCAAGGAATCCAGCTCCACTTTGGTAAAAGGAATCTTTTTATTTTTGCTTGCGGTAAAATCTCATCCATAAGTACAAAAAATATAACAGTCTTGTCTACGCGTTTCGGGCTACCAGAGACAATTCCAGCCCTTCCTCATGACACAGTAAGACATTGAAAGTGGGATCCTTTATAGGGGATAATGCACCTGTTTTCACTAATTGTGTTCACATGACTGCATCTGCCCCCAGAAAGGTGCCACACCTATGAACAACTCTTCTCATGAAAATGAAAATAGACCAAAAAAAAACAAAAAAAACATATATAACATAGTAAAAAACTATGCAAAAAATCACGCATAAGGATTATGCTGGATAAAAATTACTAGAATATAATAACACGTAATAATATAAAGGAGAAAAGGAAGAGGAAGATCCCCTAGATATTTGTTACCAAAAATGAAAAAAGAAAAAAGCTGCACGGATTATGGAGTGTAGATTATTGCTGTAGGATGAAATCCAGACGTTTATTTAAACAATCTGGTTGACATGTATTCAGTGCAAAAATCCAGAAGGACTCTCTATTTAAGGCCCCTTTCACACGGGCGAGTATTCCGCGCGGATGCGATGCGTGAGGTGAACGCATTGCACCTGCACTGAATACCGACCCATTCATTTCTATGGGGCTGTTCACATGAGCGTTGATTTTCACGCTTCACTTATGCTCTATAATCAGCGTATTTCACGCAACCTAAGCCCCCTTAGAAGTGAATGGTGGTTTTTTTAAAATTGCAAGCATTCGCAAGCAAGTGCGGATGCGGTGCGATTTTCACGCACGGTTGCTAGGAGACGATCGGGATGGAGACCCGATCATTATTATTTTTCCTTATATCATGGTTATAAGGAAAAATAATAGCATTCTGAATACAGATGCATAGTAAAACAGCGCTGGAGGGGTTAAAAAATAAATAAAAATATTTAACTCACCTTAGTCCACATGATCGCGTAGCCCGGCTTCTCCTTCTGTCTCCTTTGTTGAATAGGAAATGTGGTGAGCATTAAATACAGGAACAGGACCTTTGATGACGTCACTCCGGTCATCACATGGTACGTCACATTATCTTTTACCATGGTGATGGATCATGTGATGACCGGAGTGACGTCATCAAAGGTCCTGTTCCTGTAATTAATGCTCACCACAGGTCCTATTCAACAAAGGAGACAGAAGGAGATGGCGGGCTATGCGATCAAGTGGACTAAGGTGAGTTAAATTATTTTATTTATTTTTTAACCCCTCCAGCGCTGTTTTACTATGCATTCTGTATTCAGAATGCTATTATTTTCCCTTATAACCATGTTATAAGGGAAAATAATACAATCTACAGAACACTGATCCCAAGCCCGAACTTCTGTGGACTGTCATAGTTGTAGATGGGGTTCAATGTGCAGCCAGAAGAGTGCCTACCATCGCCAATTATGTCAGTCCTAGTCTATACCAGGAAAAGAAAAAAATCGCAACCAGTCTGGCTTAAGACCAAAGGGAGCTATAGGTGTGGATACCACAGGTGTATTTGTTGCACACACATGTTGATCTCCAATACTTTTGTTTCAGCATCAACTGACAGAGTATTTCAAGTGAAATCATACCTCAATTGTAATATAACCCATGCAGTTTATTTAATTACATGCAAAAAGTGTAATCTGCAATATGTGGGGTGCACCATTAATGCTATGAAAGTCAGAATACGTAAGCACATTTCTGATGTGCCCCACCATGTCAATCGCAATGTATCTGCAGCTAGTCTGCATTTTGCTGTTTGCCATGGTGGGGGCACATCAGATATGGTGGTACATGGCATAGAAAAAGTTTTTTTTTGCCCAAACGTGGAGAGGACCACAGAAGAAAACTATTAAATAGAGAGTCCTTCTGGATTTTTGCACTGAATACACGTCAACCAGATGGTTTAAATAAACGTCTGGATTTAATCCTACAGCAATAATCTACACTCCATAATCCGTGCAGCTTTTTCTTTTTTCATTTTTGGTAACGAATATCTAGGGGATCTCCTTATGCGTGATTTTTTGCATAGTTTTTTACTGGGGTTTTGGTCTATTTTCATTTTCATGAGAAGAGTTGTTCATAGGTGTGGCACCTTTCTGGGGGCGGATGCAGTCATGTGAACACAATTAGTGAAAACAGGTGCATTATCCCCTATAAAGGATCCCACTTTCAATGTCTTACTGTGTCATAAGGAAGGGCTGGAATTGTCTCTGGTAGCCCGAAATGCGTATATTTTTTGTACTTATGGATGAGATTTTACCTGAAGCAAAAATAAAAAGATTCCTTTTACCAAAGTGGAGCTGGATTCCTTGAAACCCCTTTTTTTGCAGAATATGAAAGTTGTATATATTAAACTTGAATTTAACACTTGCAGATCAGGAAAATATAGTTTTTTTTTGACAAAAAGTGTGTTTTTCAAACCCCAGAAAATGATGGGTGTATTTCTAGCTTAAATTGCACACTGACTAATCCAGATGTTGTAGATTGCCAAAAAAGTGTTTTTTTGGTAACAGAATATGAAAGCTGTATATATTAAATAATCTTGATATTACAAAAAGTCATGGCTCTGCATCCATTGATTGCCCGTATCAGGGAGAGGGGAGAAGTAGGAGGGACATAGGGGAGAAAAAAACAAAACATAAACATAACAACAACCTATCCATGGTCCGATGTTATATAGAATACCCGACTCCACTTATACACGAATGGTATTTACAAAACCCAAGAGCTATTCAAAGATCTATTGTTGAAGAAGGACATAGTGCACCCTCACAGGCGGATTTGACACGCCTCGCATTGACATACAAAGATCACCTACTCCCAAAGATTTTCCCCTTCTCTCTTTATTATCTGGTAGGTGTAGGGAATTTATGTTTCCAACCCCCCAGCTTTTCAAGTAGTTTGTAAACATGCCCTGACATGATGCCAAGGTACCTTCCATTTTACAGTGATAGCTGACACGATTGACAACCTCTGAGATATTAGGGACTTTAGTAGATTTCCAGTATTTAGCTATGAGGATTTTGGCAGCCGTTAATACATGAAAAACAATCGTGCGGTAGGCCTTCGGCACTAAGTGTAACCCGTTGAGTAATAAAACTAAGTCTGGAGTGAAACGGTAATATTTCCTTATCAATGCACCTCGATTCCTTCCTTTGTCCCCGAAGACAGACGTCTGGAGAACATGTCAGTGACACAAGCAGTATGATGTCAGTAACAGTTCTATTTATTGTTTGTTGTACAGGCCTTATATACATCCATGCATACATACAAGAATAGCTGCAGCTCTCATTACAATAATAGCAGTTCCTTCTACAGACAGGCAGCTCTTGTTATAATAATGCTGACTAGAAACTTTTCCTTATAGAGACAGGAGGTACATGTACATATAGTCACCCTTCAATATGATGTCACCCAACCTCCTGTCCTTCATACAGATTATACAGCTAATTCTTGTTAACCCTTCAATCCCCTCTTAAGTCATGAATATGACTTATCTTCTTTTTCTCATAGAGAGGTAAGTAGCATATGATTGTCCAGGATCTGTGGGTTTTGGACACATTACACAAAACATCTGTATGAGGGAAGGGATACACTGGATGCATCAACATATGACAATTAAGGAAGCAATAATAATGATATACTGATCAATAATGTTCTAAACCAACTCAAATCCGGCAGCCAGCTCAATAACCAGTCCCACCAAGAGGATGAATCAACATCTTTCCTGATATTATTAGCAATTTCATGTAACGCTTGAATATGGGACTGGATTGATCTGGAATGATCAGATAAATTAAAGCAGCACATTCCTTTAAAATCTTGACATCCTATATTATTTTTCAGTAACAGATAATCTACAGTGAATCTAGTTTCTAGCACTGCTCCTCTTACGCCTTGTATATCTAAAAGCATGTCTGATAAACCGATGCAATAGAATTTATAGTACGAGTATTATATATAGCCAGTCCAGGCACTCCTAATATAGAGGCGCCCAAACTTGTATATTCTGTACGGCTGAGAAGGGGTAAAGTAGAGTCACAGTCTTCTGATAAAGTCTTGGTAACCGATCTGTAAGCTCTCCTGATAGGGGGTTGACTGGGAAGGGACCTCCAATAACATTAGCATAGGGACCTCCAATAACATTAGCAGGAATGTAATTGTAGGTGCTGTTACCACAAGACAAAAAACATCCCTTAGGGAGCATTATATTATAGATAAAACTGGGAGTCACAATGGTCTTATGTGCAGTGCAGTTCCTCCTGTTTAACTGTCTCTGGAATGCCGCAAAAACGGATATTGTTCCTGCGGGAAAGGTCCTCTAAATCAATTACTTTCGCTCTCAGAAGCTTTAGCTCCTCGTCTTTCTCATTTTGTGAATCTACAAGATCGTTATGCGCTCTGGCGAACTCCGCCATTTTATTTTCTAGGTGAGACGTTCTGTGACCCACAGCTGTAATCTCTCTTTGCAGTGGAAGTAACATTTCTTTAATGTCCGTTTGTAGGGACTTCCTCAGGTCCCCCATCAATGTAATAAGCAGGGATTCTGTAAGGGGTTTGTCCCCACATCCAGACCAAGAGGTTAACAGGTGACCTTCCTGAGATCGCAGCAATGCTGACCTGCCCTGTGCCTCTGGGCTCACGCTCTGCCCTTGCAGTATGCTGTGCTGCTGCCCCCCAGTACCTGTGTACAGGGCTGCAGAAGTGACATTTTGTTGGCTGACATGGTCTCCTTGAAGTGGAGTCAACCGGTTCGCTGGGGACACGATGATCGCCGGCAGTGAGGAAGATGCTGCCGGGCTCATATAGGTTTATTCAAGCGCGGTGCGCAGGTCCGCACTTCCATCCGCGCCATCTTGGCTGCCGCTCACCGCCGGGAAGAACTCGGTGAGTTTAGAGGATGCCGGCTTCTTTTTCGGTTTGACCATCCTTCCCTTACTCTGTCTCCTACTGGGGAGAATTCTAGCTCACCAGCTGTCCTGGAAAATTGCTACGAGCCGCTGTACAGGCTTAATGGCACCGGAGCTCAGCTAGTGTGCGTCCTGCTCAATGCGCCGCCGGCCACGCCCCCCCCCCCCCCCCCCGAAAATACTGTTTTTTGACAAAAAAGTGTGTTTTTCAAACCCCAGAAAATGATGGGTGTATTTCTAGCTTAAATTGCACACTGATCCAGATGTTGTAGGTTGCCAAAAAAGTGTTGTTTTTTTTGGTAACAGAATATGAAAGCTGTATATATTAAACTTGAATTTAACACTTGCAGATCAGGAAAATTATGTTTTTTGTAAAAGAAAGTGTGTTTTTCAAACCCCAGAAAATGATGGGTGTATTTCTAGCTTAACCACCTCAGCCCCTATAGCTTAAACACCCTTAAAGACCAGGCTACTTTTTACACTTCTGACCTACACTACTTTCACCGTTTATTGCTCGGTCATGCAACTTACCACCCAAATTTATTTTACCTCCTTTTCTTCTCACTAATAGAGCTTTCATTTGGTGGTATTTCATTGCTGCTGACATTTTTACTTTTTTTGTTATTAATCGAAATGTAACGATTTTTTTGCAAAAAAATGACATTTTTCACTTTCAGTTGTAAAATTTTGCAAAAAAAAATGACATCCATATATAAATTTTGCTCTAAATTTATTGTTCTACATGTCTTTGCGAAAAATTGATCAGAGCCCTGATGCAATTCAGGCTTTGAATACACTCCGAAGTAATGAGCAGGCAATGGGCCCCTATGCAAAGGGAGGGGGGAGTGTACTTATTTAAAATGTAACTTTTAATAAATTATGCGATAGGCAGAGTAAAAAGGACTCACTAGACGAATAAAACATACAAACATAGATAGGACCAATTGGTACCAGGCTGGTACAAATGAAAAATTCTGCTCCGTCCGTGAGGACGCGAACAGTCTTACCAGACCCTTTGTAGTTAGTGGGTACGGTTCCTTGGTAACAGGAGGCAGGAAAACCTGGGAGTATGCCGGGCGGAGGACGGATGCTTCAGCTGTGCAGTCAGGTAGATCAGACAGTGTAGTCAGGTAGATCAGACAATAGGAGGAGTCCTATATATCCCTATCAAGGTGAGAGGGGCTATTATGCTGCTACCTGTCTATACAGAGCACTCGCCTTGAAAAAGGCGACCCCGTCCGGTAGCCTGTCCCTATGGTGGACCTGTACCCTGGAACTACAGAAGGTTTTTTTCAGTGATGAATGGATGGTGATACTTCCAGTGGTCACCCGACATGGCACGTTTCTGTCCGTGACTTCTTCAGGGGGAACGACTGCAGGAGGTAACAGTATAGCCGTAGGTATTTAGCCTTAGGCTAGTTTAACACTGAGGAAAAAAGAACAGGCTGTAATGGCCTGTGGACTGCTAAAGCCTGGTTGGGCTGCAGTGACTGCTTAATCCAGGGTGGAAAGCAGAGTGGCACAGGAGGGGTAGTCCTGTGCAGGACGGTCTGGGGAATCTAATAATCCCTTTCAAACATGTGCAACCCCTATGGTTAGGGGTGACAGTATAGACCAGCCGCGATTGTATGTCTCAAAAGTGAGTTTTAAATAGCCGCGCCTCAATTCCGTCGCCCCGCCCCCCAGTGACGTCATCGACGCAGGACGCCACCCGGGAGCGCCGCCGTACGTCCAGTCACGTGACCCAAGCATCAGGGAGACCCGAGGAGAGTCACAGTGAGCAGAGCAGAGGGCGGACGCAGCCAGTGACGTCACACGCCGGCAACACCACTCAGGCAAGGCGGGATGGCGGCAGAAGGTGGGCGGAGACCAATAGTCACACAGCCAATGTCTAGGTGGTCTGGTGACGGCGTCGGACGCAAAGTATATGCGTCACCTAGGTTACCAAGTAAATAATAATAGAGCCTGGATGCGGCTAGTGGTATTTAGTGCAGGGTGGACGGGCACAGGGCGGGATACAGATGATGCTAAAGATATAACTATCTGGGCCACATGAAATTGATATATAGATATGGGCGCACTTTTGTGGTGGACAGGGGTGCCATGAGATGGTGTATCAGGGGTCCCTGTAAACAATGCACCATATAGTGCAACCACAGTATTATGTGGATGGCAGTCAAAACGTAGTGGCTGCATCAATTCAGGAGGGGGAATGGGCCAAAACCGGCGCATATACCCCAAAGGAATTGAGTCAGGGGTAGCACATGTGTGTAGTCGGGCGCAGATCACATACATGTGATGATGCAGAAGGGGCGAGGGGAGGCTCTGCACTGTGTGCCCATGCACCGCAATGCGCGTCTGAGAATGCGCAGCAGTCAGTGCCTGCCCAGGTGCGGCTCACCAAGGTCCATAAGGGGACAACCCCCCTGAGAGGAAGGCCAATAGTGTCAGGGGTTGACAATTTGAATCAAAACCTGGGGATCTATATTGACCATGTCCTAGCACCTTTTGTCACTACGTTACCCTCTCATCTCAGGGATACTACGGACCTCCTAAAACAATTGGAGGGTCTATGCCTAGAGAATGAATGTTTGTTATCTAGTATTGACTTAGAGGCGCTATATTCCTCAATACCACATCAGTTGGGATTGGCGGCGGTTGAGTTTTCCCTTAAGTCACAAGGTTGTCAATACCGCGCCCACAGCCAATTCATCATCCGGATCCTGGAATTCACCCTCAACAGGAATTTATTTTCCTTTGACAACAAAATCTACCACCAGCTCAGGGGTACCGCGATGGGGAGCCCTTGTGCCCCGTCGTATGCTAATTTATTCCTGGGCTGGTGGGAGGAGACCCTGGTATTTGGGGAAAGGAATCCGGATGATTCCCCCAGAATCGGACTGTGGGCGCGGTATATTGATGATATTTTCATCACCTGGAACAGTAGCCCCTCTCAGTTTGATTCATTCGTGTCCCGACTGAATCAAAATGATATAGGGATGAGATTCACACATGAGACACATCCAACTAGTCTACCATTCTTGGACATCAAAATCACCAAGAACGCCAGGGGAGAACTAGACACCTCCATTCACAGGAAACCAAATGCGACTAACTCTCTCCTGAGGTGGGAGAGCAGTCACCCTCTCCCACTCAGGAGGGGTATACCAAAAGGGCAGTATCTTCGTCTGCGCAGAAACTGCTCAGACAAGAAGGATCTTACACGACAGAGACCCACCCTATTAATAACTAAACAGCCGAACGCTCCTACCACTAAACTGTCCCGTATAATTACTACGTTCGACTGAGGTTCGAACCAGGTCAGAAAAATCCTACAATGCCACTGGGGGATCCTCAAGATGGACCCTGACCTCCAGGATATACTAGGTGACAGTCCACAAATTACATACAGACGTAGCACCAACCTGCGTGATAAATTGGTCCGCAGCCACTATTCACCTATCATGCATTCAACATGGCTGCGGTCCACCGTGGTGGGCAGTCATAGATGCGGCAGGTGCGTTGCCTGTAAGCACATCTTGACCACCAAAACCTTTACAGGTTCGGCAAGACGTATTCCATTCCACACTTCATCAACTGCAAATCCAGAGGTGTGATATATCGCATCTTATGTGAGTGTGGTCTGGAATACGTCGGCAAAACCATTAGGGAATTTCGGAGGCGGATTGGTGAGCACATGGGGGATGTCACACACAAGAGGGACACCCCTTTGTCCAAACACGTGCACACCAATCATAATGGCAAGGCCCTGTTGAAGTTCATGGGCATAGACCTTGTGAAACCCCCGCCAAGAGGAGGGGACTGGGACAAAAGCCTACTCCAACGTGAAGCACGCTGGATTTTCAATTTGAAAACAGCTGCACCAGGCGGCATGAACGAGAGGCTAAACTATGCCTGCTTTCTGTGACAATGACACTCTATTTCTGTCATCAAGCCTGGCTTATAAAGACTAATACAATCATGTTCTTCCCGTATGGCCCTTTGGGGAGGTGAGCCGCACCTGGGCAGGCACTGACTACTGCGCATTCTCAGACACGCATTGCGGTGCATGGGCACACAGTGCAGAGCCTCCCCTCGCCCCTTCTGCATCATCACATGTATGTGATCTGCGCCCGACTACACACATGTGCTACCCCTGACTCAATTCCTTTGGGGTATATGCGCCGGTTTTGGCCCATTCCCCCTCCTGAATTGATGCAGCCACTACGTTTTGACTGCCATCCACATAATACTGTGGTTGCACTATATGGTGCATTGTTTACAGGGATCCCTGATACACCATCTCATGGCACCCCTGTCCACCACAAAAGTGCGCCCATATCTATATATCAATTTCATGTGGCCCAGATAGTTATATCTTTAGCATCATCTGTATCACGCCCTGTGCCCGTCCACCCTGCACTAAATGCCACTAGCCGCATCCAGGCTCTATTATTATTTACTTGGTAACCTAGGTGACGCATATACTTTGCGTCCGACGCCGTCACCAGACCACCTAGACATTGGCTGTGTGACTATTGGTCTCCGCCCACCTTCTGCCGCTATCCCGCCTTGCCTGAGTGGTGTTGCCGGCGTGTGACGTCACTGGCTGCGTCCGCCCTCTGCTCTGCTCACTGTGACTCTCCTCGGGTCTCCCTGATGCTTGGGTCACATGACTGGACGTACGGCGGCGCTCCCGGGTGGCGTCCTGCGTCGATGACGTCACTGGGGGCGGGGCGACGGAATTGAGGCGCGGCTATTTAAAACTCACTTTTGAGACATACAATCGCGGCTGGTCTATACTGTCACCCCTAACCATAGGGGTTGCACATGTTTGAAAGGGATTATTAGATTCCCCAGACCGTCCTGCACAGGACTACCCCTCCTGTGCCACTCTGCTTTCCACCCTGGATTAAGCAGTCACTGCAGCCCAACCAGGCTTTAGCAGTCCACAGGCCATTACAGCCTGTTCTTTTTTCCTCAGTGTTAAACTAGCCTAAGGCTAAATACCTACGGCTATACTGTTACCTCCTGCAGTCGTTCCCCCTGAAGAAGTCACGGACAGAAACGTGCCACGTCGGGTGACCACTGGAAGTATCACCATCCATTCATCACTGAAAAAAACCTTCTGTAGTTCCAGGGTACAGGTCCACCATAGGGACAGGCTACCGGACGGGGTCGCCTTTTTCAAGGCGAGTGCTCTGTATAGACAGGTAGCAGCATAATAGCCCCTCTCACCTTGATAGGGATATATAGGACTCCTCCTATTGTCTGATCTACCTGACTACACTGTCTGATCTACCTGACTGCACAGCTGAAGCATCCGTCCTCCGCCCGGCATACTCCCAGGTTTTCCTGCCTCCTGTTACCAAGGAACCGTACCCACTAACTACAAAAGGTCTGGTAAGACTGTTCGCGTCCTCACGGACGGAGCAGAATTTTTCATTTGTACCAGCCTGGTACCAATTGGTCCTATCTATGTTTGTATGTTTTATTCGTCTAGTGAGTCCTTTTTACTCTGCCTATCGCATAATTTATTAAAAGTTACATTTTAAATAAGTACACTCTACATGTCTTTGATAAAAAAAAAATATTTAGGTAAAAAAAAAATGGTTTGGGTAAAAGTTATAGCGTTTACAAACTATGGTACAAAAATGTGAATTTCCGCTTTTTGAAGCAGCTCTGACATTCTGAGCACCTGTCATGTTTCCTGAGGTTCTACAATGGCTAGACAGTACAAACCCCCCACAAATGACCCCATTTCGGAAAGTAGACACCCTAAGGTATTCTCTGATGGGCATAGTGAGTTCATAGAACTTTTTATTTTTTGTCACAAGTTAGCGGAAAATGATGATTTTTTTTTTTTTTTTTCCCAGGGGGAGCTCATGGCTTCTAAATTTTAGATTAGGTTAGGCAGATCTCGTCGCGGAGAGGAGTATCTGCAGACTCCTCTGAACCGCGACCATAAATTGGTGAAGAGTCGTGTATAAGATATTTAAAGATGAAAACAATGACAGAAAACGACTGACCAAGCGATCCCTAAATATAAAATTGTATAAAGGCAAAATCTTGCTAAAACATTAGATAAAATGCTGATGGTTATATGTTAGGGCGCGCAGAATATATATATGGGTGAAATTAACCCTTTGCTCCGCCTATGGATCCTGCCACACCTAGGATTTTAAAGTTTTCCTTGTTTCTCCCGCTTTTTGTTATATCACTTTTAATAGGAAATATATTGACAAGATATTTCTCTCACCCAGCATGGGTATATGTAAAATAACACCCCAAAACACATTCTCCAACTTCTCCCGAGTACGGAGATACCACATGTGTGACACTTTTTTGCAGCCTAGGTGGGCAAAGGGGCCTACATTCCAAAGAGCACCTTTCGGATTTCACCGGCCATTTTTTACAGAATTTGATTTCAAACTTCTTACCACACATTTGGGCCCCTAGAATGCCAGGGCAGTATAACTACCCCACAAGTGACCCCATTTTGGAAAGAAGACACCCTAAGGTATTCGCTGATGGGCATAGTGAGTTCATGGAAGTTTTTATTTTTTGTCACAAGTTAGTGGAATATGAGACTTTATAAGAAAAAAATAAAATATAAAAATAAAAATCATCATTTTTCACTAACTTGTGACAAAAAATATAAAATTCTAGGAACTCTCCATGCCCCTCACGGAATACCTTGGGGTGTCTTCTTTCCAAAATGGGGTCACTTGTGGGGTAGTTATACTGCCCTGGCATTTTCCAGGGGCCCTAATGTGTGGTAAGTAGGTAAATGACCTGTGAAATCCTAAAGGTGCTCTTTGGAATGTGGGCCCCTTTGCCCACCTAGGCTGCAAAAAAGTGTCACACATGTGGTATCGCCATATTCAGGAGAAGTTGGGCAATGTGTTTTGGGGTGTCTTTTTACATATACTCATGCTGGGTGAGAGAAATATCTCGGCAAAAGACAACTTTTCCCATTTTTTATACAAAGTTGGCATTTGACCAAGATATTTATCTCACCCAGCATGGGTATATGTAAAATGACACCCCAAAACACATTCCCCAACTTCTCCTGAGTACGGCGATGCCAGATGTGTGACACTTTTTTGCAGCCTAGATGCGCAAAGGGGCCCACATTCCTTTTATGAGGGCATTTTTAGACATTTGGATCCCAGACTTCTTCTTACGCTTTAGGGCCCCTAGAATGCCAGGTCAGTATAAATACCCCACATGTGACCCCATTTTGGAAAGAAGACACCCCAAGGTATTCAATGAGGGGCATGGCGAGTTCATAGAATTTTTTTTTTTTTTGGCACAAGTTAGCGGAAATTGATTTTATTTATTTTTTTCTCACAAAGTCTCCCTTTCCGCTAACTTGGGACAAAAATTTCAATCTTTCATGGACTCAATATGCCCCTCACGGAATACCTGGGGGTGTCTTCTTTCCAAAATGGGGTCACATGTGGGGTATTTATACTGCCCTGGCATTCTAGGGGCCCTAAAGCGTGAGAAGAAGTCTGGAATATAAATGTCTAAAAATTTTTACGCATTTGGATTCCCGTGAGGGGTATGGTGAGTTCATGTGAGATTTTATTTTTTTACACAAGTTAGTGGAATATGAGACTTTGTAAGAAAAAAAATAATAATTTCCGCTAACTTGGGCCCAAAAAATGTCTGAATGGAGCCTTACAGGGGGGTGATCAATGACAGGGGGGTGATCAGGGAGTCTATATGGGGTGATCACCGCCCTGTCATTGATCACCCCCCTATAAGGTTCCATTCAGATGTCCGTATGTGTTTTGCGGATCCGATCCATGTATCCGTGGATCCGTAAAAATCATACGGACATCTGAATGCAGCCTTACAGGGGGTGATCAATGACAGGGGGGTGATCAATGACAGGGGGTGATCAGGGAGTCTATATGGGGTGATCACCCCCCCCATAAGGCTCCATTCAGACGCCTGTAAGTGTTTTGTGGATCCGATCCATCTATCAGTGGATCCGTAAAAATCATGCGGACATCTGAATGGAGCTTTACAGGGGGGTGATCAATGACAGGGGGGGTAATCAGGGAGTCTATATGGGGTGATCACCACAGTGATTAATCACGCCCCTGTAAGGCTCCATTCAGACGTCCGTATGCGTTTTGCGGATCCGATTCATCTATCAGTGGATCCGTAAAAATCATGCGGACGTCTGAATGGAGCTTTAAAGGGGGGTGATCAATGACAGGGGGGTAATCAATGACAGGGGGGTGATCAGGGAGTCTATATGGGGTGATCACCAGAGTCATTGATCACGCCCCTGTAAGGCTCCATTCAGACGTCCGTATGCGTTTTGCGGATCCGATCCATCTATCAGCGGATCCGTGAAAATCATGCGGACGTCTGAATGGAGCTTTACAGGGGGGTGATCAATGACAGGGGGGTAATCAATGACAGGGGGGTGATCAGGGAGTCTATATGGGGTGATCAGGGGCTAATAAGGGGTTAATAAGTGACAGGGGGGGTGTAGTGTAGTGTGGTGCTACATATTGCTGAGCTATCTGTGTCCTCTGGTGGTCGATCCAAACAAAAGGGACCACCAGAGGACCAGGTAGCAGGTATATTAGACGCTGTTATCAAAACAGCGTCTAATATACCTGTTAGGGGTTAAAAAAATCACATCTCCAGCCTGCCAGCGAACGATCGCCGCTGGCAGGCTGGAGATCCACTCGCTTACCTTCCGATCCTGTGAACGCGCGCGCCTGTGTGCGCGCGTTCACAGGAAATCTCGCGTCTCGCGAGAGGACGCGCCGGCGCGTCCAGGCGGAATGAATCAACCACCTCCAGGACGCGTCGCTGCGTTCGGCGGTCCGGAGGTGGTTAAATTGCACACTGACTAATCCAAATGTTGTACAGGGTGGGCCATTTATATGGATACACCTTAATAAAATGGGAATGGTTGGTGATATTAACTTCCTGTTTGTGGCACATTAGTATATGTGAGGGGGGAAACTTTTTAAGATGGGTGGTGACCATGGCGGCCATTTTGAAGTCAGCCATTTTGAATCCAACTTTTGTTTTTTCAATAGGAAGAGGGTCATGTGACACATCAAACTTATTCAGAATTTCACACGAAAAACAATGGTGTGCTTGGTTTTAACGTAAATGTATTCTTTCACGAGTTATTTACAAGTTTCTCTTTGTTTACAGCCATTGACATGTCGCCGAGGTTAACACGTGAGGAGCGGATAGAAATTGTGTTGATGTCTGGTGAATGCAGTAACCGGGTCATTGCAACAGATTTCAATGCAAGACACCCTACAAGACCACCCATCTCCCATGCTACAGTTAGCAAACTGCTTGCTAAGTTTCGTGAAACTGGTTTAGTGTTGGATTTGCCCAAATGTGGACGCCTGAAATCTGTCTCTAATGAAGAAACATCAGAAACATCAGTGGCTGTCCTAGCTTCATTCAGCAAGATCCCACAGCGTAGCACTCGCCGCATGTCACTGGAGAGTGGCATTAGTCGAACATCGGCGGATATTAGCTACTCACAAATGGCACCCTTACAAACTCCAGCTACTGCAGCATCTCAACGAGGATGACCCAGATCGGCGCACTGAATTTGCAGAATGGGCAAAACAAAAATTGGAACAGGAACCTCAGAAGATTTTGTTCAGTGATGAGGCAAACTTTTATGTGAATGGTGAAGTTAACAAACAAAACCACCGCTATTGGTCTGACACTAACCCACATTGGATAGATCCCTCCAAGACTGTTGGAACAAAAAAATTTATGGTATGGTGTGGTATATGGGGTACAAAGATAGTGGGGTCATTCTTCATCAATGGAAACCTCAAGGCCACTGGATATGCAAAATTGCTACATGATGATGTGTTTCCCTCTTTATGCACTGAAGCTGGCACGTTCCCTGAGTTTTTCCAGCAAGATGGTGCACCACCACATTATGGGTGTCAGGTCCGAGCATTCCTAGATGAACAATTTCCTGGAAAGTGGATTGGTCGTCGTGGGCCAGTTGAATGGCCCCCAAGGTCTCCCGATCTGACCCCCTTAGACTTTTATCTTTGGGGGCAATTTTCTATGCTGTGAAGATACGAGATGTGCAGCACCTGAAACTACGGATACTGGAAGCCTGTGCTAGAATTTCTCCTGCGGTGTTGCTATCAGTGTGTGAAGATTGGGAGAAGAGGGTTGCATTGACAATCCAACACAATGGGCAGCACATTGAACATATTTTATAAGTGGTCAGAAACTTGTAAATAACTCATGAAAGAATAAAGTTACGTTAAAACCAAGCACACCATTGTTTTTCTTGTGAAATTCCCAAAAAGTTTGATGTGTCACATGACCCTCTTCCTATTGAAAAAACAAAAGTTGGATTCAAAATGGCCAACTTCAAAATGGCCGCCATGGTCACCACCCATCTTGAAAAGTTTCCCCCCTCATATATACTAATGTGCCATAAACAGGAAGTTAATATCACCAACCATTCCCATTTTATTAAGGTGTATCCATATAAATGGCCCACCCTGTAGATTGGCAAAAAAGTGTTTTTTTTGGTAACAGAATATGAAAGTTGTATATATTAAACTTGAATTTAACACTTTCAGATCAGGAAAATACAGTTTTTGGCAAAAAAGTGTGTTTTTAAAACCCCAGAAAATGATGGGTGTATTTGTACCTTAAATTGCACACTGACTAATCCAGATGTTGAAAATTGCCCAAAAAAATTGTGATTTGCAATGTCCCAAAAGCTCAGATGCAGTGCTGGTGCACTGAGCTTGCATAAAATGGCCGCAGCCGCCACCCACCTAACTAACAGAATTGTAAAAGTTTTTTTTTTTTTGTCAATGGCCTCAGGGCAGGGTAAAATGATTGTGCCCTGCACCCATACAACTATTTATCTGTAGATCGCTGAGTTAGATTTTCTCCTATTTTCTCCCTGAAATCACAAGTCCAGCAGCATCGTCTCGCTACACTGGTAACAGCAGAATGACGTGTAGCACTACGTGACTCAAGATTATATAGAGCCTGGGTCACATGCTGCTCTGGCCAATCACAGCCATGCCATTAGTAGGCATTGCTGTGATGGCTTCTAAGGTCAGACAGTTAACCGCTTGTTGATTGGCTGCTCTGCAGCATTTCAAAAAGCACCAAGAAAGCGCCAAACACCGAACCCGAACCTGAACCTTTACGGAAATGTTGGGGTTCGGGTCCGGGGTCCAAAAATCCTAAAGTTCGGTACAAACCCGAACTTTACAGTTCGGGTTCGCTCAAGCCTAACAATGACAAGCCGGATGCCTGTGAAGGCATCTGGTTGCCATGGTAACCATCTGGATGCTGCCACAACAGCACAGCGGCCCAATGGTCAGCCTCTTCCATACAGTGGTCCCTAAGGACCGCAGCATGAAAGAGGTTAAACAGCTAACATTGGTTCCAGCACCAATGTCGGCCATTTCAAGCAGAGTATCAGCTGTGTGTTATAGCTGACGCTCTTCTTCACTCGGTTATCAAGAACGGGGGGGGGGGGGGGGGGGGGCTGGCTAGGGGGGAGTTCTGTGATGCCGCACCATCCAGAAGGGGGGGGGTGGCTTGCACCGCTCACCCCTTGGCCATCCTGAACTCGGGGGGGAGTTTTGGGTTTATGTGTCCAGCCTTGACAGGAGGGGGGGTGGGATGGATGCAGGACGCTGCCGGCCATCCTGAAGGAGAGGGTGGGATCTGACACTGCGTCGCCATTTAGAGTGGGGGGGCACAGACCGCCATCCTAAACAGGGGGGGATCGGGTTGGGGCATGTTCTCCACATTATCCATTCAAGCGATGGTTAGCCCCTTTCAGGCAGTGGTCCCTAAGGACGTGGCATGGAAGGGGTTATGTCTGCAGTTTGAAGCAGACTGTCAGCTGTATGTTACAGCTGACAGTCTGCACCACTCTGCCATCCTGAAGGAGGGGAACGGGGGGGGCATTGCTGTTGCGGAGAGACAGTGCACTCTCCCATGTGGAGCAAGGAGGAGTTACAGAGAATTTGTCAGATGACGGATTCTCTGTAAACTGAGAGCAGCCTGCTGTGCATAAGAACCACAGCAGGCTGTAGAAGGAAAACAAAGAAATATAAATAAACACAATCAATTGGAGAAATTATTTTCTCCACAAAATAAATTAATTAGTGTATTTTTTTTTTTTTTTTTATAAAGGTGTCCATATCCTTTAAACAAAGTACTGTAAACTAGTTACTTTTTAGCTTTTGCCTTTTTTTAAATACATGAACTGAATCCTATGCGATATCTATGAACATAAATAGCATCCATTACAGGTATATGGTTAGCATTTGAGCATTATGATTGCTAATTGGTGAAAAAAAAAAAAAAAAAATGAAGAGATTATTTGCTGACATAATAGATCTGCTTCCTTGTTGAAAATATGCATCATATTTTTACCACAAAATAATAAAGAAAAGATAGGAACAGAATGGAATAATAGACTTTACTTCCTCCTCATTCTTGTAATGAAGATTATAACAAGAATACACAAGGGCATTACAGGAATTAATTCTTTATCGAAACAGGATTCCCTTCAAGAACTTAATCCATCCAGTTACCATTTTTTAGCAGTAATCTCTTGTTCCTATTATATAATGGAGTTAAATAGCAGAAATGTAATTGGGAGACAAAATTGGAAAGTAATTTTTTTTCTTTAAACCAGCATCCCTAAGATGATTTATACAGTATTTCAATCACTTATCAAGCTGAGCTGTGAAAATCTGCATGCAATATGATGCCACTGCCACCTCTGACAATACTCCTGGTAATAATACAGACGAATAATGATTGCAGGAAAAACTCAGAGAAGAGACATTCTATGCAAAGTCTATAAATTATATTTTAGAAAATAAGCCAATTCTTGAAATTTATCAGTATATAAAGTAAATATACATGTAATTATTGATCTTGTAATAAATATTAACCAGTGTAGCAAGTTAAAATATTGATTATATTTCCTCATACTATAGAAATATGTACTTTCTCTATAGTAGTAGATGTGAACATTTTCAAGTTCTAAAGACATTTAAGGGGTTATCCATTGACTAATGTAAAACATGAAAATCAGACATCATATAGTACATGCTAATCTCTTTCTAACAAAGCTAGAACCAGTCCTGAATCTCACATGGATCCAGACATCTCCCCATTCATTGATCTGCTAGATTTATATCAAGCTGACAGCTCTAGGCGAGTGTCTTTTCCGCTGCTTTTCTTTACCATGCTCTCCCTATCACAGCTCAGGAGGCAGTTGAAGGATAAAACTGAGCATATGTGGCCTTCTCAGTGAGCAGGACATAAAAATAAGAAGAAAACAAATTTATTTCATGAAATTACAAAAGAATTCAGATCCTGAATTACAAAATAATTTCATGCTCCGATGCTCCCCTTTGCCCTGCACTGAATCACGCATGAAAAAGGCATTTTTTGGAGATCAGGTGAGTTACCAGGCTCTCCATGAAGACTGCTAGTGCTGTCCTAACCTCTAAAACGGCTAGGGCAAAGTTAAAGCCTGCCCATTAGAGCCGGTGACATCACGGGGAACAAAAATAATATAAAACAAAAAAGCCATTACCCTTCGTGATTCATTTCATGCTCCGATGCTCATATCAGGGGGGCCAGAGGGGTGAAAATGGGGTTATGTTTGGGTTCAGCTTTGAACCCGGAAAACTGCTTTAACTGATCATTCATTATCAAGGTACTGCTAAAATTAAGGAGGAAGAAAGATCTGCCGACAGTCCTGTCGACAGGACCAGTTTTTCCGTTATGTATAGCGGAAACAAAAGGAACCGACATGTGCCCACATAAACATGTATTTGGACGGAGCAAAATGGAATGCCTCTTAACCCCTTAGGGACCGGGCTCATTTTCACCTTAAGGACCAGGCCATTTTTTGCAAATCTGACCAGTGTCATTTTATGTGGTGATAACTTTAAAACGCTTATCCGACTTATCTAGGCCATTCTGAGATAGTTTTTTTGTCACATATTTTACTTCATGACACTAAATATGAAGTTCAAGAAATTCATTTTTATTTATAACGGAAAAAATAATTCCAATTTTTTTTAAAAATTTAGCAAATTTCCAAGTTTCAATTTCTCTACTTCTATAATACATAGTAATACCTACATAAATAGTTATAACTTTAAATTCCCCATATGTCTACTTCATGTTTGGATCATTTTGGGAATGGCATTCTAGTTTTTGGGGACGTTACAAGGCTTAGAAGTTTAGAAGCAAATCTTGAAGTTTTTCAGAAATTTCCAAAAACCCACATTTTAGGGACCAGTTCAGGTCTGAAGTCACTTTGTGAGGCTTACATAATAGAAACCTCCCAAAAATGACCCCATTCTAGAAACTACACCCCTCAAGGTAATTAAAACTCATTTTACAAACGTTGTAAACCCTTTAGGTGTTCCACAAGAGTTAATGGCAAATGGAGATAAAATTTCAGAATTTAGATTTTTGGGCAAATTTTCCATTTTAATCCATTTTTTCCAGTAACAAAGCAAGAATTAACAGCCAAACAAAATGCTATATTTATTGCCCCGATTCTGTAGTTTGCAGAAACACCCCATATGTGGCCGTAAACTACTGTAGGGGCACACGATAGGGCGTAGAGGGAAAGGTGCGCCGTATGGTTTTTGGAAGGTAGATTTTGCTAGACTGATTTATTTACACCATGTCCCATTTGAAGCCCCTCTGATGCACCCCTAGAGTAGAAACTCCATAAAAGTGACCCCATCTAAGAAACGACACCCCTCAAGGTATTCAAAACTGCTTTTACAAACTTTGTTAACCCTTTAGGTGTTGCACAAGATTTATTGGCAAATGGAGTAGAAACTCCATAAAAGTGACCCCATCTAAGAAACGACACCCCTCAAGGTATTCAAAACTGCTTTTACAAACTTTGTTAACCCTTTAGGTGTTGCACAAGATTTATTGGCAAATGGAGATGAAATTTGAGAATTTAAATTTTTTGCCAAATTTTCCATTTTAATCCATTGTTTCCAGTAACAAAGCAAGGGTTAACAGCCAAACAAAATGCTATACTTATTGCCCCGATTTTGTAGTTTGCAGCTGCTCATGAAGCTGCTGCTGGAGGAGGAGAGAAATACCTTAGCCACCCTTAGTCAGAAATTGACAGAGTACACAGAGGTAGTGCAGACTTTTTTGCAGGAGGCGGAGTTTCAGAATAAAGAGAAACAGCTTCAACTCACTTTGGAAAAATATCAATATCACCTTAAAGAGAGAAAACACCGGCAGTTTATTAGAGATCTCTCTGACTTTAAAGAAAATCGCATATACTCGTCCCTTGGCAACACAAGAAGAGAAGCGATACCGAGTAATTCTGAGAGATCTTCTACTGAAACTGAGTTATCCGACTCTGATAAAGAGACGGTCCCAAAGGTGAATAAGTACCCTAATAGGGGTAATTATAGAAAGGGTAGAGGTCGGGGCGCCTATAGGGGACAGGACAATCGTTTTTTAGGACAATTCAACCAAACCCAGGACTACCCGCTGCGCAGTCGCACACAAAAACCTCCCACTTAGTTCTAGGACCACAAGTTATCAATCTCTCCTCACGCATACTTAGCTTGGATGAGACTAAGGCCTCTTTCACACTTGCGTTGTTGGGATCCGGCATGCACTTCCGTTGCCAGAGGTGCCTGCCGGATCCAGAAAAACGCAAGTGTACTGAAAGCATTTGAAGACGGAACCGTCTTCCAAATGCTTTCAGTGTTACTATGGCACCCAGGACGCTATTAAAGTCCTGGTTGCCATAGTAGGAGCGGGGAGCGGGGGAGCGGTATACTTACAGTCCGTGCGGCTCCCGGGGCGCTCCAGAATGACGTCAGAGCGCCCCATGCGCATGGATGACGTGATCCATGCGATCACGTGATCCATGCGCTTGGGGCGCCCTGACGTCACTCTGGAGCGCCCGGGGAGCCGCACGGACGGTAAGTACACTGCTCCCCCGCTCCCCGCTACACTTACCATGGCTGTCAGGACTTTAGCGTCCCGGCAGCCATGGTAACCACTCTGAAAAAGCTAAATGTCGGCTCCGGCAATGCGCCGAAACGACGTTTAGCTTAAGGCCGGATCCGGATCAATGCCTTCCAATGGGCATTAATTCCGGATCCAGCCTTGCGGCAAGTGTTCCGGATTTTTGGCCGGAGCAAAAAGCGCAGCATGCTGCGGTATTTTCTCCGGCCAACAAACGTTCCGTACCGGAACTGAAGACATCCTGATGCATCCTGAACGGATTACTCTCCATTCAGAATGCATTAGGATAATCCTGATCAGGATTCTTCCGGCATAGAGCCCCGACGACGGAACTCTATGCCGGAAGACAATAACGCAGGTGTGAAAGAGCCCTAAGACCCTGGAATTAGGCTTATCCTTTGTACCTACCCCCAAGTTTGACAGATTTTCATCCGTCAAGGATATCAATTTATTTATTCGCAAATTAAGGTGGCATAAGCACTTTAGGCATATGGATCGGCGCCAGTGCCTTGAGTTAGGGATCCCCACTGATCTACTGGGGGATGTACAACTTTTGCATTCCCTGAACACTGAAGAGGGCCCTATTCTGGGCAAAGGCCCATTCACCAACTTAAAACTGGAAAGTACGAAAATGCCACCCACTGCGAATGAATTGTCCTGTATCGATGTATTCCTAAATATGGTCACCAGGGATCTGGAGGACCTCAGAGTATCTACACATTATTCTAATTGCGCTGAGTCTGTGACCACTGCCATCTCTACATTAGCAGATGACCCCCACATTGTCATTAAAGCCGCTGACAAGGGGGGTAATATTGTGGTCATGGACTCGGGGCAATATAAGAATATGTGTAGGTATATATTGGTTGATACAGAGACGCATGAAATTCTAGATAGAGACCCTAAATCGCGGGCCGCAATACACGGCCACAGTTCCGTGTAAATTCCGCATCACGGATGCGGACCCATTCACTTCAATGGGTCCGCAAATCCGGAATCGCGGAACGGCCGCACGGGACGGGACCCCTCGGAAGCACTACGGAGTGCCTCCGTGGGTTTACGTCCCGTACTTCCGATCCGCTAAAAGATAGAACAAGTCCTATCTTTTAGCGGAACGGCCGGATCGCGGACCCATTAAAGTGAATGGGTCCGCGATCCGATGCGGCTGACCCACGGCCGGCGATCGTGCATTGCGGCCCTCTATTTGCGGGCCGCAGCACAGGCATGGGTCACACACGTTCGTGTGAACTCGGCCTAAGAGTCCGTTTTTTTATAGTTTTTAGCCGATTATCTTAGGTAGGGGCTCATTTTTTGTGGGATGAGGGGACGGTTTTATTGGCACTATTTTGCGGGGCATATGACTTTTTGATCGCCTGCTATTACAATTTTTGTGATGTAAGGTGACAAAAAATACTTTTTTTTTGCAAAGTTTTTATTTTATTTTTTTGACCGTGTTCATCTGAGGGGTTAGTTCATGGGGTATTTTTAAAATAATGAGAGAGAAAAAGAAATGAATCGCACATCCACTGCTAATGCTATGATCTCATCCCTGCATTTCTGCAGGAGACAGCACTAAATAGCGCATGTGTACTACCTCCATGCTACACGCTAAATGAGGCATTTGTGTACATTTTGATCAAAAGGCAATAAGCCCACTCACCACGCCAAGGTTGCCTCTATGAGTGGGTCCTAACCTAAAATTGGCGCGGCGCTGCACGGCGGCCGCCAGCGCTGCAGCGCCATCCCGGCCGGCGGCGGGACCCAGTGGCCAAACAGCACCCCTGCTGCTTGACCATGCCATACCTAGCTCTGGGTCCCACCAACCAGCCAGGAAAACAGCACAGCGGCCCCCACGCAGCACCGCACCATGTGAACAGTTGTAAAGGCTCACCTGCTCTGAAGCTTACAGGAACTCCAACTAAGAGCATGATAGGCTAATTTAACCCCTACTACTGAATGCTAGGCTAATTAAAATCATCTGGCTAGTGGAAGGAGTGCAAATCCAGGGACAGAGTTCTATGTATAAAATAATGAGAGAGAAAAAGAAATTAATCGCACATCCACTGCTAATGCTATAATCTCATCCCTGCATTTCTGCAGGAGACAGCACTAAATAGCGCATGTGTACTACCTCCATGCTACACGCTAAATGAGGCATTTGTGTACATTTTGATCAAAAGGCAATAAGCCCACTCACCACGCCAAGGTTGCCTCTATGAGTGGGTCCTAACCTAAAATAGAGCAGATTCTTATGGACGTGGCAATACCTAATATGTCTACTTTTTTTATTTATTTTAGTTTTACTAACTAATATTTTTGGAAAACATTTTTTTTTGTTTCAGTGTCTCAAGTCTGAGAACCATAGTTTTTATCCGATTGTCAGTGGCTAAATTGGGGAAGATAAGGATTTTAAGCATCAAGCGCGAGACCTTAGGTCTAGGTTTCAGGAGAGGGGATACCCAGATAGGACCCTCAGACTGGCCTATGAGAGAACTAAGGCACGTACACGCACCGAACTTCTTCATCCCACAAACAATAGGGCACGCGGGTCTCAAGGTACTGTCCGGGTAGTAGGCACTTTTGACGCTGCTGTGTCACAGGTGAGGAGGATTCTGGCACACCATTGGGATACCCTGCTGATGGACCCAGACCTGGCTGAGGTCCTGGATCCCTCGGTTTCCCTCACATTCAGGAGGAGCAACAATCTGAGGGACAGACTGGTACACAGTCACTTCACCCCCGCAGCTAAACCACGGTCGTGGCTGGATAGATCTGTGACAGGGTGCCACAGATGCGGACGGTGAAGCTTCTGTGGCTGCCTGTCACAGGGTAAGACGTTTGTCGGAGAGCCTAATAATACCACTTACCATGTGAAAGGCTTCCTGAATTGTCGTACTGCAGGCGTGATTTACCTGATAACGTGCGTGTGTGGCCTACGCTACATAGGCAAAACCTTCAGGGAATTACGCAAACGTATGGGGGAGCACCATGGTGACATTCGCAATAACAGGGACACTCCCATTGCACGTCACGTACAGACATTCCATGAAGGACGCCTAGCGTCCATCAGCTTCATGGGGATTGAACACGTACCTAAGCCCGTACGCGGGGGAGACTGGAACAGGTCCATCCTACAAAGGGAATGTTGGTGGACATTTACACTTAATACGGTTGTCCCCAACGGGCTTAACAAACATCTGAACTTCAGTTGTTTCCTCTGATCACCTATTTTTCTTGTCCAGGCCCTGGGGCCATATTCCCTACTATAAACCTCTTTTTATTTTGGTTCTTGATGCAGGATTTTGGGCACACATTGTCATATCCCTGCGGGTGGTGGGGGAGGTACAGGGGGGTCAGTGGTCTCGACGGACCAGTGAGCAGGATGTCTCCCCCCCTGAGCGCTCCCTCCCTCCACCCCAAACTCTTGATGGATGTGAGTCTCCTATTTGTGGTAGAATGGGAAGCAATCCACTCATAGTGTATAATTATAATATCCTGGAGGCCGCAGGAGAGGCTGTGGCAGGATACGATGTTCACCCCGACTGGCAGTCAGGTAATAGACATGAAATTCGGTTTATGTAATTCCTGAGTCTGGCCATTCGGGACACTGTTGTGCCAGTGCGGCTGGGGCCGGGCCTCGATCATGTGACCGCGGCCACGACGCAAGTGCGTCTCACGTGGCGCGGCCGGATGACGTGGAGACCCGGCGCCAGCCGTGTGTTTCACCCCTAGCCCCATGGAACGCATGGGACAGGGGTTTGAGGCGCAGGCGTGGACACGTGACTTCCGGACTCTCCGATCACGTCACCGCGGATTCAGACGCCTTACGGGTGCGTCATCAATAGGCGCATAGCCAGAAGTTTATTGATCCGGAAAAATGCGCCTCACCTGGCCCTCTAGCCCTTATAATGTGGCGGACTCCGCCCCACTAGCTGCCGGTCATCATCTCAGCAGACACCACCACCCTGGGTCTTGCCGTTTAGTGTGCCTACAGCCACCCCTGACCGCAGCCATCAGCGAGTAAGTAAAACCTCTCCACGACCCTACACCGGGTGATTGATGGGGAGGTCTCTTCTCTTCTGACTATATTTTTTGTGACTCATTATATGTGTACTTTATTATTTGTAGGCTTAGTCACAGACTGACTTCAGCGAACGCATAGGTAATTCCCTGCCCACAGGACCATTAGTCGCCCGGGATGACCATCGTCTAGCCTCGTGTCCCCTGAAGAATCCTGTGGCTATAACTGAAGAAACGCGCCGGGACACTTGAGAATTCCCCCACTCTGATCTTTATTGGTTGTCTAGGTGGTGCTATACTTATTTTTGTTTTTTTGCCTACCAGTGTTTTGTTCCAAAGTGTGAACTCTTTTTCCTCTGTCATTCACTTTGACTAGGGCCTCACTAGGGCTTCCTATTCAGGATCAGAGTCCTATTTCCTATTTGGACCCCGTCCTTTGGAAACACTTTTGAGGGTCTAATAGGACAAGTAGGGAGGTACTAGGGCCAGTGGGTAGTACATACTTACACTCCCCGCCCCCACCGACCTTCTACGTGGTACTTGTCCATTCCCCTAGTGATATTTTCTGTATGTATTGTCATTGTATTTGCTCACTCATTTATCCCTTGAGAGGGCACGTCTTATTCGTTGTGCGTTAGTAGGGGCCTTTTTTATCTCCTATAATTAAAAGCAAAGTTTTATTTAGTCTACTGCCCCTTTAGTTTCCTCTTTCTTCTTTCTAAATTGGGGAAGGGGAATATAAATTTAGTACTCTATAGAAGTGTGGTGCTCCCTGAAGCAACAATAATGCAGAGGCCCGGATGATCGGTGCACGTGTCACACTGAGTATTGGTCTCCTTCTGTATCCCCCTCCTGTGACACACTCTGCACCTTTTTTGGGTCCGTCCCTTCTTTCCAGTATGGGGGACCACACCTGGTCAGGGATGATCCGGGCGCCTTCAGTTCCCGAGGTACTCTGGCCTGCTCTTTCCTGGTCAGAAAAGATCAGGGCCTTGAGGACTGCCTCATAGAACTGAAGGAATTTCCCTGTGTTGCCAGCGCTCCGGGACAGCACAAAAGAGTTGTACAAGGCAACCTGCACCAAGTAGACCACAACTTTTTTGTACCATGCCCAGGTTTTGCGCATGGCATTATATGGCTTGAGGACTTAATCAGAGATATCAACTCCTCCCATATACCGATTGTAGTCGACGATACAATCGGGCTTGAGGACCGTTGCCGCGGTACCTCGCACAGGGACAGGGGTGATGCCGTTACCATGAATTGTGGACAGTACAAGGACATCCCTCTTGTCCTTATTTATGACCAGCAACAGGTTTCCACTGGTAAGGGCACGAGTCTCACCCCTGGGGATAGGTACTTGGAGGGGGTGGGTAGGGAGGCCACATTGATTTTTCCGCACCTCGTACACACAAAACTTGTAAGTGTACTGTGAGGTACTCTCACAAAGTTTGTACAGCTTCATGCCATACCTCGCCCGCTTAGAGGGAACATACTGGTGGAAAAGGAGTCTCCCCTTGAAAGCAATGAAAGACTCATCAACCGCGACCTTCCTTCCAGGTACATAGGCCTGCACAAATTTGGCCCCAAAGTGATCGATTACTGGCCTGATTTTGTACAGGCAGTCATAGGTAGGATCACCTTGTGGGGACATGCTATATTATCTGCATAATGCAGGCATTTCCGGATGGCCTCAAACTGGGAGCGTGTCATGTACTGTAAAGTGGGGTCTGGTAGAGGACGTCCCCACTCCAGTAACGCCTGACACTAGGTTTCTTGACCAGGCCCATGTTCAGCACGAGGCCCAAAAAACGTCCTCATCTCGGCTGCACTGACCAGAGTCCAGCCACCGGCCCTAGCCAAAAAAGAGCCCCGGTGTTGAGCAACGAACTGTTGGGCATACAGGTTTGTTTGCTCCACCATCAGATTTGCAAAATGGTCGCTGAAAAAAAGACTAAAATAGTCAGATTCAGTGAAGCCCACTGTGGAAATTTTGATTCCTGGTTGGCCTACAAAATCAGGAATTGCGGGCTCAAAATGCTCTGGGGTACACCAGACAAGTTCAACGGCAGGGAACTCAGGTGGACTTAACTGGTGGGCCGGAAAACTAGTACGAGCCCCAGAGCAGCTCATACTAGTGTGGGCCACAGGGTCCCTAGCATGGCGGTCCCCTTGCTCCGCCTGGCGGCGTCTCCGCCGCCTTGGGGGGCTCATCATCATCGCTAGATGATGAGGACGCGGATGACAAAAGGAAAGTGGGGTCATCCTCGTCCTCACTGGGGCTCTCGGACTCGGAGGCAAGCTGGGCGTTTGCCTCCTCGGCCGAGAACATCCGGCAGGCCATAGGGAAGTGTGTGTGTGCGTGTGTGTGTGTGCGTGCGTGTTAAACTTTATTTGGTGTGCGTGTGTGTGGGGGGGCACGGGTGTTCACGAACTTACCCTAAACCTAACAGACCAAAAAAAAAAAAAAAGGACAAAAAATGTGTAAAAAAATAAAATAAAAATTCTAACTCGCTGATCAACCCTCTGAAGTTGATCAGCGGTGGGGTGTGCAATGCGCTAACAGTGGCCGGAGGTAAAGAGTGTCGGCCACAGTCAGCGTACGCAGCAAAATATAAAAAAACTGCTTGTGCCCCCAAAAAAAGTTGTGGGGGGGGGGCAGGGGGCAATCTGCAGCACCCCTGGGGGGTCTAGGGTCACACAGCTGTGCCGTGGACCCCAGACACCCGATTTAGGATGATGCAACATTATTTTTTCTCACTAATTTTCCCTGAATATCCGTGCCTAACCTAACCTGTCCCTAACCCTTCCCTAAATACCTTGGTGGTGTTGGGGCACATATGGAGGTGCTGGGGCACAGATGGGGGTGCTGGCTGATGATCCCTGCAGCTCTGGAGATCCACGTGCAACGTTCCTCTCTCCTAGGCTCCTGGACACAAAAGGAGGAAGAGAGGAGCGCTGCTGTAATTTGAATAGCCTGCCCTCCCCAGCCGACCAATGAGAGCCGATCCTGAGAGGTGATGTCACCATCATCTCTCAGGATCACAGGATGGTGATTGGTGGTGTATTATCACACCACTGATCACCATCCTGTTCCGGGTTATCGGGTCCCCAGAGACCCGAATAACCCGGAAACGCAGCAAACCGCAGGTCTGAATTGACCTGTGGTTTGCTGCGATCGCCAACACGGGGGGTTCACAGGATCACAATGATTTGAGCAGGCATCCAGTTCCGATTACCGCCCACCGGGCGGCGGTGATCGGAACTACACATGACGTACCGGTATGTCATGTGTCCTTAAAACCGGGACAACATGCCGTACCGTTACGTCATGTGTCCGGAAGAGGTTGAAGGCTTATTTTTTTCATTCCGTCCTGGAATTCCATTATACTCCGTTATAACTCTGTTATTACGGAACCTATAACGGAATTCAATAATGCCGATGTGACCCCGGCCTCAGTGTAATGTTTGAAAACATGAGTGCACGTTGGAACTAAAAATTGTACAAATTTTTGACTTCAGTCTTTTACATTATAAGGCAAATTGGTTCATAAATACCTAAGCAACTATATCACAAAGCATCTCCTGTGTGTAACCCTTACCTTGCCCAATTAACAATGGAAATGGCTATTTAATCTGGGAAATCATGAGTCACCATTAGTGTTGGGCGCGAATCACGATTATTAATCGCGAATATTGGCACTTTGAGAATTCGCTAATATTTAAAATATAGCGATATATATTCGTAATTTCGAATATTCTAGATTTTTTTTTTCATCAGTTACCTCCCTTCTGGCTTGTGGGCCAATGAGAAGGTTGCAATTTCTTTGTCTGAGTTTAGCAACATCACTAGCAACCAATAGGAAAGTTGCCTACCACATACTATATAAGAACCTCCCCAGCAGCCATTTTCTACAGTTTTTTAAAGTTCTGAGAGAGACAGCAGTGTCATTGCTATGCTCTGTGCTTTCCATACTACATTAGATAGATAGTTAGTGTAGGTTATATCCTGATATAGTGTAGCTGTTGCAATGCAGAGTGTTAGGTAGTGTGATAAGTTCTGCTGTCCATACATACATGCTACAACAATACATAGTGCACCAATCAGTAATATGTATTCAGACCTGCTAAAATGTGAAGGTTTACTTATTGCACTAAAATATTTGCATCATTTAGTGCCGATTAGCGCAATCGCGAATATATTGGAGCACTTTAACTGCATATAAAGCCATTTTTAATGTTCTGCCGTGCAAACCATTTACTCCAGTCTCAGGAAACTTCTAGCAGCATGGAAAATGTAGCAAAAGTGACCCATGCCTGTATTTTGCGCGCTACACGAAAATATTACATTGCTGATTTTTTGCAATCAAGAAAATAATCTTAAATTTGCAAATTTGTGAATATATGACTAATATTTGCCCAAATATTCGTGAAATATTAAAAATTTGAATATAGCCCCTGCCGCTCATCACTAGTCACCATACCAAGGAGATAGTATCATACAGCAGTATGGCCCCTGGGAAGCACATCTGTGAACATGTGATTGATGTGCTCTCAGACCTATTTGGAAGCCATGGTCTAAAAAATAAAACCATGGAAGCCATGGTCTAAAAAATATGCAGGGGGAAAGGAAGCTATTTTAGACAGAGTTAGAAACACAAGGAGGCTGCTGCTGGCTCTAGTGCTTTATATCAACCAAATGCTTAATTCACAGCTACACCACTCAATATTGCTATAAAATATCCTCCATGCTTCTACTTATGAGAGTGCACCACAGATCTTCTGTATGTTTTGTGAATGGGTGACATCAGAGGTAGAAGATACATTTACAGGCAGTAATTATCCCCTCAGTATGGGGATAAGCAATCACTGCTACAATTGATTATCCCCATACAGATTCATTGTTTCCAGCAGCAGATTTTTTGTTAACACAGGGTTACCTGCCTCGGGCAAACAATTATTTTAGCTTCCACATAACCTAGTATTTGCTCATTCACTGGGTGGTGTACAGCACATTTACATGGAGCAGTTATCAGAGCAAGCGGTCATATGAACGTTCATCCCAACTCTCGGCCCACATAAATGGGCCTTTAGAGGAAAGATAGTTTTGGATTCAATGAAGACACCTACAGGAAGGTGTTAACCTCTACAACATTACCTGCAAAGTGTATAAGGACTATTCTGATTGGACAAGAGCGGATTTTGGAGGGGTTCCAAGGATAGGATATGTACAGTGCCTTGCAAAAGTATTCACCCCCCTATTGACTTTTTTTGTATTTTGTTACATTAAGGCCTTAAGTTCAATGTTTTGTTAATCTGAATTTTATCTGATGGATCAGGACACAATAGTATAAGTTTGTGAAGTGAAATGAGAAAAAAAAAAAAATATATATATACAGTTGCAAGAAAAAGTATGTGAACCCTTTGGAATGATATGGATTTCTGCACAAATTGGTCATAAAATGTGATCTGATCTTCATCTAAGTCACAACAATAGACAATCACAGTCTGCTTAAACTAATAACACACAAAGAATTAAATGTTACCATGTTTTTATTGAACACACCATGTAAACATTCACAGTGCAGGTGGAAAAAGTATGTGAACCCCTAGACTAATGACGTCTCCAAGAGCTAATTGGAGTGAGGTGTGAGCCAACTGGAGTCTAATCAATGAGATGAGATTGGAGGTGTTTGTTACAGCTGCCCTGCCCTATAAAAATACACACACCAGTTCTGGGTTGGCTTTTCACAAGAAGCATTGCCTGATGTGAATTATGCCCCGCACAAAATAGTTCTCAGAAGAGCTACGATTAAGAATTGTTGACTTGCATAAAGCTGGAAAGGGTTATAAAAGTGTCTCCAAAAGCCTTGCTGTTCATCAGTCCATAGTAAGACAAATTGTCTATAAATGGAGAAAGTTCAGCACTGCTGCTACTCTCCCTAGGAGTGGCTGTCCTGTAAAGATGACTGCAAGAGCAAAGCGCAGACTGCTCAATGAGGTGAAGAAGAATCCTAGAGTGTAAGCTAAAGACTTACAAAAGTCTCTGGCGTATGCTAACATTACTGTTATAGAATCTACGATACGTAAAACACTAAACAAGAATGGATTTCATAGGAGGATACCACAGAGGAAGCCAATGCTGTCCAAAAAATACATTGCTGCACATTTACAGTTTGCACAAGAGCACCTGGATGTTCCACAGCAGTACTGGGAAAATATTCTGTGGACAGATGAAACCAAAGTTGAGTTGTTTGGAAGAAACACACAACACCGTGTGTGGAGAAAAGGAGGCACAGCACACCAACATCAAAACCTCATCCCAACTGTGAAGTATGGTGGTGGGGCATCATGGTTTGGGGCTGCTTTGCTGTGTCAGGGCCTGGACGGATTGCTATCATCAAAGGAAAAATGAATTCCCAAGTTAATCAAGACATTTTTCAGGAGAACTTAAGGCCATCTGTCCACCAGCTGAAGCTCAACAGAATATGGGTGTTGCAACAATACATAGTGCACCAATCCGTAATATGTATTCAGACCTGCTAAAATGTGAAGGTTTACTTATTGCACTAAAATATTTGCATCATTTAGTGCCGATTAGCGCAATCGCGAATATATTGGAGCACTTTAACTGCATATAAAGCCATTTTTAATGTTCTGCCGTGCAAACCATTTACTCCAGTCTCAGGAAACTTCTAGCAGCATGGAAAATGTAGCAAAAGTGACCCATGCCTGTATTTTGCGCGCTACACGAAAATATTACATTGCTGATTTTTTGCAATCAAGAAAATAATCTTAAATTTGCAAATTTGTGAATATATGACTAATATTTGCCCAAATATTCGTGAAATATTAAAAATTTGAATATAGCCCCTGCCGCTCATCACTAGTCACCATACCAAGGAGATAGTATCATACAGCAGTATGGCCCCTGGGAAGCACATCTGTGAACATGTGATTGATGTGCTCTCAGACCTATTTGGAAGCCATGGTCTAAAAAATAAAACCATGGAAGCCATGGTCTAAAAAATATGCAGGGGGAAAGGAAGCTATTTTAGACAGAGTTAGAAA
This sequence comes from Bufo bufo, assembly GCF_905171765.1. Taxonomy (NCBI): domain Eukaryota; kingdom Metazoa; phylum Chordata; class Amphibia; order Anura; family Bufonidae; genus Bufo; species Bufo bufo. The sequence goes on along the minus strand of NC_053394.1, from coordinate 225,228,062 downwards.
CACAAGGAGGCTGCTGCTGGCTCTAGTGCTTTATATCAACCAAATGCTTAATTCACAGCTACACCACTCAATATTGCTATAAAATATCCTCCATGCTTCTACTTATGAGAGTGCACCACAGATCTTCTGTATGTTTTGTGAATGGGTGACATCAGAGGTAGAAGATACATTTACAGGCAGTAATTATCCCCTCAGTATGGGGATAAGCAATCACTGCTACAATTGATTATCCCCATACAGATTCATTGTTTCCAGCAGCAGATTTTTTGTTAACACAGGGTTACCTGCCTCGGGCAAACAATTATTTTAGCTTCCACATAACCTAGTATTTGCTCATTCACTGGGTGGTGTACAGCACATTTACATGGAGCAGTTATCAGAGCAAGCGGTCATATGAACGTTCATCCCAACTCTCGGCCCACATAAATGGGCCTTTAGAGGAAAGATAGTTTTGGATTCAATGAAGACACCTACAGGAAGGTGTTAACCTCTACAACATTACCTGCAAAGTGTATAAGGACTATTCTGATTGGACAAGAGCGGATTTTGGAGGGGTTCCAAGGATAGGATATGTACAGTGCCTTGCAAAAGTATTCACCCCCCTATTGACTTTTTTTGTATTTTGTTACATTAAGGCCTTAAGTTCAATGTTTTGTTAATCTGAATTTTATCTGATGGATCAGGACACAATAGTATAAGTTTGTGAAGTGAAATGAGAAAAAAAAAAAATATATATATACAGTTGCAAGAAAAAGTATGTGAACCCTTTGGAATGATATGGATTTCTGCACAAATTGGTCATAAAATGTGATCTGATCTTCATCTAAGTCACAACAATAGACAATCACAGTCTGCTTAAACTAATAACACACAAAGAATTAAATGTTACCATGTTTTTATTGAACACACCATGTAAACATTCACAGTGCAGGTGGAAAAAGTATGTGAACCCCTAGACTAATGACGTCTCCAAGAGCTAATTGGAGTGAGGTGTGAGCCAACTGGAGTCTAATCAATGAGATGAGATTGGAGGTGTTTGTTACAGCTGCCCTGCCCTATAAAAATACACACACCAGTTCTGGGTTGGCTTTTCACAAGAAGCATTGCCTGATGTGAATTATGCTCCGCACAAAATAGTTCTCAGAAGAGCTACGATTAAGAATTGTTGACTTGCATAAAGCTGGAAAGGGTTATAAAAGTGTCTCCAAAAGCCTTGCTGTTCATCAGTCCATAGTAAGACAAATTGTCTATAAATGGAGAAAGTTCAGCACTGCTGCTACTCTCCCTAGGAGTGGCTGTCCTGTAAAGATGACTGCAAGAGCAAAGCGCAGACTGCTCAATGAGGTGAAGAAGAATCCTAGAGTGTAAGCTAAAGACTTACAAAAGTCTCTGGCGTATGCTAACATTACTGTTATAGAATCTACGATACGTAAAACACTAAACAAGAATGGATTTCATAGGAGGATACCACAGAGGAAGCCAATGCTGTCCAAAAAATACATTGCTGCACATTTACAGTTTGCACAAGAGCACCTGGATGTTCCACAGCAGTACTGGGAAAATATTCTGTGGACAGATGAAACCAAAGTTGAGTTGTTTGGAAGAAACACACAACACCGTGTGTGGAGAAAAGGAGGCACAGCACACCAACATCAAAACCTCATCCCAACTGTGAAGTATGGTGGTGGGGCATCATGGTTTGGGGCTGCTTTGCTGTGTCAGGGCCTGGACGGATTGCTATCATCAAAGGAAAAATGAATTCCCAAGTTAATCAAGACATTTTTCAGGAGAACTTAAGGCCATCTGTCCACCAGCTGAAGCTCAACAGAATATGGGTGTTGCAACAGGACAACGACCCAAAGCATAGACGTAAATCAACAACAGAATGGCTTAAATGGAAGAAAATACACCTTCTGGAGTGGCCCAGTCAGAGTCCTGACCTCAACCCAATTGAGATGCTGTGGCATGACCTCAAAAAAGTGATTCACAGCAGACATCTCAAGAATATTGCTTAACTGAAATAGTTCTGTAAAGATAAATGGTCAAGAATTACTCCTGACCGTTGTGCAGGTCTGATCTGCAACTACAGGAAACGTTTAGTTGAAGTTATTGCTGCCAAAGGAGGTTTAACCAGTTATTAAATCCAAGGGTTCGCATACTTTTTCCACCTGCACTGTGAATGTTTACATGGTGTGTTCAATAAAAACATGGTAACATTTAATTCTTTGTGTGTTATTAGTTTAAGCAGACTGTGATTGTCTATTGTTGTGACTGAGATGAAGATCAGATCGCATTTTATGACCAATTTGTGCAGAAATCCATATCATTCCAAAGGGTTCACATACTTTTTCTTGCAACTGTATATATATATATATATATATATATATATATATATATATATATATAAAACTATTGTTTAGAAATAGAAAACAGAAAATTGGCATTTGCGTATGTATTCACCCCCTTTGTTAGGAAGCCCATAAAAAGGTCTGGTGCAACCAAATACCTTCAGAAGTTACATAATTAGTGAAATGATGTCTACCTGTGTGCAATCTAAGTGTCACATGATCTGTTATTACATATACACACCTCTTTTGAAAGGCCCCAGAGGCTGCATCACTAACCAAACACTGCCATGAAGCCCAAGGAACTCTCCAAACAAGTAAGGGACAATGTTGTTGAGAAGTACAAGTCAGGGTTAGGTTCCAAAAAAATATCCCAATTTTGCTGATCCCCAGGAGCACCATCAAATCTATTATAACCAAATTGAAAGAACATGGCATAACCGCAAACCTGCCAAGAGATGGCCGCCCACCAAAACTCACGGACCGGGCAAAGAGGGAATTAATCAGAGAGGCAACACAGAGACCTAAGGTAACTCTGGAGTAGCTGCAGAGTTCCAAAGCAGAGACTGGAGTATCTGTAAATAGGACAACAATAAGTCGTACGCTCCATAGAGTTGGGCTTTATGGCAGAGTGGCCAGAAGAAAGCCATTACTTTCAACAAAAAACAAAAAGGTACATTGTTAGTTTGCGAAAAGGCATGTGGGAGACTCCCAAATGTATGGAGGAAGGTCTGATGAGACTAAAATTGAACTTTTCGGCCATCAAAGAAAACGTTATGTCTGGCGCAAGCGCAACACATCACATCACCCAAAGAACACCATCCCCACAGTGAAACATGGTGGTTACAGCATCATGCCATGGGGATGGGACTGGGAAACTGGTCAGAGTTGAGGGAAAGATGGCTGTTGCTAAATTCAGGGATATTCTTGAGCAAAACCTTTACCACTCTGTACGTGATTTGAGGCTAGGACTGAGGTTCACCTTCCAGCAGGACAAACACATTGCTAAAGCAACACTTCAGTGGTTTAAGGGGAAACGTAAATGTGTTGGAATGGCCTAGTCAAAGCCCAGATCTCAATCCAAAAGAAAATCTGTGGTCAGACTTAAAGATTGCTGTTCACAAGTGCAAACTATCCAACTTGAAGGAGCTGGAGCAGTTTTGCAAGAATGAATGGGCAAAAATCCCAGTGGTAAGATGTGGCAAGCTCATAGAGACTTATCCAAAGCGACTTGGAGCTGTGATTGCCGCAAAAGGTGGCTCTACAAAGTATTGACTTTAGGGGGGTGAATAGTTATGCACATTGATTTTTTCTGTTATTTTGTCCTATTTGTTGTTTGTTAACAATAAATCTTCAAAGTTGTGGGCATGTTCTGTAAATTAAATGATGCAAATCCTCAAACAATCCATGTTAATTCTAGGTTGTGAGGCACCAAAACACAAAAAAAGTCAAGGGGGGTGAATACTTTTGCAAGGCACTGTATGTGTGTGTCTAGTATATATGAAAGGACAAAGACTAGTTAGGCGCTTCCTATCTCCAGCTACTCTCTTCTTCAACATTTTCCTTGTACCATTGTCCCTTAGGTTTCCCCTGTGTATGTACGGTATTTATATTACCCTGTTTTTAAGACACTCATTAAAGAGCCAGGTGTAGTTGATCAATAAAAAGGAATCCTAAAACCCAGGAGATTTTACAGCACACATGTCAGTAAGATCTCCATACTGAGCAGATTATTTGTAGCTCATAAAACCCCTTAAAAACTGGTCTGTTTGTCACTTAATGAACAAGTCATTACTTATTTTTTTAATGTTTCATCACAAGAACCATAACATTTTTGAAACCATTATATCTGTATTATGGGTTGTTTTTTGCTATTTGTGGTAAATAGTGGTCATTAATAGGATCATCAATACGATAGGTCATCAATATATGATCAGCGGGACTCCATCCCCGTCAATCGTCTGGAAAGTGCAGTGTAATGATGAGTGCTTGCTTTATTCATTTGAATGGAGAGAGTACTTGTAATTACACAATGGCACTGCTTCACAGGAGACGACACGTAGTGTAATGACAAAGAAGCTGCACCGCATGGAGTGGCGCCTCTTCGTCAAACAGCTGATGCTGGGTATTGGAACCCTGCCGATCAGATACTGATGACCTATCCAGAGGATAGGTCATTAATATAAATTGCCACACTACCCCTTTAAGCCCCCTAGCAATGAGCCCCCAGTTACGCCCTTGATCGTTCCTGTAAGTTTAGTACAGAAAGTAGTTTCCTCCATACATGCTCTCTAATCTAGCTGTTCACCCACTGAAGAGGACCACTTCTCGCTTATCAAGTAATTTTTTTATGACAATCCTGCATGGAATTATTTTTGTCATTTGCTGGGTTATAGGGAATAGAGATGTCCTTGCGGTTCGCCCGGCAGTCTTTTTGCGGCACACTTTGCTAGTTCGCGGTTCGCCGAACAGGCGAACATATGGCGATGTCCGCCGGTGCTATATTCTTTGCATTGTGCAGAACTTTGACCCATGACACATCCATCAGGTGGGACAGGACAGCCAATTGAGACGTTTCAGCACATGGACACACCCCCTACCCTATAAATAAACCCGATCTGGCATCCATTTTACATTCTGTTTTTTGCCAGTGTAGAGAGAGGTTGCTGTGTGGAGCAGGGACAGACTGTTAGGGACACCAAACGCTAGCTAATAGGGCCACAAAAGTCCTTTTAAGGACGGGTATAAGTGTGCTATCGATAGGTGTGACATACAGAGGGGTGTGATTAGGGCCGGTGCAAGGATTTTTGCCGCCTCATGTCACTCACTCACTGACAGACACACACACACTGACAGACAGACACGCACTCAGACACTCACTGAATGACGTACACAGAAACTCACTGACTGACAGACATACACTCACTGACAGACAGACATACACTCACTGACAGACAGACATACACTCAGACACTCACTGAATTATGTACACAGAAACTCACTGACAGACACACATACACTCACTGACAGACACACATACACTCACTTACAGACAGATATGCACTCACTGACAGACAGACACGCACTCAGACACTCACTGAATGACGTACACAGAAACTCACTGACAGACATACTCATTGACAGTCACACATACACTCACTGACAGACAGACACACACTCACTCACTGACAGACACTCACTGACAGACATACACCTACCCACTGAAACACACACACACACAGAAACTCACTGACAGACACTCACTCACTGGCAGACAAACACACACATATACTCACTGACAAACATACACATACTCACTGACAAACACACAGACACTTACTGACCAACGGACATTAGTGTTGCCATCTCACTGACATACACTTACTCACTGACATACACACACAGACACTCAATGACAGACACACATACATTTACTGACAGAAAGACAGACATAAATACACACACTCACTCACTGACATAAATACATAGGCAGACACTCACTCAGTCAAACACTTAAACACTCACCTCCCAGGGGTCCAGTGTGGTGCAGCTCCTCAGTTCTCCAGCGCGCCGTTTAGTATGCCGGGGCTGGAATGACATCATATTCCGGCATCACAGAGGGCGCACGAGGGAGGAGTGGGGAGCTGCTAAAACAGCCTCCCTTGCCGCCCGCCTCCTCTCCTCCGGTAATTTACTGGCAGAGCAGGCACCTGCCATCAGGGTAAGCAAATGCCTGCTCTGCCATATTTAAGAAGGACCTCCACCTCCTGGCCCCCCTGTAACGGCGCCGGGGGTGGCTCAACAGCCGCTCGCCCAGGGTTGCAGCCCCAGTCAGGAGGAGCCCACCAGGGCGCCCCCAGCAGGCCGGCGTCCTAGGCGAATGCCTAGTTCGCCTATATGGTTGCGCCGGCCCTGGGTGTGATATACTTATAATATGCTTTCAAACATAGAACGTATATTATAGTGCATTTGTATTGTGCAGCAGTTGTGTGCGGTTCTGCTGTATCAGCACCCTTCCCACTCTCTGCTACGTGCACCCCCAAAAACACCACCACCATAGCCCCTCCACCCGAGTCAGATGAATTTTTTTTCCATCCATTCCCAGACCTTACAGATGCACAGCCATTCTTGGCATCGGATCAGGAAGAGGAGGTAGCAATGGCCGCCACCCTGCAGTCTGACGACAGTACCCAGATCAGCCCAAGGAGGGTGGTCCCCGCTGTTGCTGCCTACTCTGAGATCTCTAATGTCAGTGGTGGTGAAGGTAACGATGATGACATGTTGACGTATTGACGTGACATAGGTGCCCACAAGAGAGGAACAGGAGGGGAGTTCAGAGGGAGAGACGGAGCAGCAGATAGGGAGGAGGAGGAGAAGCAAAAAGAACGTGCAGTGCACATAGGGCAAAAAGCAGACTGCAAATGTATCTGGAGCGAGCCATACACCATGCACGGTCACATCTGGTGCTCCCAGGATGCCGGCACATGGCTCCGCAGTGTGGGCTTTTATTAATGTGTCAGCTGCTGACATTAGTGTTGCCATCTGCAGCCTGTTCTGTCAACGCATAAGTCGCGGTAAGCCCAACACTCACCTAGGGACGACCGCCTTAAGAATGCACCTGGCCTCCCATCACCAAGCCCAGTGGAAGCAACACCGTCAGAACCCACAAAGCCACACTCCCGTTGCTCCACGTCCTGCCTCTGTCATGCCCCACTCTGACGATGTGCGGAGGTCGGCCAGTGCAAGTTCTTGGGATACATGCTTTCTGATTCCAGTTTTCATATGGACCCAGAAATGGTCTGGGCGGTTCTGGAGTGGGACCGACCGGAGAATCAGAAAGCTTTGATGCGGTTTTTGGGGTTTACGAATTATTATATTAAATTTATTTAGAATTATTCCACGCTAGTCAAACCTCTTACTGATATGACCAAGAAGGGCGCTGATGTCTCTGTCTGGTCGGATGAGGCATTGCAGACCTTTTTGGCTATTAAGGAGAGTTTTGCGTCTGCTCCCATTCTGGTGCAGCCGGATGTATCTCAGCCATTCGTGGTCGAGGTTGATACATCAGAGGTGGGGGTTGGGGCGGTGCTTTCGCAGGGTCCTTCTCCTGGCAAGTGGGTCCCGTGTGCCTTCTTCTCCAGGAAGCTCTCGGTCGCCGAGAGGAATTATGATGTTGGAGATAGGGAGTTATTGGCTATCAAGTTGGCCTTTGAAGAATGGCATCACTGGTTAGAGAGGGCTTCTCACCCCGTCACTGTGTATACAGACCATAAGAATTTGGCTTACCTGCAATCTGCCAAGCGTCTGAACCCTAGACAGGCCAGATGGTCATTGTTTTTTACCAGGTTCAATTTTGTGATTACCTTTCGCCCAGGGGTCAAGAACGTCAAGGCAGATGCCTTGTCTCGCAGCTTCCCTGGGTGAGGTGATTCAGAAGATCCAGCGCCGATTATGGCGGATGGAGTGGTGGTCTCCGCTCTGTACCCTGAATTAGAGATGGAGGTATTGGGAGCTCAGGAGAGGGCTCCTGGTTCGTGTCCCCCAGGGAGGTTGTTTGTTCCTGAGGGCCTACGATACAAGGTGTTCAAGGAACATCACAATACTGTTCTCGATGGACATCCTGGTGGTAAGTCCACCTGTGATCTGGTGTCCCGGAGGTTCTGGTGGCCAGGGTTGAGTAAGAGTATTGAGAATTACGTGACAGCTTGTGAAACCTGTGCTCGGTCAAAGGTTGCTCATACTCGACCGCCTGGTTCACTTCTTCCATTGTCTATTCCATCTCGTCCTTGGACGCATTTGTCCATGGACTTTATTACGGACCTGCCAAGTTCCTCCGGGAGAACAGTGATTTTGGTGGTAGTCGACCGTTTCAGTAAAATGGCTCACTTTATACCACTAACAAGTCTGCTTAACGCTAAGACTCTTGCGCAGATTTTTGTGGATAATATTGTGAAATTGCACGGTATTCCTTCGGATGTGGTCTCTGATAGGGGCACGCAGTTTGTCTCCAGGTTTTGGAGGGCGTTTTGCTCTCGACTTGGCATTCAACTTTCTTTCTCGTCGGCTTTTCATCCACAGTCGAATGGTCAGACGGAGCGTACCAATCAAAACCTGGAGACCTACTTGAGGTGCTTTGTGGCTGAGAATCAGGAGGACGGGTCCTCATTCTTGTAGCAGAATTTGCATTGAATAACCGTAGGCAGGAGTCCACGGGTAAGTCGCCATTTTTTGGCGCATGCGGTTTCCATCCTCAGTTTGGTACCTTTTCTGGGTCTGGTTCCTCCGGGATGCCAGAGGAGAAGAGATTCTCTTCTGCCTTATCCTCTATCTGGCGGAGGATTCAAGGGAATCTGGAGAGGATGGGTGAGAGGTATAAACAAATGGCTGACAGGAGACGTGTGACTGGTCCGGACCTGTGTGTGGGTGATCTGGTGTGGTTGTCCACTAAGAATATCAAGTTGAGAGTGCCATCTTGGAAACTGGGTCCAAGATTTGTTGGTCCGTATAAAATTTCTGTGGTGATCAATCCTGTGGCGTTTCGACTGGATCTGCCGCAGACTTGGAGGATCCATGATGTCTTCCACAAGTCTTTATTAAAAAAATATGTTAAACCGGTGGTACCATCGCCATTGCCTCCTCCTCCTGTTCTAGTCGAGGGAAACTTGGAGTTCGAGATCTCCAGGATTCTTGACTCGAGAGTTCTGCGGGGTTCCCTCCAGTACCTGATGCACTGGAGAGGATACGGTCCTGAGGAGAGGATGTGGGTTCCGGCGTCAGATGTAAATGCCAGCCGACTGGTGAGGGCCTTTCATAGGTCCCATCCGGATAAGGTTGGTCCAGGGTGTCCGGAGGTCACCCGTAGAAGGGGGGGTACTGTCATGCCCCACTCTGACGATGTGCAGAGGTCGGCCAGGATAGCAGCACGTGTTTAGTATTTGTTTTGGTGCCGTGCTGGATCAGCCTCTCATCAGGTGCACTGGGTGGAGTCATTAGTTTAAATGGTCTCCAGCTAAGTGCTCTGAGCGGATTATACTGATCATTTTGGTCTGGGAAGTTTGGAGGGAAGGTTGGCTGTCAGTTCCTGCTCTCAGAAGATAAGTGTCATTTCTTGTTTGGTTGTTGTTGTCATCTATACCATCCAGGTTCTGTGCGAGCAGGCTGCTCCTATCTCCCCACTTCACCATCTCAGGGAGTTCAGGGTTTTGTCAGTTCAGGCTGGAGGACACAGCACACCTACCTTCAAGGTCTGCCTGTGGGCTGAGCAGTGCAAGGAAAGAGGTCAGGGATAAAATAGGAGGTGACCCTTCCCCTGTGTCTCGTCCAAAGCCTGGTTGGTGTGTTATCTTTTATACTGTGCACGTCTGCCGTGACAGCCTCTTCTCCTCCCATTTGTCCTCCACTCCACCTTTCATCGTGCCGTTGTTGTGTTCATCTGGCAAAAGGCAGGCTTCCTTGGCCCAAATGTTGAACATAAAAATTCTGATGACGCCGGATAACCCTCTTGTCCAACGGCTGACCTCTGGCTTTTCGGAACTGCTAGCCTCCCAACTACTGCCTCGGTTGGCCTCGTGGACTTGGAGGCCTTTAGAAAATTTTAGGCCATTGGCACACCGCAATGGAAGGTCCTCGAAAGGAATTATTTCTTCCAGAAGGGCGTCCCAGAGCTATATGGCCATGTTCAGCGGAAAGTGAATGTATCTCTGGCACACAGTGTCGGTGCCAAGATACATCTGACCACAGACACGTGTGTCATGGTCTTACCTTCTTGCTGTTCTCCTTCGTTTGACATGTGCTGGCGGCCATCTTGGTTTCTGGGTTTCTTGTAGCCTCCCACCCTGCGGCTCCTCCTTCCCACTGGGAGGAGCTGGATGCCTAGCTCATATATATAGGAGGTCTGTGGCTTCAGTTCCTTGCTTGGTCCTCCTGTGTTCACATGCTTCTAGACTGCTGCTGCTTCTGGTTCCTGATCCTGGTTTCGTCCGACTACCCTGCTGGTTCCTGATCCTGGTTTCGTCCGACTACCCTGCTGGTTCCTGATCCTGGCTTCATCTGACTACCCTGCTGGTTCCTGATCCTGGCTTCGTCTGACTACCCTTCTGGTTCCTGACCTCTGGCTTCGCAAAGACTCTGCTTCGGTTTCGCCATCCGTTTGGACTTTTGCTTTACAGCTTTATTTTCAATAAAGCCTTCTTATTTTCACTTATCCCTTGTTGTACGTCTGGTTCATGGTTCCGTGACATTAGGACCAAGCCATGAATTCTGACGGTACAGGGCCATCCTCGCTACCCACGCTGGTTGCCAGACTTGATCAGCAGGATCACCTGTTGGGTCGGTTCGCTGTGGCGTTGCAAACCCTGCTTGAACGCACGGCTCATTTCGCTCCCGTTGCCGATGGGTCGGTTGTCGCTCCTGGGCCCGCTCCTACTGCCGCTCCGGTTGTTGCGCCAGAGTCTACCCCGACACCTGTTGTTGCACCTGCGGTGTTTCGGGGTATGACCGGTTCTGCCCCTCTTCCACAGCGCTTTGGGGGAGAGCCAACTCAGTGCCGAGGTTTCCTTAACCAGGTGGGCATTTATTTCGAGTTGCTGCCACATGCCTTTCCCACTGAGAGATCAAAGGTGGGCTTCTTGATCTCGCTGCTCTCGGACAAGGCCTTGGCCTGGGCCAGCCCTTTATGGGAGAACAACAATCCGGTGGTTGCCGAGTTTTCCGGTTTTGTTGCTTCTCTTCGGAAGGTATTCGATGTGCCGGCTCGTGCTGCCTCTGCTGCGAAGCTCCTTATGTCCATCAGACAGGGTTCACGATCCGTAGCTGAATACGCCATTGAGTTTCGTACCCTGGCAGCAGAGGTGGGCTGGAATAATGAGGCTCTGGTCGCTGCTTTCTCTCATGGTCTCTCGGATGCCTTGAAGGATGAGGTTGCAGCTAAGGACCTACCAGTGGAGCTCGAGTCTCTTATTTCTTTCCTGATTTTGATTGACACCAGACTCAGGGAGAGACCTTCCTTTAAGGAGAGCCTGCGGAGGGTTTCTAACAGATTGGCGCCTACGTTTGTTGTCCCACCCGTGCCTCCCTCTCCTCCCACGCCTCCTGGGGATGACTTGTCTGGGGGTGAACCCATGCAGCTGGGGTTTGCTCGCCTGTCCGAGGGGGAGAGGGTACTCCGGAGACGCGAGGGCCGATGCATGTACTGTGGTCTCGGTGGGCATTTTCGGTTGGCATGTCCGAACCGTCCGGGAAACGCTCGCACCTGAGATCCTGTCGGGGGCAGATCTTGGGTGGAGTCTCCTCGTCCCCGGTTTCCCGTGTTGACAAACCACTGATCACTGTTGTCCTCTCCTGGGTCGGGGGCTCGGTGACGACCCAGGCGTTGGTGGACTCTGGTGCCGGTGGTTTGTTCATTGATAATGTGTTCGCTGCCGCCAATTCCATTCCTCTGCAGGCTCGAGGTTCCCCACTGGCTCTTGAGGCGATAGACGGCAGACCCCTTCTGCCGCCACACGTGACTCATGAGACCCTTCCAGTGGGGATAGCCATTGGTGCCGTTCACAGAGAGTCGGTCTGCCTCCAGGTTATTTCGTCTCCACACTACTCGGTGGTCTTGGGGTACCCCTGGCTCCGGAAGCATAATCCGACTTTCGATTGGAGATCGGCCGAGATCCTCTCGTGGTCACCGCAGTGTGGGGCTAGTTGCATCCATGGGTCTGTCAAGTTGCTGTGTACTTCCTCGGACTCTCTGTTGCCTCCTGAATACGAGGAGTACCGGGATGTATTCGATAAGGTGCGCGCGGTTGCCCTACCTCCGCACCGCCCATACGATTGTGCCATAGAGTTACAATCTGGTGCCGTTCCTCCTCGTGGCAAAGTCTATCCACTGTCGGTAGCGGAGAATGAGGCCATGGAGGAGTACGTGAGGGAGGCGCTTTCACGCGGACACATTCGCAAATCCTCGTCCCCGGCAGGGGCTGGATTTTTCTTTGTGAAAAAGAAGGGCGGTGAGTTGAGGCCTTGCATCGATTACAGGGGTCTCAATCGCATCACGATCAAGAACGCTTACCCGATACCCTTGATTTCCGAGCTGTTCGATCGCCTTAAAGGGGCCACGGTCTTTACCAAACTCGACCTGAGGGCGGCATATAACCTGGTAAGGATCAAGGCGGGCGATGAGTGGAAGACCGCGTTTAACACCAGGACCGGTCATTATGAATCCTTGGTTATGCCCTTTGGGTTGTGCAATGCGCCCGCAGTCTTTCAGGAATTCATCAACGATGTTTTCTGTGACCTGTTGCAGCAGTGTGTGGTGGTCTATTTGGATGACATCTTGGTATATTCTGAATCCATGGAGGCCCACATTCTGGATGTCAGACGAGTGTTGCAACGGTTACGAGAGAACAAGCTGTTCGGTAAGCTTGAGAAATGCGAATTTCACCGATCCCAGGTAACCTTCTTAGGTTACATCATTTCCGCTGAGGGGTTCTCCATGGATCCTGAGAAGGTTTCGGCTGTCTTACAGTGGCCCCAGCCCAGTGGTCTTCGTTCCCTGCAGCGCTTTTTGGGCTTCGCCAATTATTATCGGAAGTTCATCAGGGACTTTTCCATGCTAGCCAAGCCTCTCACGGATCTGACCAGGAAGGGCAGTAATTCCCAGGTCTGGCCGCTCGAGGCCATCCGAGCTTTTGAGGCTCTAAAGTCCGCCTTTGTGTCGGCTCCGATTCTGTCGCATCCCAACCCTGGGTTGCCCTTTGTCCTCGAGGTGGACGCGTCTGAGACGGGAGTAGGCGCCCTTCTGTCTCAGCGTAGAACACCAGAGGGTCCTCTGCTTCCTTGTGGGTTTTACTCCCGGAAACTGTCTTCCGCGGAGTGCAACTATCAGATTGGTGACAGGGAGTTATTGGCCATCGTGCAGGCCCTTAAAGAATGGAGGCACTTGCTCGAGGGTTCGGTGGTTCCGGTCCTCATCCTGACGGACCACAAGAATCTGACCTACCTTTCTGAGGCCAAGAGATTGACACCACGTCAGGCCAGATGGGCTCTGTTCTTGTCACGTTTTAATTACGTGGTCTCCTACCTACCCGGTTCCAAGAACATCAGGGCGGATGCCTTATCACGGCAGTACTCCGAGCTGTCCAGGGAGGAGTCGATTCCGACTTCGGTCATACCTCCGAATCAGATCTTGGCCGCCATTCGCACCAGCCTGACCTCTCCCCTGGGTGAGCAGATTTTGGCGGCTCAATCTGGTGCTCCCTCTGGGAGACCCAACGGCAGATGTTTTGTGCCTGAGGAGTTGCGCACTCGGTTGTTGCGAACCTACCATAACTCCAAGACCGCGGGGCATCCTGGAAAGAATCAGCTGTCCTGGGCTGTTTCACGTCTGTTCTGGTGGCCTTCCCTACGTTCCGACATCGCCGCATATGTAGCGGCATGCTCCGTTTGTGCCCAGAGTAAGTCCCCTCGGCACCTTCCGTTGGGCCTTCTGCAACCCATAGCCACCGGGGAGCGCCCATGGTCACACCTGGGGATGGATTTCATTGTGGACCTCCCTGCATCCCGAGGCCATACGGTCATTCTCATGATTGTGGATCGGTTTTCCAAAATGTGCCACTGTGTTCCTCTCAAGAAGTTACCCTCTGCACAAGAGTTGGCCACGATTTTTGCCAGGGAGGTCTTCCGGTTGCACGGTTTGCCCAAGGAGATTGTGTCGGATCGGGGGAGTCAGTTTGTGTCCAGGTTCTGGCGCGCCTTTTGCTCCCAGTTGGGGATTCATCTCTCCTTCTCCTCGGCCTACCACCCTCAGTCCAATGGGGCCGCAGAACGATCCAATCAGGCCTTGGAGCAATTCCTTCGTTGCTATGTCTCCGATCACCAAGACAATTGGGTTGACCTCCTGCCTTGGGCTGAGTTTGCCAGGAACACGGCGGTGAACTCTTCCTCTGGGACGTCTCCCTTCATGGCCAATTATGGGTTCCAACCTGCCGTGTTACCGGAGGTATTCTCTCCCCAGGATATTCCGGCTGTGGAGGATCACCTTTCCGTCCTACGTGCTTCTTGGGTACTGATCCAGAAGTCCCTTGAGGTCTCTGCGCAGCGCCAGAGACTCCAGGCTGATCGCAGACGAGCGCCTGCTCCTTCCTACCAGGTCGGAGACCGTGTATGGTTGTCCACCCGCAACCTCAACCTTCGAGTGCCCACTCCCAAGCTGGCGCCTCGCTTTGTTGGCCCCTTCCGAGTGCTTCGCAGGGTAAACCCGGTAGCCTATGCCCTTGCGCTTCCTCCTGGCATGCGGATCTCCAAGGTGTTTCATGTCTCCCTGTTGAAGCCACTGGTGTGTAATCGTTTCACTTCCTCGGTTCCTCGGCCTCGTCCAGTCCAAGTGGGTAATCGTGAGGAGTATGAGGTGAGCAATATCCTGGACTCACGCCTGGTCCGCGGTCGGGTGCAGTTTTTGGTCCATTGGCGTGGTTATGGTCCAGAGGAGCGTTCCTGGGTTCCCTCCGCAGATGTCCATGCTCCTGCCTTGCTCCGAGCCTTCCACGCACGCTTCCCTCAGAAACCGTTCTTTACTCCGCGGAGGAGGGGCCCTTGAGGGGGAGGTACTGTCATGGTCTTACCTTCTTGCTGTTCTCCTTCGTTTGACATGTGCTGGCGGCCATCTTGGTTTCTGGGTTTCTTGTAGCCTCCCACTAGGAGGAGCTGGATGCCTAGCTCATATATATAGGAGGTCTGTGGCTTCAGTTCCTTGCTTGGTCCTCCTGTGTTCACATGCTTCTAGACTGCTGCTGCTTCTGGTTCCTGATCCTGGTTTCGTCCGACTACCCTGCTGGTTCCTGATCCTGGTTTCGTCCGACTACCCTGCTGGTTCCTGATCCTGGCTTCGTCTGACTACCCTGCTGGTTCCTGATCCTGGCTTCGTCTGACTACCCTTCTGGTTCCTGACCTCTGGCTTCGCAAAGACTCTGCTTCGGTTTCGCCATCCGTTTGGACTTTTGCTTTACAGCTTTATTTTCAATAAAGCCTTCTTATTTTCACTTATCCCTTGTTGTACGTCTGGTTCATGGTTCCGTGACAACGTGGTCTAGCAAACACGGGCAGGAAAGGTACACAACTTTTACTGCCCACTATACGGTTGACGGCTGTTAAGCATGCAACCCGTGGCACCCGTGTGGATTTGGTGTTACCGCCACGGATTCCATGCAGGCCTGCATCTTCATTTCCTCCTCCTACTCCATCCTCCGTTTCCTCTTCGGCTGATTCCTCCTTTTCCACTGCTACCGCCTCTTCCGCTGCACCCCCCAAGCTCCCCAGAGCCTATTCGATGTGCCAGGTGAGACCTTGCCATGCTGTCCTGCGGCTGTTGTACCTAGAAGCCAAGAGCCACACTGGTCCTGCACTCCTTTCAGCTCTGCGGTCACAGGCCGATCAGTGGCTAACCCTGCTCAATTTGACAGTTGGTAAAGTGGTGTGTGACAACGGTGCAAATCTGCTGAGCACGCTGAAACAGGGCAAAATTACACACGTGCCATGCATGGCACACATCCTGAACTTAGTCGTACAGCGATTCGTTGCCAAATACCCTAGGGTCCAGGATGTCTTGCGGCAGGCCAGGCCATTTTAGAAGATCTTACACGGCCTTGACTCGCCTTGCTGACGTTAAACGGCGACACCACTTGCCCGTCAGATGTCTGATATGTTACTGCCCGACGCACTGGAACTCCACCTTGTATATGCTTGATAGGCTGCTCCAGCAGAAACTTGTTATTAACGACTACCTGTACAAACTATGTGGCAGGACAGGTTCTCGGGAGCTTTTTTTTTTTTTTCACTGCACCAGTGGCTGCTCATGCGCAACACATGCAGACTTCTGCGGCCATTTGATGAGATCACCAAACTGGTCAATCGCAGCCAGGGCACTATCAGTGACATCGTACCTTATGCCTTATTTCTGGAGTGTGCATTGCGTCACGTTATTGAGCAAGCCGTCGAGGAGCAGGAGTTTGAACATGAGGAAGTCGCAATGCTGAATGATTTCCCGGGGGGGCTTCTCCATCTAAGACAAGTTAGCAGGAGTCTGAAGAGGAATTAGAGGAGGATGGTGCCTGTTGGGAGGAGGATGAGGAGCAAGAAGAGCAGGCTTTGAGTGGGATTTTAAACTTTTTGGGGATCCCTGGTGTTTTCCGTGGGGGGAGGAGACCAAGGACGACATTCTCCTGGGCGATGAGCAGGACCCAGGGCGCTCCACCGCTACCAATTTAGTGCAAATGGGGGCCTTAGTGCTCGAGTGTTTGAAGAGGGACCCCCATATAAAAAGCATAAAGGGCAAGGACCAGTACTGGGTGGCAATGTACTTAAATCCCTGTACAAACACAAAATGGCAGACATGTCACCTGCATCACAGAGGGCTGTCAGAATGCAGCATTTCCAGGCCTTGCTTCGAGAGATGCTGCATTCTGCTGTTGTGGGCGCTGGCAGAGGAATTTCCAGCCACATAATCACTTGATCTTTTGTGTACGGTGAATGCATAATTTTTGGGGCCTGTAATCTAATTGGCCAACAGTAAAATTGCTATACGGTGATCACCTAATGTACCTTAAGCCACATTATCAATTGTTCTTTTCTGTACAGTGAATGAATAATTTTTGTGGCTTGTAGTCCACTGGCCTGAAGTAAAATTGATATCATAAAAACATAGAAACATAGAATGTGTCGGCAGATAAGAACCATTTGGCCCATCTAGTCTGGCCAATATACAGGGAGTGCAGAATTATTAGGAAAGTTGTATTTTTGAGGATTAATTTTATTATTGAACAACAACCATGTTCTCAATGAACCCAAAAAACTCATTAATATCAAAGCTGAATATTTTTGGAAGTAGTTTTTAGTTTGTTTTTAGTTTTAGCTATTTTAGGGGGATATCTGTGTGTGCAGGTGACTATTACTGTGCATAATTATTAGGCAACTTAACAAAAAACAAATATATACCCATTTCAATTATTTATTTTTACCAGTGAAACCAATATAACATCTCAACATTCACAAATATACATTTCTGACATTCAAAAACAAAACAAAAACAAATCAGTGACCAATATAGCCACCTTTCTTTGCAAGGACACTCAAAAGCCTGCCATCCATGGATTCTGTCAGTGTTTTGATCTGTTCACCATCAACATTGCGTGCAGCAGCAACCACAGCCTCCCAGACACTGTTCAGAGAGGTGTACTGTTTTCCCTCCTTGTAAATCTCACATTTGATGATGGACCACAGGTTCTCAATGGGGTTCAGATCAGGTGAACAAGGAGGCCATGTCATTAGATTTTCTTCTTTTATACCCTTTCTTGCCAGCCACGCTGTGGAGTACTTGGACGCGTGTGATGGAGCATTGTCCTGCATGAAAATCATGTTTTTCTTGAAGGATGCAGACTTTTTCCTGTACCACTGCTTGAAGAAGGTGTCTTCCAGAAACTGGCAGTAGGACTGGGAGTTGAGCTTGACTCCATCCTCAACCCGAAAAGGCCCCACAAGCTCATCTTTGATGATACCAGCCCAAACCAGTACTCCACCTCCACCTTGCTGGCGTCTGAGTCGGACTGGAGCTCTCTGCCCTTTACCAATCCAGCCACGGGCCCATCCATCTGGCCCATCAAGACTCACTCTCATTTCATCAGTCCATAAAACCTTAGAAAAATCAGTCTTGAGATATTTCTTGGCCCAGTCTTGACGTTTCAGCTTGTGTGTCTTGTTCAGTGGTGGTCTTCTTTCAGCCTTTCTTACCTTGGCCATGTCTCTGAGTATTGCACACCTTGTGCTTTTGGGCACTCCAGTGATGTTGCAGCTCTGAAATATGGCCAAACTGGTGGCAAGTGGCATCTTGGCAGCTGCTTGCTTGACTTTTCTCTGTTCATGGGCAGTTATTTTGCGCCTTGGTTTTTCCACACGCTTCTTGCGACCCTGTTGACTATTTTGGAAAAAAACGCTCTATTGTTCGATGATCACACTTCAGAAGCTTTGCAATTTTAAGAGTGCTGCATCCCTCTGCAAGATATCTCACTATTTTTGACTTTTCTGAGCCTGTCAAGTCCTTCTTTTGACCCATTTGGCCAAAGGAAAGGAAGTTGCCTAATAATTATGCACACCTAATATAGGGTGTTGATGTCATTAGACCACACCCCTTCTCATTACAGAGATGCACATCACCTAATATGCTTAATTGGTAGTATGCTTTCGAGCCTATACAGCTTGGAGTAAGACAACATGCATAAAGAGGATGATGTGGTCAAAATACTCATTTGCCTAATAATTCTGCACTCCCTGTACTGAAGGATGGCCTTATGCCTATCCCATGCATGCTTAAACTCCTTCACTGTATTTGCAGCTACCACTTCTGCAGGAAGGCTATTCCATGCATCCACTACTCTCTCAGTAAAGTAATACTTCCTGATATTACTTTTAAACCTTTGCCCCTCTAATTTAAAACTATGTCCTCTTGTAGCAATTTTTCTTCTTTTAAATATAGAAACATAGAAACATAGAATGTGTCGGCAGATAAGAACCATTTGGCCCATCTAGTCTGCCCAATATACTGAATACTATGGATAGCCCCCGGCCCTATCTTATATGAAGGATGGCCTTATGCCTATCCCATGCATGCTTAAACCCCTTCACTGTATTTGCAGCTACCACTTCTGCAGGAAGGCTATTCCATGCATCCACTACTCTCTCAGTAAAGTAATACTTCCTTATATTACTTTTAAACCTTTGCCCCTCTAATTTAAAACTGTGTCCTCTTGTGGTAGTTTTTCTTCTTTTAAATATGCTCTCTTCCTTTACCGAGTTGATTCCCTTTATGTATTTAAAAGTTTCTATCATATCCCCTCTGTCTCTTCTTTCTTCCAAGCTATACATATTAAGGTCCTTTAACCTTTCCTGGTAAGTTTTATCCTGCAATCCATGTACTAGTTTAGTAGCTCTTCTCTGAACTCTCTCTAGAGTATCTATATCCTTCTGGAGATATGGCCTCCAGTACTGCGCACAATACTCCAAGTGAGGTCTCACCAGTGTTCTGTACAGCGGCATAAGCACTTCACTCTTTCTACTGCTTATACCTCTCCCTATACATCCAAGCATTCTGCTGGCATTTCGTGCTGCTCTATTACATTGTCTTCCCACCTTTAAGTCTTCTGAAATAATTACTCCTAAATCCCTTTCCTCAGATACTGAGGTCAGGACTGTTAATATTCTCTCCTCTTTCACCTTGTTGATTCCCTTTATGTATTTAAAAGTTCTATCATATCCCCTCTGTCTCGTCTTTCTTCCAAGCTATACATGTTAAGGTCCTTTAATCTTTCCTGGTAAGTTTTATCCTGCAATCCATATCCATTGACCGTCTAATATACCTCTAGCCACATAATCACTGGATCTTTTATGTACGGCGAATGCATAATTTTTGGGGTCTGTAATCTCACTGGCCAACAGTAAAATTGTTATACGGTGACCGCCTAATGTACCTTCAGCCAGATTATCAATTGTTCTTATCTGTACGGTGAATGCCTAATGTTTGGAGCCTCTACTCCACTGGGCCTGCAGTAAAATTGATATCCAATGACTGTCTAATATACCTCCAGCCACATAATCACTTGATGTTTTCTGTCCGGTGATTGCCTAATGTTTGGGGCCTGTACTCCCATGGTCTAAAATAAAATTCTTCTAGGCTCCAGCACTGCACATTTTTTTACAGTTTCCCTTTAAGATGCTTAAAAACGGCTCCTGATTAAAATACATATTTTTTTGTGGGACTTTTTGCCATTGATCCCCCTCTAGTATGTCACTGTCCATGTTGTGGGATGATTTGTGCACTTCTAGTAAGTATTTGGTGGCTGCAAATATGACCTGAAGGATTTTTAGGTTCGCCTGCCATTAAAGTGAAGGTGGCCCGCCGCAAACTTGCAGTTTGCGAACATTTGATTGCGTTCGCACAATTGCATTTGCGAATCGTCCTGGCCGATGTTCGTTGATCACTAATAGGGAATTCTGGACCACTGGGTGCCAGATTACAGTTTTTTTTTATACAATAGCCTCAGAAATATACTTGCAAATTCAACTATGTTCAATATTTTGAGAAGTTAGTCAGTTAGGACAGTAATTTTGCATTGATATCAGTCTTGGCCTAAAGAGCCATTACATCAAAAGAATAATTTTCAGGATCCTCTGTACTCACAGAATTCTGTGAATCTTATTATAATGTATCAGTAAGATTAATTTGCTCCTATTGATCTTTTAAAAACTGTTGTAATGATGCAAGGCTGACAAGTTAAATACTACTGGGAAGTAGAAAGAGGGATCATTATCTTCCTTGAAGGATGATGATAAAAATTGGAATGTGGACCTGCACTACTTGAAATGAGACTCGCCATCCCCAAAGCTAACAAGTTTTTTTTGGGGGCTTTCATGATAAAGCTTTTTAATTATAGATATACAGTTGAAAGAAGAAATTTATGAAGGTAATTAAAGGAATCTGATCAAGTGAAAGATGAAAAATGCTTTTTTTTATTTCAGACTCTATTTCTTAGTTTGTTCTCATGAACTAAGATATTTAGCTTTATTTTGCAATGCTACAATTTAAGTACAACTTCATACAATGTACTGCACATTCAAAAGGTTTTTCTTTAAAGACAAGAAGACAATTTTGAGTATTGTCCTTGTCCAAGCATGAAGACTACAGCTTACTTAAGTTTACTATATCCAGGACATTATTACATGACATCATTGTTTGGTAAATGTTGACCCACTGGTGCCATATAATGATGCTACGAATATTAAAGAGCTGAACACATCCATCCTTTAGACTCTATCAAGATGATTCACAAGTCCAATGGCAATGTGTGTTACACCACTTGACATCACCCTTCTAAATAAACTTGAGATTGCCTTAAGCAGTAGTCTGAAACTCAGGAGTGAGTGTTGCAGATGGATACATGGATATCAGTATATCAAACAGATTTATTTTGCAGTGAATATCCCTTCCCTCTGATAGAATGGAGTCTCAAAGAGAGAAACTGCAGCTGCATCCCTCACTTCCCTACTACCATTACTCTATTTGCTGTATGTTGATATATAAATGGTAAAAGTATAAATCTGTCGGCCCTTTACAGACTGATGAGGGGGAGTCGCAGAGAGTGATGAGGAGAAAGCAAAGCTATTTTTGTTTTCTCCACTGTATTTACTGAGGAAAATAAACTGAAATGTAGAGTGTAAAAGTAAATTCCACATTAAAAGTGCACTGTCTGACCCAGGAATTAGTGCAGTGGCATCTTAAAAAGATTAAAATAAGCAAATTGCTGGGGCCAGATGGCATGCACCTCCATATCCTAATAGAATTAAGTAATCACATAGGCAGACCCTTATTTCTGATATTTAAGAACTCTATATTGACAGGGAGCATTCCACAAAATTGGTGCTAAGCAAAAAATTGCCAATATTCAAAAAGGGCTTAAAATTAGAGTCCGGAAACTATAGGACGGTAAGTTTAACATCTGTCATTGGTAAAGTGTTTTTAAGGATTTCTAAGAGATGCTATCTTGGGGTACCTCAATGAAAATAAACAACTAACGCTGTATCAGCATGCCTTCATGAGAGATCAGTGATGTAAAACTAATTTAATCAGTTTCTATGTGGAGGTAAGTTCTAGACTTGACTGTGGTGAGTCCTGTCACGGCTGTATGTGAGCATCAATAGTATACACAGTAAAAGAGCTACTGACCGGACCCAAACTAGGGAGGATAAAGGGTGACCCCTGTCAGACCCTCAAAGCTCTCCCTATGCTGCTAAAGCACATGCCCGGATCCAAATGGCGGAACGAGGCATGCCCACGTGCCTAAGACTGATGACCACTGTAACCCCTACAATAGTGGAAGGGGCACGGCCACTGGTGCCCTACTCAGTATATGGAGGGAACCGTGGCCACCTCAGATCCAGTCAGAAAATAATCAGGTACACAACAAAGTCTGTACACTTAGCTGAAGGTGTTGCAGCCGCAGAGAAGACGGATCCAAGGACAGCTGGCAATATCAGGAGTGCTTGCTGCAGCAGAACACAGGTCCAGTGCACTGATAGCTACAAGTGAAGATACTAAAGCAAGAGCTACAACTGAAATGAGAACTATAATCCACGCCCTACAATAGGAGGAGGGGTGATATAAAGAGAGGGAAATCAAACGCATGAGGAACAGCTGGGAGGAAGGAAACCAAAAGTAAACAGAGCAGTGAGAACTCCTCCCAGCTCTAGTAGTGACATCATCACAGGGGTGGAGAAACAGAGCTGTGAGAACGTCCCAAAGCTCTGGTAGTGACAAGTCCATAATTGTCATATATCTTGACTCATCCAAAGCATTTGATACTGTGCCACATACAAGTTTAGTATATAAAATGAGAATTCTTGGACTAGGGGAAAATGTCTGTATGTGGGTAAGTAACTGGCTTAGTGATAGAAAACAGAGGGTGGTTATTAACGGTACACACTCAGATTCGGTCACTGTCACTAGTGAAGTACCACAGGGGCCAGTATTGGGCCCATATTTATTAATGATCTTGTAGAAGGCTTGCACAGTAAACTATAAATTTTTGCAGAGGACACTAAACTGTGTAAAGTAATTGACACAGAAGAGGGAAGTATACTGCTACAGAGGGATTTGGATAGATTGGAGGCTTGGGAAGAAAAGAGGCAGATGAGGTTTAACACTCACAAATATAAGGTTATGCACATGGGAAGGAAAAATGCACTAAAAGAGTTCAAGAGTAGTGATGGATGAACATCTGCCGGGACGGTTCACGAACGCGATCAAATGTTTGCGAACTCCAAGTTTGCGGCGGGCTCCATTCACTTTAATGGCAGGCGAACCTGAAAAACCTTCAGGTCAGATTTGAAGTCACCAAATACTTACTAGAAGTGCACAAATCATCCCACAACATGGACAGTGACATACCAGAGGGGGATCAATGGCAAAAATTCCCACAAAAAAAATGTATTTTAATCATGGGACATTTTTATGCGTCTTAAAGGGAAACTCGCAAAAATGTGCCCTGCTGGAGCCAAGAAAATTTTTATTATAGGCCACGGGAGTACAGGCCCCAAAAATTAGGCATTCACCTGACAGAAAATAACTTGCGATTATGTGGCTGGAGGTAACATGTTCGCCATTTTGTGTTTGTTCCAGGGGTCTAAGTACGTTGCCACCCAGTACTGGTCCTTGCCCTTTATGCTTTTTATACGGGGATCCCTCTTCAAACACTGGAGCATGAAGGCCCCCATTTGCATTAAATTGGAAGCGGTGGAGCGCCCTGGCTCCTGCTCATCGCCCAGGAGAATGTCGTCCTCGGTCTCCTCCCCCCAGCCACAGACAACTCCAGGGAACCCGAAAACTAAAGACAAAAGGAGGATGAGAGAGCCTCTGCAGTGCTAAACTTCACCAGTCCTGCTGCTCTCTTGCTTGGAACAATCAGCACATGGCGTGGCAGGCTACATTACCACAGTGTTCTGCTCCAGATTCAATGTGCCCGATATGGAAAATGAGAGCAGACGGATGCGGGCGGTGTGTGGAGCTAAATTTGTACAAATTTATTGTGGGCTCTACAAAGTTAAAATACCTTAGAAAAAAAAAAAAACGATTTCAATGGAAAATATTGCATTTTGTATGCATGGGAGCACATTCCCACTCTAGACGAAAAACCTGCTTCTCTCAGAGGTTTCTAAATTTATTTGTGGTGTTTTGCCCTGGTCTGGTGGGGGCCTATTCCTGGGAACACATTCCTGCTGCAAACAAAGAACCTGCTGCTGTCCGTCCTGATCATACTGAGTTATGTGGAGGCCTTATACTCCACCATTACCATTATCTGCTGATGCTGCTGTCTGTACTGATCATGGTGAGTTTGCCATGGACTAAAGGGCCCTTACTGCAACCTTATCGTTTAAAATAACAGGAAAACATAACAGGAAAGCATAGTATTAAAAAAGTATGCACAAGTTTTAACTGCAAAAACTTTTTATTCAACAATTGGAGCTAAACATGGCTCTGTGGCAACTTTTTAAGTAGCTCATGCAGGTAATCACAACTCCTGCATCTGATTTAGTTGCAGCGCATCAAACTGCTGCACCTTCAGTGCAAGCTTCCGCTGCTGCGCATGAATCTCCTTCACCTTATTTTGGATCTCCTGCATGTTTTTTTTTTCTTTTCCTGCTGCATCTTGTTCAGCAGTGTAAATTTAATGAGTACTGTTAGGAAAAAAATAATATTAAAATTACTTGCTATTCAGACTAAGCGGCAATTAGTGCATTGCGTGTAGTATTTGTTTAAACACTGCCGATTTACATATCAATTCATTTGTTAATGATATTTATGCTAATTGTATAGTTGGTTAGTTAGTGATATAGTTAAGTAGAGTATAATGTTATTTATTTGGTTAGGTAATCGTTTTTATGTTGATTACAGGGTTAGTGTCCAGTATTGTTGTTTTCTATTACTGTACTTTGTGTTGTCCCCACATTGTTGGCCATTTTAACCCCTTCCCGACCTGCGCCATAATAGTACAGGGCAGCGGGACGTGACTTGATGCCCAGCGCCGTACTATTACGGCGCAACGAACACCCTGCCATTAGGCATAATCGTTCGGAAAACGGGGTGCGACGGCTGCTCTGCCGAGCAGGCAGGTATGTTAACTAAGGGCTGCAGGAGGTTTTTATGGCGCCCTGCAGCCCCGATCGCTGCTATTGGCCGGATTCCTTACACATGTGCATCGCAGCTCTGGAGCTGCAGGGGGTGGGGGGAGGTGGGTGTCATGTGGAGGTGATCGATGATGAAAAAGTCAGCACCTGTCTCCTCCGAGGTGAGGCAGGGGACACCAGTGTTTTGGGTCCCCTGCCAGCGCTGCTATTGGCTGTAACAACGCTCCAGACAATGGAAGCACTGTAGCTGCACAGGAAGAGGCAGAACTTCCCTGCATGCAGCCATTTTAGCTGGACTGGGCAGGAAGGCTAAAACTGGCCTGGGGTAGAAAGGCTTAATGTTTCTGTATATATGTTATCGGTACAGAGTTATTTTGCTGTGTACACATATTTTCCTTCCTGGCGGGGGGTGGTGACAACCTCCTCTTCATCATCTTAACTTAGGGTGGGGGAATTCAGCTCCGACCTCCACTACTTGGCCCACATCAGGTGGGGGAGGGGCATTCTGCTGCCTGGAGGGTCCCGCGTGCTCTCCATCCTCCTCCTCTACGGAGATGTCCACCATCTCCAAATCCTCTGGGGAACCCCTGTGGCGGACTGAAGGAACGGGAACCCCTGTAATCACACAATGTTCAGAATTTGGACAAACAACTCCGAACTCAACAAATGCAAATTAAGTGGGGGATGTATCTAATGTAATGATGGACGGGGCCTTTCACTTGAATACAGAAAGATGATTGCAGTTATATATATATATATATATATATACACACACACACACACACACATAAATATTTATGTTTGTGTGAAACGTACAAAATCAGCCTGTTACATCATACATATGTACCTCCATGTGTGTATAAATATATATATACACTCACAGCTAGGTAGAGATGTATGATTTAACGGCTGATTTGCTATGTGTCACATCACGTACTAAGTAATCATTTGTAAGGGATGAAATACTTATTTGCATAACTGTATATACACTAGGTTGTTGGTGCCAGACGGGCCGGTCTGAGTATTTCACAATCTGCTCAGTTACTGGGATTTTCACGCACAACCATTTCTAGGGTTTACAAAGAATGGTGTGAAAAGGGAAAAACATCCAGTATGCGGCAGTCCTGTGGGCAAAAATGCCTTGTGGATGCTAGAGGTCAGAGGAGAATGGGCCGACTGATTCAAGCTGATAGAAGAGCAACGTGGACTGAAATAACCACTCGTTACAACCGAGGTATGCAGCAAAGCATTTGTAAAGCCACAACACGCACAACCTTGAGGCGGATGGGCTACAACAGCAGAAGACCCCACTGGGTACCACTCATCTCCACTACAAATAGGAAAAAGAGGCTACAATTTGCACGAGCTCACCAAAATTGGACTGTTGAAGACTGGAAAAATGTTGCCTGGTCTGATGAGTCTCGATTTCTGTTGAGACATTCAAATGGTAGAGTCTGAATTTGGCGTAAACAGAATGAGAACATGTATCCATCATGCCTTGTTACCACTGTGCAGGCTGGTGGTGGTGGTGTGATGGTGTGGAAGATGTTTTCTGGGCACACTTTAGGCCCCTTAGTGCCAATTGGGCATCGTTTAAATGCCACGGGCTACCTGAGCATTGTTTCTGTCACGAGGGTATCAAGAGCCACGTCTGACTCCGTTATACCCGGGGTCAGGAAGTCGCAGCGGGTGGCTGCACGCTCTATATCTAAAGATCACGGTGTTTCTTAGTGATTGTTTTCTGTGTTTGCCTTGCTATCCTTTTTGTCTCTCTCAGGGATCCGTAGCTTCTCCTCCTCAGCTGTTTCTTGTCTGCCACTCCCTACCTCCTTATATTCTCCCCTCACACTTCTCTAGTTGCCAGTTATAGAGCTTCCTGCCTGGACATCTATACTGACCCACTGGAGTGGTTAATCCTGGTTGTCGTTCCTGTGTGCTACCCTCCGGATCCCTGTTTGGCTTATTGTTGTCTCCTGTTGTCGCCCACCTGGGAATATATGTTGAGTCTGTGTTGTCTGTCCTCCCCTTGGTGTTTTCCCTTAGAGTTAGTGGTGCGGACTAGTGTTTCCATCGCCCTGTTCACTACCTAGGGCTCAGCTCAGGGAAAGCCAGGGCTTTAGGCACGTGATCGGCGTACGGGTGAGGAACCCGTCTAGGGACGTCAGGGCAGCCAGGTGCCAGCCGCCAGGTGAGTCAGGGGTCACCATCTTCCCTCTCACTTGGGCAGGGCCTTCCTCGTTCCCTCCCTCTGTGTCACGTATGTGATAGCCACGCCGACCGTGATATTATAACTGGCCCTTACTTTTTGAGAAAAAAAAAAAATAATTTTTTTTTTTAAATTTTTTGTTTGTTGTTTTTTTCTCTCTCTCTACTTAGAATCCAATATGGATCCTATTGATGCCTTGGCAGAACAGCTTCAAAGCCTGTCTTTGGAGGTGGCAGGATTGAAGGCGTCTGTTCTCCAACAACAGCAGCAAATGCAGCAGACCGCACCCCCAGCGGTTGCTATGGGTAACCAGGTTGTCACTGAACCCAAGGTTGCTCTTCCCGACAGATTTTCTGGGGGAAGGGACAAATTTGCGACGTTCCGTGAGGCCTGCAAATTATATTTTAAGTTGCGCCCTTACTCCTCAGGTCATGAAGAACAGCGGGTAGGGATTGTCATTTCCCTGCTTCAGGGGGATCCGCAATCCTGGGCGTTCTCGTTACCCCCTGGTTCTCAGGCTCTTCGGTCAGTGGAGGGATTTTTTGGGGCTTTGGGTCTCATATATGATGACCCTGACCGAGTCGCCCTGGCTGAGTCGAAGTTACGGAGACTCCTACAGGGAGATCGGTCAGCAGAGGAATATTGCTCAGAGTTCCGTAGGTGGGCTACGGATACTCAGTGGAACGACCCGGCTCTCAGGAGTCAGTTCTGCTCTGGATTATCTGAAAGGGTTAAGGATGCACTGGCGCTGTATGAGACCCTCCTTTCCCTTGCTGTTATGTCCCTCTCTATCAGAATAGATAGACGTCTTAGGGAGAGATCGAAAATTCCGGAGCAATTGGTTACCTCTCCCAAGCAACAGTCAGCCTGTACTGACTTAGATGAGCCTATGCAGCTAGGCGGAACTTCTCGTCAGGTCCGTCCTCCCGAGGTTCGCCGTAGGGGGGGGGCTTGTTTTTTCTGTGGGGGGAGGGGTCATTTCATTAATGTCTGTCCCTCCTTTCTCAAAAACAAAAGTCCGTCGGAAAACTACTAACCCCGGGCTGTGCGGAGGATGTCAGCCGGGGGGTATACGTTTCCTCCATACGAACATCTCAATTTGTGTTACCAGCGGTCATTGTTTTTGGTGTTAAGACGGAGTCTATTTCTGTTTTTCTAGACAGTGGAGCAGGGGTAAACTTGATTGATGCCCATTTTGCCCGCACTATGGGTTTGTCTCTCTGTACGCTGCAGAGACCTATTCCCGTATTCGCTATAGATTCTGCTCCTCTGTCTCAGAGAAACCTCACCCACATTGTTCGTAATTTACACCTTCGGGTAGGGGACCACCATAATGAGTGTCTTTCATGTTACGTTCTGGAGGGCCTTCCCTCTCCGGTGGTATTGGGTCTTCCCTGGTTGGTAGCGCACAATCCAGTGGTGGATTGGCAGGCCAGGAAGATATTGGAGTGGAGTGAGCATTGCAGAGAGAATTGCTTAAATAACAATTGCTTAATCGCCTCCATAGCTTCCCTACCTACATTTATTTCGGACTTTGAGGACGTTTTTTCTGAAAAGGGTTGTCAGAAACTACCACCTCATCGTCCTTATGATTGCCCGGTTAACCTGATTCCCGGGGCAAAATTACCCAAGTCCAGGTTGTATAATCTTTCGGGTCCCGAGAGACAAGCCATGAAAGATTATATCTCCGAGAGTCTGGCTAAAGGACACATCAGACCCTCTTCTTCACCCGTGGCTGCAGGGTTTTTCTTTGTTAAAAAGAAAGATGGGGGCCTGTGTCCTTGCTTAGATTTCCGTGAGTTAAACCAGATAACCATCCGTGACCCATACCCTCTTCCTCTCATTCCTGACCTTTTTAATCAGATTGTGGGTGCTAAGTGGTTCTCCAAACTTGATCTTAGGGGGGCCTACAATCTGATTCGTATCAGGGAAGGGGATGAGTGGAAGACAGCTTTTAACACCCCTGAGGGGCATTATGAAAATCTAGTTATGCCTTTCGGTCTGACCAATGCCCCTGCTGTCTTCCAACATTTCGTTAATGATATTTTTAGTCATCTCATCGGCAGGTTTGTAGTCATATACCTAGATGATATCTTAATTTATTCGGCTGATCTGAAAACACATGAGGTGCATGTCAGGCAAGTACTGCAGGTCCTACGGACGAATAAATTATATGCGAAAATTGAAAAATGTGTCTTCGCTGTTCAGGAATTACAGTTCCTGGGATATCTATTATCTGCTTCAGGTTTCCGCATGGATCCTGGGAAGGTCCAGGCAATTTTAGATTGGGATCTTCCTGAGAACCTTAAAGCCCTACAACGGTTTTTGGGTTTCGCTAATTTCTATAGAAAGTTCATTAAAAATTATTCAGTGATCGTTAAACCCCTTACCGACATGACTAGGAAGGGGACGGATTTTTCCAAATGGTCTGACGCCGCTAAAGATGCATTTTCCTCTCTAAAGGAGAGGTTTACCTCGGCACCTGTTCTAATTCAACCTGATGTCTCCCAGCCTTTTATTGTCGAGGTAGATGCGTCAGAGGTGGGAGTGGGAGCTGTATTGTCTCAGGGTCCGTCTCCTGGCAAATGGCGTCCTTGCGCTTTCTTTTCCAAAAAATTATCTTCTGAGGAGAAGAATTATGATATTGGAAATAGGGAACTGTTGGCGATTAAACTGGCGCTTGAAGAGTGGCGTCACTTCTTAGAGGGAGCAATCCACCCCGTCACGGTGATTACGGATCACAAGAACCTTCTGTACCTAGAATCGGCTAAGCGTCTCACCCCTAGACAAGCTAGGTGGTCGCTATTCTTTACCAGATTTAACTTTGTAATCACCTATCGTCCTGGGGCAAAAAATACCAAGGCAGACGCATTATCTCGTAGTTTCCCTGGAGGGGGTAATGTTTGTGATCCGGTACCTATTTTACAAAGAGGAGTGGTTGTCTCTGCTGTACACTCTGTTCTAGAGGGAAAGGTGTTAGAGGCTCAGGGGGACGCCCCGGCCTCTTGCCCCTCAGAGAAATTGTTTGTACCGTTAAACCTGCGTCTTGAATTATTAAAAGAACATCATAATTCGGCACTTGCTGGACACCCGGGTAGGAAAGCAACCTTGGAGCTTTTATCTCGTCGTTTTTGGTGGCCAAGGTTGCGTCAGGATGTAATGGATTTCGTGTCTACTTGTTCTACTTGTGCACGTGCGAAAGTCTCTCATACACGTCCAGCAGGGTCTTTATTGCCACTTTTCATCCCCAATAGGCCATGGACACATCTGTCAATGGATTTCATCACTGACTTACCGTTGTCGGCGGGTAAAACAGTTATCTTGGTAGTAGTAGACAGGTTTAGCAAAATGGTACACTTTATTGCGCTACCCGCACTTCCTAATGCTAAAACTCTCGCTCAGGTGTTTATCAGTGAAATCGTGAAGCTTCACGGGGTCCCTTCCGATGTGGTTTCGGATCAGGGAACCCAGTTTATTTCTAAGTTTTGGAAAGCTTTTTGTTCCCGTTTGGGGGTTCACTTGTCCTTTTCCTCAGCTTTCCATCCTCAGTCGAATGGACAGACTGAGCGTACCAACCAAAACCTAGAAACATATTTAAGGTGTTTTGTGTCTGAAAACCAAGAGTTGTGGTCATCATATTTACCGTTAGCTGAGTTTGCCATAAATAATCATTATCAGGAGTCCACTGGCAAGTCACCATTCCTTGGTGCATACGGTTTTCATCCCCAATTTTGTACTTTCAAAGAGGGGGGGTCTTCTGGGGTTCCCGAAGAGGAAAGGTTTTCTTCATCTCTTTCATCGGTATGGCAGAAGGTGCAAGTTAACTTGAAAAAGATGAGTGGTAAATATAAATGCATGGCCGATAAGAAACGGTCGCCAGGTCCGGACCTAGGAGTGAATGACTATGTGTGGTTGTCTACTAGGAATATTAAGTTGAAGGTTCCTTCTTGGAAACTGGGTCCTAGGTTCATTGGTCCCTATAAAATAGTAGCCGTCATTAACCCTGTGGCTTTTCGCCTGGAGCTACCTCAGACTTTTAAGATCCATAACGTCTTCCATAAATCGTTACTCAAGAAGTATGTTCCACCTCTAGAACCATCACCGCTGCCACCTCCTCCTGTTATTGTGGATGGTAATCTGGAGTTTCAAATAATCAGAATTGTTGATTCTCGTCGGGTCCGCCGCTCTCTTCAGTATCTGGTGCATTGGAGGGGTTACGGTCCCGAGGAAAGAATGTGGGTTCCAGCGTCAGAGGTAAACGCCAACAGGTTAATTCAGACTTTCCATGCCTCTCATCCGGAGAGACCTGGTCCTGAGTGTCCGGAGGCCCCTCGTGAAAGGGGGGGTACTGTCACGAGAGTATCAAGAGCCACGTCTGACTCCGTTATACCCGGGGTCAGGAAGTCGCAGCGGGTAGCTGCGCGCTCTATATCTAAAGATCACGGTGTTTCTTAGTGATTGTTTTCTGTGTTTGCCTTGCTATCCTTTTTGTCTCTCTCAGGGATCCGTAGCTTCTCCTCCTCAGCTGTTTCTTGTCTGCCACTCCCTACCTCATTATATTCTCCCCTCACACTTCTCTAGTTGCCAGTTATAGAGCTTCCTGCCTGGACATCTATACTGACCCACTGGAGTGGTTAATCCTGGTTGTCGTTCCTGTGTGCTACCCTCCGGATCCCTGTTTGGCTTATTGTTGTCTCCTGTTGTCGCCCACCTGGGAATATATGTTGAGTCTGTGTTGTCTGTCCTCCCCTTGGTGTTTTCCCTTAGAGTTAGTGGTGCGGACTAGTGTTCCCATCGCCCTGTTCACTACCTAGGGCTCAGCTCAGGGAAAGCCAGGGCTTTAGGCACGTGATCGGCGTACGGATGAGGAACCCGTCTAGGGACGTCAGGGCAGCCAGGTGCCAGCCGCCAGGTGAGTCAGGGGTCACCATCTTCCCTCTCACTTGGGCAGGGCCTTCCTCGTTCCCTCCCTCTGTGTCACGTATGTGATAGCCACGCCGACCGTGATAGTTTCTGACCATGTCCATCCCTTCATGACCACCATGTACCCATCCTCTGATGGCTACTTCCAGCAGGATAATGCACCATGTCACAAAGCTCGAATCATTTCAAATTGGTTTCTTGAAAATGACAATGAGTTCACTGTTCTAAAATGGCCCCCACAGTCACCAGATCTCAACCCAATAGAGCATCTTTGGAATGTGGTGGAACGGGAGCTTCGTGCCCTGGATGTGCATCCCTCAAATCTCCATCAACTGCAAGATGCTATCCTATCAATATGGGCCAACATTTCTAAAGAATGCTATCAGCACCTTGTTGAATCAATGCCACGTAGAATTAAGGCAGTTCTGAAGGCAAAAGGGGGTCCAACACTGTATTAGTATGGTGTTCCTAATAATTCTTTAGGTAAGTGTATATACATTACAGAGTGTTGGCGAGATATACAAAAAGTTATATACGCATTGTACCTGGGCATTTGCGGTCATGGATCAGAGTGATCCACCTGACGCAACTTCTCTTCAAGTTGGACCAATGCTTGATTATGGACGTATATGTATGTTGGGCCTTATACTCTCTCCATAGCTCCTTTTGTATGCCCTCCACAATCTTTTGTTTTTCCTCTTGGACCACGGTCCTATAATGTGCTGCAGGATAAAGATGCAAGTACTGTATATAATCCCAAATTTTTGAAATACAAGGATTGAAAATAATGTCCTCAACAACACAGCAAAAAATATTTAAGTCTTTGAAGGTGAAATATTAGATGTAATGTTATAAGATCGGATTGGATAGCAATTGTATGTGTGTGGGGTCTGAGCAATCGGATATTGGCCAGCTGAGCAGGGATGTACCTGTCATGTACCCAATAATGTTGCAACTTGACCTAATTAGTGTTAATTGGTCTTCCAGCTTTTCGTTATGCTCAAATTTACTTTTTTTACTTTTTCCAGCCTCTTATTGCTACTTGTCCCAACTTTTTTGGGATTTGTTGACACCGTGAAAATTGGAATCAACGTATTTTTCCTTTAAAATGATACATTTACTCAGATTAAACGTTTGATCTGTCATCTACGTTCTATTACAAATAAAATATTGACATTTGTCATCTCCATATCATTGCATTCCGTTTTTATTCACAATTTGTTTAGTGTCCCAACTTTTTTGGAATCGGGTTTGTAGATTTCTGGAGAAGGTTTGTTGATCCAGGGAGTATTCTGGAGTCAGGAAGGATCTTTTTTTTCCCCCAAAGTGAGAAAAATTGCCTTCCTCTGGATCAACTTGCAACAGGCTGAACTGGATGGACAGATGTCTTTTTTCAGCTTTACAAACTTATGCTAACTACAGTATGCTATGCTGATCTACTCTCCTGCAGAAGTCTCCTAAAAGATTTAATCTCTTGCACTCATGGCACAGAAGGCAAGTCTGTATATCTGCCACTAAAGAAAGGGGGCACTACTCAGCGGTGCAACACAGAATAGGCAATTTTTCAGTTGTGGCAGATCTACCAGATCATAAATATTACAAATAAAGATAAGCAAATTTCTAAAAGAAATTGATTCGGCCGGTTCGCCGAAATTTCCGAAAAAGTTTGCTTTCATACGAATATACTTGCGGCGAATCGCGATAAAAAACGGCTATTTCCAGGCTACATAGAGCCTTTATATTGGTGTAGAATACTGTGCCTTGCAGTAACACGCATAGGAAGTGTGCTGGGGTAGTGAAATAATACTGTCAGTCAGTATGACACGCAGATGACAGGCGTTGCTATCACTGACCAAATTACTCAAGTAATTGTATAGTATTACAGACTGGCACTCAGCAACTGGTGTCACTACGGAGTGAAATATTTTATTTCCGTAAAACACAAATATACATATAGATCACAGTAAGAAATCTAAACATAAAAAATTAACCTTCAAAGATGACCTTAAAAACATCTAACAATCTGTGGTAAATTATAGCTGAGTTGTCCGCCTAGTATCCCGCAGATCGTCACACTCTTAGTTGTCTGGTTATGATATTACTATTATCAATGTGGCGCTCTCAGATCTGAGCAGTTCAAACCAGCCATAACCCACCATGTATATAATGGTTAAAATTCACTATTGGATAACTTATATACACCTCACCCAAATTCGCTCACTGTCTATATAGCAACAAACAATTATTCAGCATATAGAATTATAACGCAGTTCCAGCATTAAAATATATAAAAGTTCCAGGGGTTTGAGGGAGACTTATGCTCTTAAGGACTTACTTTTTTTGCATGATAAACAATAATCAACAGACCGTTATCCGTCACAACGGGGTAACTTCATATCCTCCCCACTCGGGATTAAGTACAAGCCGTTTAAATCCTCTGTGCAAGGTTTTTAGCATCATTTGTTTGTGATGTTATTCAGTTAAGTAAGTAAGTGTAGTTGTTCCAGTAATTACTATTTGTAGAATCAGCGCATGAGTACAGAGCTCCCAGTTGCATCCCACTCGATAAATGGAGCAACGTCTGTCTCTTACCTGAGCTTAGTTGCATAAAATAGTATAGTACTCAAAATTCACTGCCGTCCTTTAATCACCATATCCTTGGTGTTCAGCCGCATTTAGTTGCAGCACTCCACTGGGTGAGACCAGTTTGTTCTGGTTACACCCAATCCAGGTAATCTCCCAGGTCCCAGGTGCAGAGGTCTGGAGTAGTAGTTAACACTTGCTTTCACAGTTATAAAATTGAATAATTCTTTGATGAATTCTGCTAGCAGATAAAAAGTCACTCCTCCTGGGTATTTGAAAGCTGAGTATATATTCCCAAAAGCTGAGAAAAAGTGGGATACTGGGCGGACAACTCAGCTATAATATACCAGAGATTGTTCTATGTTTTTAAGTTCATCTTTAAAGGTTCATTTTTTATGTTTAGATTTCTTACTGTGATCTATATGTATATTTGTGTTTTACGGAAATAAAATATTACACTCCGCAGTGACACCAGTTGCCGAGTGCCAGTCTGTAATACTATACAATTACTTTTTAGCGACCGGGAGCTAAGTGACGACTAGTGCACCGTATCCATTTCCTCAAACAATAGAGCCATCCCTCATCTAAAATATCATTGATACTTTTCTCAAATAACTGAAGTATTAACTCAGCCTTACAGGACCATGTTAGTGTCAAGAAGAAGTGCAGTACTTTTACACCCTTGTCAGCTGATTCCACATATACAGTCATGGCCAAAAGTTTTGAGAATGACACAAATATTAGTTTTCACAAAGCTTGCTGCTAAACTGCTTTTAGATCTTTGTTTCAGTTGTTTCTGTGATGTAGTGAAATATAATTACACGCACTTCATACGTTTCAAAGGCTTTTATCGACAATTACATGACATTTATTTAAAGAGAGTATTTGCAGTGTTGGCCCTTCGTTTTCAGGACCTCTGCAATTCGACTGGGCATGCTCTCAATCAACTTCTGGGCCAATTCCTGACTGATAGCAACCCATTCTTTCATAATCACTTCTTGGAGTTTGTCAGAATTAGTGGGTTTTTGTTTGTCCACCCGCCTCTTGAGGATTGACCACAAGTTCTCAATGGGATTAAGATCTGGGGAGTTTCCAGGCCATGGACCCAAAATGTCAACGTTTTGGTCCCCGAGCCACTTAGTTATCACTTTTGCCTTATGGCACGGTGCTCCATCGTGCTGGAAAATGCATTGTTCTTCACCAAACTGTTGTTGGATTGTTGGAAGAAGTTGCTGTTGGAGGGTGTTTTGGTACCATTCTTTATTCATGGCTGTGTTTTTGGGCAAAATTGTGAGTGAGCCCCCTCCCTTGGATGAGAAGCAACCCCACACATGAATGGTCTCAGGATGCTTTACTGTTGGCATGACACAGGACTGATGGTAGCGCTCACCTTTTCTTCTCCGGACAAGCCTTTTTCCAGATACCCCAAACAATCGGAAAGAGGCTTCATTGGAGAATATGACTTTGCGCCAGTCCTCAGCAGTCCATTCACCATACTTTCTGCAGAAGATTAATCTGTCCCTGATGTTTTTTTTGGAGAGAAGTGGCTTCTTTGCTGCCCTTCTTGACACCAGGCCATCTTCCAAAAGTCTTCGCCTCACTGTGCGTGCAGATGCGCTCACACCTGCCTGCTGCTATTCCTGAGCAAGCTCTGCACTGGTGGCACTCCGATCCCGTAGCTGAATCCTCTTTAGGAGATTATCCTGGCGCTTGCTGGACTTTCTTGGACGCCCTGAAGCCTTCTTAACAAGAATTGAACCTCTTTCCTTGAAGTTCTTGATGATCCTATAAATTGTTGATTGAGGTGCAATCTTAGTAGCCACAATATCCTTGCCTGTGAAGCCATTTTTATGCAACGCAATGATGGCTGGACGCGTTTCTTTGCAGGTCACCATGGTTAACAATGGAAGAACAATGATTTCAAGCATCACCCTCCTTTTATCATGTCAAGTCTGCCATTTTAACCCAATCAGCCTGACATAATGATCTCCAGCCTTGTGCTCGTCAACATTCTCACCTGAGTTAACAAGACGATTACTGAAATGATCTCAGCAGGTCCTTTAATGACAGCAATGAAATGCAGTGGAAAGTTTTTTTTTGGGATTAAGTTAATTTTCATGGCAAAGAAGGACTATGCAGTTTATCTGATCACTCTTCATAACATTCTGGAGTATATGCAAATTGCTATTATAAAAACTTAAAGGGTTTCTGTCACCCCACAAAACTCATTTTTTTTTTTTTTGGATAGTTAGATTCCTTATAGGGTGATATAGGAGAATATAATAGTCTTACTTACTTTCATGCGGCCGATTCCTTATAAAACGAAGTTTTATAATATGTAAATGAGGGCTCTACCAGCAAGTAGGGCGTCTACTTGCTGGTAGCCGCAGCAGCAATCCGCCCCCTCGCCGTGTTGATTGACAGGGCCAGCCGTGATCTCCTCCTCCGGCCGGCCCTGTCAGTAATTCAAAAATCGCGCGCCTCTGGTCATTCGGCGCAGGCGCTCTGAGATGAGGAGGCTCGTCTCCTCAGCACTCCCTCAGTGCGCCTGCGCCGATGACGTCTTATCTTTCGGTGATGTCATCGGCGCAGGCGCACTGAGGAGACGAGCCTCCTCATCTCAGAGCGCCTGCGCCGAATGACCAGAGGCGTGCGATTTTTGAATTACTGACAGAGCCGGCCGGAGGAGGAGATCACGGCTGGCCCTGTCAATCAACACGGCGAGGGGGCGGATTGCTGCTGCGGCTACCAGCAAGTAGACGCCCTACTTGCTGGTAGAGCCCTCATTTACATATTATAAAATTTCGTTTTATAAAGAATCGGCCGCATGAAAGTAAGTAAGACTATTATATTCTCCTATATCGCCCTATAAGGAATCTAACTATCCAAAAAAAAAAAAAATAGTTTTGTGGGGTGACAGAAACCCTTTAAGCAGCAACTTTTCCAATTTCCAATATTTATGTAATTCTCAAAACTTTTGGCCACGACTGTACAGTCCTGATCAAAAGTTTAAGACCACTTGAAAAATGGCAAAACAATCATATTTAGCATGGCTGGATCTTAAGGTTCCAAGTAGAGCTTCAACATGCAACAAGAAGAAATGGGAGTGAGACAAAACATTTTTTGAGCATTAAATTTAATGAAAACAACAAATAAACTGAAACAGGCTGTTTTTCAGCTGATCAAAAGTTTAGGACCACACCTCCAAAAAAAACTAAACCCCCCTAAAACAGAAATTCAACTTCCAAACATGAACTCAGTAATGAGTAGCTCCGCCGTTATTGTTTATCACTTCAAA
This sequence comes from Bufo bufo, assembly GCF_905171765.1. Taxonomy (NCBI): domain Eukaryota; kingdom Metazoa; phylum Chordata; class Amphibia; order Anura; family Bufonidae; genus Bufo; species Bufo bufo. The sequence continues at coordinate 225,189,997 of NC_053394.1, read as the reverse complement.
AATTTGTTTCGGCATGCTTGATGCAAGCGTTTCCATGAGGTGAGTGGGAACATTTCTCCAAGTGGTGAAGACGGCCGCACGAAGGCCATCTACTGTCTGGAACTGTTGTCCATTTTTGTAAACTTCCCTTGCCATCCATCTCCAAAGGTTCTCAATTGGATTTAGATCAGGGGAACACGTAGGATGGGCCAAAAGAGTGTTGTTATCCTCCTGGAAGAAGTCCCTTGTCCTGTGGGCATTGTGTACTGTAGCATTGTCCTGTTGAAAAACCCAGTCGTTACCACACAGACAAGGGCCCTCAGTCATGATGAATGCTCTCTGCAACATCTGGACATAGCCAGCGGCCATTTGACGCCCCTGCACTTCCTGAAGCTCCATTGTTCCACTGAAGGAAAAAGCACCCCAGACCATTATGGTGCCCCCTCCACTGTGGCGCGTAGAAAACATCTCAGGTGGGATCTGCTCTTCATGCCAGTAACGTTGGAAACCATCAGGACCATCAAGGTTACATTTTTTCTCATCAGAGAATAAAACTTTCTTCCACCTTTGAATGTCCCATGTGCCATGTCTCTTGCAAAGTCCAAAAGAGCAGTTCTTTAGCGTTCAAGAAGACGAGGTCTTTAAAGACGTTTTTTGTTTTTGAAGCCCTTCAGTCTCAGATGCCGTCTGATGGTTATGGGGCTGCAATCAGCACCAGTAAGGGCCTTAATTTGGGTCGAGGATCGTCCAGTGCCTTGACGGACAGCCAATTGGATCATCCGGCTCAGTGCTGATGAAATTTTTTGGGGTCTTCCACTTGACTTTTTTGTTCCATAACCCTCAGGATCATTTAAGAATTTAAGAAATTCCAAATGACTGTCTTACTGCGTCCCACCTCAGCAGCGATGGCGCACTGTGAGAGACCCTGCTTATGCAGTTCAAAAACCCGACCACGTTCAAAAAGGGAGAGTTTTTTTTCCTTTGCCATCACAACATGTGACTACCTGACAGAAAATGACAATGAATTCACATCTTTGCACAGTTTTGGTCCTAAACTTTTGATCAGCTGAAAAACAGCCTGTTTCAGTTTATTCGTTGTTTTCATTAAATTGAATGCTCAAAAAATGTTTTGTCTCGCTCTCATTTCTTCTTGTTGCATGTTGAAGCTCTACTTGGAACCTTGTTAAGATCCAGCCATGCTAAATATGATTTTTTGCTATTTTTCAAGTGGTCTTAAACTTTTGATCAGGACTGTATGTCTACAGAACCTGTTTTATTAAACGCTTATACAAGTAGAGTTCCCCGACAGAGCGGAGAGGGTGTCAGCAGTAAGTTTGTATTGACGTCACTGATTAATTTGCCCTTCCTCTGATCTGTCAGAACAATAACCCACAAAAAACGGATCTTGTCTGGGGAGCATACGCCTTCACTCGGTTAGCATTTGCTCAATAATCCATCAGTATTGCTAATGCACAAAATAATATCAGAACAACAAAGAAAATGGAGCTTGAAGTGCCAGATAATAAATGTTATAAACATTTTATTGTAGCATAGCAAAACATAAAAATTACATACAAGAGATGCAGGAGGACAGGGAACATGAAGGGGCAGGGAAAGGGAAGAACGGCGCCACCCTGGAAGGGACACTCCGGTCATGGATACTAGGATATATAAACTTAGGCAAACTTAGGGTGCCTGAGGCAGCTTCCAGGGTAGGATGTAGGGTTGCACTCTGGGGTTGAAGGTCAAAACTGAATTGTTAATCTGGCCCACCCATTGTGTGGGGGGTGCAGCCAGGTCAGGGATGAGGGGCTCTGGTTCTGACTAGGCCTGTTCCCTGAACCGCCTCCTGCCGTCTGGGGTCTCCTGTAAGCAACGGACCCTCCCTGCAGAGCCTGGGTCTTGCTGCCAGGTCTCTGGGGTAAGTGCAGGGGACAATGGTTTGGCCAAAAGGGTTGCTCCTGCGGCGAAAGGGCCTTGAATGGAGCGCATTGGGGTGTATTCGACTTGGTCACCCACATACAGGTTGTGACGGGCCTGTGGTAAGTAGGGGCGCTTAACGGAGCGGCGGCCCACAAATATTTCGGCTCCAGAATGATTGTCTTGGAGGAAGCCCACTCCTCTCTCCACAGCAAACCATAGGACTGTCCCGGTGCGCCTGATCAGCTTTGGGTAACCGGGCCAGGGGTCATCTAGAACCTGCTTGACCCACTCCTCTATAGCCGTTTTATATTACCACAAGATTTGGGCATGGGGGCGGTTATCTCCAACGGGACCTCAGGGTTAAGCCGTCCTGGCTTGGGGGCGTCTTTTCTGGGTGGCGGACTGGAAACTCCGTCCGCCTCCGCCGCACCAGCAAGCGTGCGGAGCCTGTTCGGGCCTAGTGGCAGTATCGGGACCCACCGGGTGCGGTGCAGAGGCAGAACAATAACCCACAAAAAACGGATCTTGTCTGGGGAGCATATGCCTTCACTCGGTTAGCATTTGCTCAATAATCCATCAGTATTGCTAATGCACAAAATAATATCAGAACAACAAAGAAAATGGAGCTTGAAGTGCCAGATAATAAATGTTATAAACATTTTATTGTAGCATAGCAAAACATAAAAATTACATACAAGAGATGCAGGAGGACAGGGAACATGAAGGGGCAGGGAAAGGGAAGAACGGCGCCACCCTGGAAGGGACACTCCGGTCATGGATACTAGGATATATAAGATCAGCGGGATGTGGAAAAATAATAAATAACCTGCCCGCAGACCAACTATATATACATGGTGAAAGGTGAGTCACAAAGTAACTGCAAAAACCAAACACAGACATGAGCATGGACACCCGGCTGTACAAAAACTGGAATGGCAGATGGGACTCACCAAGGACAGACCAGGAGTGGAACAGCCAGGATGGCGCTACCCCAACGCGTGTTTCGGCGTGCCTTCGAAAAAATACTGGGAAATGCTCCGTCTAGACCCAGATGTAAAGGATATGCTTCCAACATACCCAGCCATCACATATAGAAAGGGAAGATCTTTAGGAGACAGATTTATCCACAGTCACTATACACCCATCAAAAAACTAGGTACGTGATTAGACAGAGGACCTCTTAGCACTTTCAGATGTGGAACGTGTATAGCATGCCCTTTATCTGTCAAGCTAAAAGCTTCAAAAGTAACATAACCAATAAAATGTACACAAGTAGGGTTTTGCCAACTGCAAAACTACAGGGGTGGTATATCTGGTCAATTGCACCTGCGGACTCCAATACGTAGGAAAAACAAAAAGAGAGTTCAGAAGAAGGATTGGGGACCATTTGGGAGACATAAGAAACAAAAGAGATACAAAAATCGCAAGACACGTTCAATTCTTTCATGATGGCAATGAAAAGGCAATAAACTTTTGCGTGGTAGAGGTTGTGCATCCTTTACCTAGAGGTGGGGATCTTAATAGGAGGATTTTACAGAAGGAGGCCGAGTGGACTCACAGATTAAAAACTGTGACCCCCCTGGGCCTCAATGAGATGCTTTCTTTTGGATGCTTCATTTGATTATTCATTACATTTTTTTGCCTTCCTCTGGATCAACTTGCAGGATAACAGGCCGAACTGGATGGACAAATGTATTTTTTCGGCCTTATGTACTATGTTACTATGTTACATCAGTATTTGTACGGGGCATACCGAGAGACCCCTGTGTATATAACATAAATTGATCCGTCAGAAAAATGAGTAATATCGGACCGTAAAAGGTCTAATAAATATGACTTATGTGGTGACCTAGGCTATCAGTGGACTGGTTGATGAAGTCTAGTAATCAATCATCCTTTCCCTTTAAGATCACGAATCCCCATCTATATGTATTTAGATAATGGTATCCCATCATTCCTAATATCCCAAAATAACCCTCGGTAATATATCTGGAATAATACTATATATACAGATGAATCATTTATTAGAATAGGGTACCAATTATGAACCAATATCAAATGTGTCATTCTTTTCAATCGGACATATTTGGCCTGTACAATATAAAACATGCTAGTCTTGGTATCCTGTTTGCGGTTCACGTGCGTTCCAGGTGCTTCTGGTGTGCGTCCACTTCCTGTGGGCGTACTTCCGCTATTGATCGCCACCCGGATGTGCATACCATGTGCGTTCCATGCACAGGATGTATCTTCTTACTCCACTATAGGGCTAATCTCTCCCCATTTCCTTGTCTACAACTTGAACTTCTTTGGAACATTCTCTGCAGTGGAAGGACCATGCCCACAGCCTGAACAAAGAAGTACCAGCCTTGGAATCCGTGACCGTGGATCCAGCACAGACATTCTAATATTGCGCATCAAAACCGTGAGTGGTTGTAAGCAATCTAATGTGGTAACCATATGTCCCTAGGTGCTGTATACCCTACAAAAACACTCCGCTAGCTAATAATCTGCAGTCATCTAAAACATATACTTTGTTTTGTGGGATTTATTTTAATGAATATCTTATATAAAAGCTAAGTTTTAAAGTAGGTTTAATTTTCCAGTGATTTACAGGAAACGTTTGGTTGAAGTTATTGCTGCCAAAGGAGGTTTAACCAGTTATTAAATCCAAGGGTTCACATACTTTTTCCACCTGCACTGTGAATGTTTACATGGTCTGTTCAATAAAAACATGGTAACATTTAATTCTTTGTGTGTTATTAGTTTAAGCAGACTGTGATTGTCTATTTTTGTGACTTAGGCTACTTTCACACTACCGTTGTTTTAATCCGGCGTTCAATTCCGACACCGGAACTGCCCGCCGGATCCGGAAAAACGTGTGAAAACGGATTACATTTGAATCATGATCAGGATTTTGATCACAATGAAAAATGCATTGGAAAAAACGGATCCGCCATTTATGGACTTTAACTTTTTTTTCACATTTTTCGGGTTTAACATGCAAAAGCCGGATCCGTTTTGACTGAACACACAGCGCCAGATCCGGCGTTAATGCAAGTCAATGGGAAAAAGGCCTGATCCGGCGTTCAGTCAAAGTGTTCAGGATTTTTGGCCGGAGGTAAAAATACAGCATGCTACGTTTTTCTGAAAAGCCTGATCAGTCAAAAAGACTGAACTGAAGACATCCTGATGCATCCTGAAGGACTGACTCTCCATTCAGAATGCATGGGGATAAAACTGATCAGTTCTTTTCCGGATTTGAGCCCCTAGGACAGAACTCAGCGCCGGAAAAGAAAAACGCTAGTGTGAAAGTACCCTTAGGCTACTTTCACACTAGCGTTCGGGGCTCCGCTTGTGAGTTCCGTTTGAAGGGGCCCCAAACGCATCCGTACTGCCCCAATGCATTCTGAGTGGATGCGGATCCGCTCAGAAGGCATCAGTTTGGCAGCGTTCAGCCTCCGCTCCGCTCAGCAGGCGGACACCCGAACGCTGCTTGCAGCGTTCGGGTGTCCGCCTGGCCGCGCGGAGGCAAACGGATCCGTCCAGACTTACAATGTAAGTCAATGGGGACGGATCCGTTTGAAGTTGACACAATATGGCTCAATTTTCAAACGGATCCCCCATTGACTTTCAATGTAAAGTCTGGACAGATCCGTCTGAACAACTTTCTCACTTAGAATTTTTTCTAAACTATAATGCAGACGGATCCGTTCTAAACGGTTCACAACGTCTGCATTATAGGAGCGGTTCCGTCTGTGCAGACATCAGACGGATCCGCTCTGAACGCAAGTGTGAAAGTAGCCTTAGATGAAGATCAGATCACATTTTATGACAAATTTGTGCAGAAATCCATATCATTCCAAAGGGTTCACATACTTTTTCTTGCAACTGTAGTTGTAGTTTCTGTGAAATTAAAAATCAATATATTTTTGTAGTGCTCATTAACAAGTAATATTTGAGGAAGCAAAAAGAATCAGTACTGCTCTAAAATACCTTTCTTGTTTGCACATTTAGCAGATTCATTTTTTACTATTATCGTCCTGTAAAAGAACTGAAATTAAATTATACTTATGCCTTTGAGTCTTTTATATTCCATTAATTTTTTACACTAAAATTTACAGAAGTTGCCAATAAAATTATTTCATTTTATTGGTTATTTCTTTGCATAATAATTTTAATATCAAGACTACGTAAGTGAAATTAATGATTTCAAATATACTATACTGTAAATGATGGTGTCCAGATAATTTTTTTTATTGTAAAGATTGCTATGCTATCTGGTCATGCGAAAAATAATTTGAGATGCCTATAGCTCACATTCATGGGATCCTTCCTTAATCCTATTTTTATTTTTATTTTTGTTGGGGGGTAGGGTAGGGTGGGGGTGCAGTGACTCTTGAACTGTGATGATCTCTCAAATGAAAAGGTTGTAAAGGGATTAGATAAGAATCACATTGCTTTTTAAGCACTGTATGTTCTTAACTCATTGTAGCATGTTTCCATATTGTTCCTTTCTTATAGAACAAACTGATAGAATACAAAAAAAAAAAAAACATGGCACCACATGCTGCAGTAATCCTAAGGCTTCATGCAAAAATATGGGTCTGTGTATGGCCCGATAGAAATTAATGGGTAAGTGTGATATGGCAGAGCGGACCACCCTGACTACAGATGATTCACAGAATTTTTTAAAAAGTTTGATTCGGACCTGAATTGAGGCTGAGACAAATTGGCTCCAAATGCCCGGATAATTGTATGTAACAATCTTTATTCTCCTAAGACTCATAATTTTTAGAAAAACATTATCTCTTTTTGTTCATTTTTTACAAATGTTTGCTCCTCCCCCAAGCTTTTAAACACAATGAAAGTAATAGTAAATCATGTCTGAGTGACACAGACATGTATAGGTATGAGTAAGTGCATATTTGACAGCATTAAGAAATGGTGTGTTTAATAAAAAAAATATAAAAAAACACTGCCCCGTGGCATGTTTTATGCTTTTTCATATTCCTAAGCTTCCGAAAATTGTACTTTATTGGGGGCAGATGGTGTTTAAACAACCACAGTGTTATGGGGAAAAAAAGAAAATTGTTAGGGGACCAAGCATCCAAAAATTATGCCTTGCCAGGGTCAGAATGCCAGCCCATATGACACGCACACAGTGGCAGACTGGGGTGCCTGGGGCCCACCAGTAAAATCCATTCTGGGGGCCCACTGTATAGCAACATGCAAATACTGTTTGCTCACAGTAGCTAGCCTGACTGTGTGTCCCCTCAACCACCTGATGCATTTATTATGATATAATAATGATCACATAAGCTGGTTGAGATGCTTTAAGCTGCCTTTCCATTTGTAGTGCAGTCAGTCTACTGTGCCATGTTCCACTAGTGCAGAAGGTGGAGGATAAGGGGCCCACCTTGCTCAGGGCCCACTGGGGGATTCACCTGTTTCCCTGTGGGTCAGTCAGAGCCAGCAAGCACAAGTGTTAATTATCAGAAGAAAAAGTGGCTCATTGTAAATGAGCATGACAGAGGCAGCAGCAGCCTTACGGAACATGCAGCAGTGGCATGATGGAAGCAGTAGTAGCAATATGAAACATGATGGTAGACAGGAAATCAGGCAGGCAGACAACAACAGCAGGATGGGGCAACATCAGCAAGGCCGAATCTAAATAACAATGAAAAAATGGCTGGCTCACAGTAATTTTCATGTACTTTTACTAAATTTTATCAATACTAATAGAAGCCCTGTGTGAGTGCTCAGGGCTAGTGTCCGTGTGTGTGTGCCGATTAGTGAAGTGCGCATGCGCGGCGCACAGACCAATCGGCACACACTCCACACATTGCAGGGACCGCCCAAAGCATCGCGCCGCCGGCCAATAAAAACACGGTGCAACACATGCAGCGCGGACAGCCCAAAGCAGCTCGGCTGTTCAATCACAGTCGCCGCAATTGCGCTGGCCACGCGCCGTGCGGACCACCCACAGTACGGAGCCGTCCAATCACACCTTCCTCACAACTGCGCCGCTGGCCAATAACCGCCTTTTATGGTGTGTTGTGTCAGTTGGAGCAGCGTCATTTTGTGCATAACAAGTGCCGCCAATAAATGCAGAGAGTGACAGAAATTACAATCAGATACACACTGCAGCTGCTGCCAGCAGTATTAGCCAGCACCACCAGTCAGTGCCAGCAGTCATTGCCAGCCATCAGTCATTGCCACCAGTCGCAGTGACAGCAGTCAGTGCCAGCCTTATCAGCCACAGTGCCAGTGGTCTCAGCACCACCAGTTAGTGCCAGCTATATCAGCCACCAGTCACAGTGCCAGTGGTCTCAGCACCACCAGTCAGTGTCAGCAGTTAGTGCCAGCCGTATCAGCTACCAGTTAGAGTGACAGCATTCTCAGTGCCAAGTCTATTAGCCACCAGTCACCGTGACAGTGGTTTCAGCACCACAAGTTAGTGCCAGCTCTATCAGCCACCAGTCACAGTGCCCGCAGTTTCAGCACCACCAGTCAGTGCCAGCAGTCAGTGCCAGCTCTATCAGCCACCAGTCACAGTGCCAGTGGTCTCAGCACCACCAGTCAGTGCCAGCCGTATCAGCCAGAAGTCATTGCCAGCCATCAGTCATTGCCACCAGTCACAGTGACAGCAGTCAGTGACAGCCGTATCAGCCACCAGTCACAGTGAAAGCAGTCTCAGCACCACCAGTCCGTGACAGCCATATTAGCCACTAGTCACAGTGACAGTGGTCTCAGCACCACCAGTTAGTGCCAGTTCTATCAGCCACCAGTCACAGTGCCCTCCATCTCAGAACCATCAGTCAGTGCCACCAGTCACATTGACAGCAGTCAGCAACAGCCGTATCAGCCAACAGTCACAGTGCCAGCAGTCTCGGCACCACCAGTCACTTCCAGTCATCTCATCCACCAGTCAGTGCTGTTTCAGCCATTAGCCGCAGTCTCAGCACCACCAGTCAGTGCCAGCAGTCCGTGCCAGCCATCTCAGGCACCAGTCACAGTGCCAGCTGTATCAGCCACCAGTCACAGTGCCAGTGGTTTCAGCACCACCAGTCAGTGCTAGCCCTATCAGCCACCAGTCACAGTGCAAGTGGTCTCAGCACTACCAGTCAGTGGCAGTCATATCAGCCACCAGTCACAGTGCCCGCAGTCTCAGCCAAAAGTCAGTGCCAGTGACGCATATTGCAGCTACATATAAGCCAGTATTACAGTAGGAGAAAATATTATAAAATTATAAAAGTGCAAGCCTATATTACTTGGACTATTTACTAACAACAAGGCACCCAAAAAAAATCACATGTCAAGTAGGACAAAAGACACAGACAATGAAACTCTACATAAGCAACTTCTCCTGGAGAAACAGTCAGGTCAGCAAGTAAAAATCAAAAAAAGAAAGGCTGAAAAACAAAGAAAAATAACAAGCAAATTGATCAATTAAAGAAAAAGAAAATGAGCATCACAAAAATGCTGAAAGACATAACTCAGAAGAGCAAATAGATCTATAGAAGAACAGGAAAATCAGCATAAAAAACTATCTCTACGAGAAAGACAAAGATGAACAAATAGATCTATTGAAAAAAAAAGAAAATGAGCGTCAGAAAAATGCGAAAACACAAAGAGCTAGGAGAGCAACACTACGTCAGCAACAAGCAATAAAAAGAGGCAGGATAACAGATCTACAAACAGACACAACACATTTATCAACAGCCACACAGGAGAGGATAAATTATATAAGAGAAAGACAAAAACGTAAGAGACATGCTGAAAGAGAAAAAGCTAGGAGAGCAAGTCTTACACCAGAAGAAGGACAATTACAATGTTTGCAGCATGCACAATTACAGAGACTGGCCCGAAGTAAACGAGAGGAAAATAATGAATCTAGGGCCACAATAGAAAGAATGGCACTGATAAATGATATAGTTAATATTAATGAGGGTAACAGTATAACCCACACATGTGGAAATTTTAATCAGATATGCAATTTTTGTCAAGCAAAACATTTTGAAGGAGAAAGATCAAAAATTTACACAGTGTTGCTCAAAAGGAAAAGGAAATCTTCAACCAATTCGAACAAATCAGTTTATACAGCAGCTCATGACGGGTCAGCATCATTACAGCAAAAATGTCATGCTAAATGTAAGGTCAATAAATAGTGCTCTAGCATTTGCATCTATGGGAGCTAACATTAGTCCGCCTTCTGGTTATGGGCCATACTGTTTTCGAATCAATGGTTCGATTTGTCACAGAGCAGGAACACTGCATCCTCAACAGGGTGAAAACAGACAGTTTGCACAATTATACATTTTAGATCCCTCTGAAGCTGCAGAACAAAGAATGCAAATTTCTGCCAACTCCGGAATAAATACAGAGCTTATGCAAACATTAAGTACATTTATGGCACAATTCAATCCTTTTGCCGAGGCCTGAAAAATGTTGTACCAAGTTAAAAAGGATATGAAGAGGATGCCACAAAAAATGGCAATGTTATTAAGGAAGTGTCCATGACAATAGTACAAGATCGCAAAAATGACCAAAGGCGCTATAACACACCAAAATTTAATAAGGTTGCTTTTATTTTTCAAAATGATGATGGAGAACCACCACTTGAAAGAGATCTTCTTATACACTGCAAACCAAGTGAAGATTATACAAATAAAAAATATAAAAACACAAAGAATTAGTGTCCTTGATCCTAATTTGGAACCCATGGTTTATCCATTGTTATTCCCCTATGGGGATCAAAGCTGGGGAATTGACATTCCATTGCAAAACAGGCCACAAGCTTTTTTAAATTTACCAAACCAGTCACGCAATCCTAGAGTTAGAGTCATTCAAATGCAATACTACGGTTACCGTCTTTCCATTAGAGAGGATTTTAATCTCTTTTTAAATGCAGGCCGCCTTACACAGCAATATATAGTTGATGAATATGTAAAAACAGAAGCCAACAGACTCAATTATGTATGTCAAAATCAGCCTAAATTGCGTGTTGAAAAATACTCTGGATTAATGGATCATTTGTTTAATGAAGCCAATGAAGCAGGCCTGAGTCCTGGAAAAATGTATATTTTGCCTTCTTCATTTACAGGGAGCCCCAGAAACATGCAAAAAAATTATCAAGATGCTATGGCAATTGTCAGAAAATATGGAAAACCAGATCTTTCTATTACAATGGCATGCAATCCCAAATGGGAAGAGATTGTACATAACCTACAATATGGACAAACTGTTGATGGACAACCACATTTAGTTGCAAGAGTATTTCATCTAAAACTTAAAGCTCTAATTGACGACATCAGTAAAAAACATCTTTTGGAGTCCCAAAAGCAATAGTCTATGTAATAGAATTTCAAAAGAGAGGTTTACCATATGCTCACATACTTCTCATTCTTAAAGAAAGCTGTAAACCAAAAAATTAAGAACTGATACATAGAATTCTTTGCTGAAATCCCTAACATAGAAATCATTCGTCACTTACATGCAATTGTAACAAAGCATATGATTCATGGACCATGCGGAGCACTCAATCCTAATTCTCCATGTATGATAAATGACAAATGCTGTAAGGATTATCCGAAGGAATTCCAACAAAAAAACTATTGCTAACAGCAATGGCTATCCAAAGTACAAGAGAAGAAATACAGGCCAAACTATAATTTTTAACGGAAAGAAAATTGATAACTCTTGGGTTGTACCATATAATCCTTACTTAGCGTTGAACATAGGCGTGCGCACGGGGTGTGCCGGGTGTGACTGGGCACACCCTAATCACACCCCTGTGCTCCGCCTCCTGCACTGCTGCCTGCCGCTTGAGCCCCGGGTGCCAGCCCCGCACAGCTTCAATGACATACATCGACTGTTTGACGACTGACGACGAGTATAATACTGTATCGACTGCTCACTGCTCCTGTGCTCCGTGACTCCGTCTCCCGCGTAACTTCACCCACTCCGACGTCACGCGCCTGCTCCGCCTGCTTCATTTTTTATTTTTTTTTATATATATATATATTTTTTTTAACAAAAGCAATATAAAAGTATATATATATATAGACAAGGAGAGTTACACACACACACAGCACAGATACCGTTTCTTAAAGCATTTCTAGCTGCCTAGCCAAAGCGTTAAAGACCTGATCGGTCAGCCAGATAACAACATAACTACTCAAACATCAAGACCAGGACATCCCATATTCGTGCCAATCTCCTATCTCCCATATATAAAACAGACCAACCCGGGTGGGAAGAGTCCAAGTATGGCTACTTGAATGGTAAGAGGGGGGGGCTATTTCCAATCATTCCCGCCAGCCCCTGAAAAATACTATGCCAAAAGATCTGGATAATCGGGCAGCCCCATAACATGTGGGCATGGTCTGCGGCGGTGAGAGAGCATTTCAGGCAACAGAATTCTTTTCCCTTACTCCCATAAACTTTGGATAAGAGACTCGGAGTGACATATAGTCGATGTACTATTTTAAATTGTGTCAAACGGTGCTGTCTAGAGAGGGAGGCCTTCTTAATATTTTGGTATATTTCCCGCCATTGAAGTGGGTTACATTCCCCTATATCCGCTTCCCATCTATCTACACTTTTAAATTTAGTGACAGTACTTAATTCCTCTATTAATCTCCTATAAATTTGTGAAATTCTAACTTTTTTTCCTACTGAATTATAGCGAAAAACTAACAGTCCCTCAGTGCCTGCTGTTTGCAAAGTTTTATTAAGCGTATATGCTAAAGCGTGTTTTAATTGAACATATCTATAGTGTTCTAACACAGTGTTTGTTGTCTTGTGCAATATTTCCCCTATTGGTTTCATTTTTCCCTTAGTGCATATATGTGACAGTAACATAATCCCTCTCCGAGTCCAGTAATTATTTTCATTTAGGGCAAGGAACTCTGTTAACGAAGGGTTATCCCATAGCGGAGTGAACTCCAAAGCTTGTGTGACCTGCATAAGAGCCTTTGTTTTATTCCATACCTTTTGTAACATTAAGAGTAAATAGTGGGCGGCTCACTAGAGCCCAAAATATGGAATGAGGTGCTCTATCCAAACAAAGCGTACCCAACGCTTGTAAATGGGGAATAATTAGAAGAAGTATAGGGATGGCACTCTGATCATCGGTAGTGCATGGAAAAATATTTAATAAATGATTGTCGGTGGTGGATACAAATATAGAAAGTTGCTTTGATAAAATTAGTAAATAGATAGATAATACTAATAAATATCCTAGATTTAAAATGATGACCTCCTGGATATATAAAATATATAATAAATCAAATATACACAGCATAAATACAGTACTGATAGAATGAATCCTCGGTCTAAAAATAACGTCCTCCTAGGAATAAAGAATGTAAAATATACACGGTATCAATGTATAAAACATAAAAGGAGATAAATGAAAAAAGGTAAATGGAAAAAATAGAAAAAATATCCAATTGGATGGTGATGGTAAAAGTCAGATGAACCTACTGACGGTAGGTGCAGGTATCAAGTCCAGATATTGTCTCAAGAAAAATAGTATGAGTGAGAGGTGGGGGCACCCCTATTGGGGGAGATGGTAATGTTGAGTTCAATCTGAATTTGCCCACTTTGTTTCAAAGTAAATAAATAAATATGGTATTCACCTCCGGTTATAGTCATTAGTTTTCACAGATATCCAACTAAAGTTTTGTAATAAAGTACTGCTAATCTAGCAGGTACATTACCCTCCTGTGGATCAGAGGTAAGCTGGTGAGCTGCTCCATGCGGGCGGGTGGCGTCCACGTGTGTTGTTCCCGCTCAAATCTCCTGTTCCCGCTTACGGAGCAGTGTGCTCTGCTGCTGTAGATGTTCGTCACTTCCGGTGACGTCACTTGTGCTCGCTAGCTCTTCCGCTCGATTCTCATCGGCGTTGCACGTGGTATCCGATGGCGGGAATAAACGGCTGCGGCTTTTCAAAAGTAGAGGATGCTCCGGAGCTCTCTGAGTTTTGTTGGAATCCTTATGGTTATGGCTAGCTTGGTTTGAGTATGGCTACCTCAAATTAATTTGGTTTCCAACAAAACTCTGAGAGCTCCGGAGCATCCTCTACTTTTGAAAAGCTGCAGCCGTTTATTCCCGCCATCGGATACCACGTGCAACGCCGATGAGAATCGAGCGGAAGAGCTAGCGAGCACAAGTGACGTCACCGGAAGTGACGAACATCTACAGCAGCAGAGCACACTGCTCCGTAAGCGGGAACAGGAGATTCGAGCGGGAACAACACACGTGGACGCCACCCGCCCGCCAGGAGCCGCTCGCCAGCTTACCTCTGATCCACAGGAGGGTAATGTACCTGCTAGATTAGCAGTACTTTATTACAAAACTTTAGTTGGATATCTGTGAAAACTAATGACTATAACCGGAGGTGAATACCATATTTATTTATTTACTTTGAAACAAAGTGGGCAAATTCAGATTGAACTCAACATTACCATCTCCCCCAATAGGGGTGCCCCCACCTCTCACTCATACTATTTTTCTTGAGACAATATCTGGACTTGATACCTGCACCTACCGTCAGTAGGTTCATCTGACTTTTACCATCACCATCCAATTGGATATTTTTTCTATTTTTTCCATTTACCTTTTTTCATTTATCTCCTTTTATGTTTTATACATTGATACCGTGTATATTTTACATTCTTTATTCCTAGGAGGACGTTATTTTTAGACCGAGGATTCATTCTATCAGTACTGTATTTATGCTGTGTATATTTGATTTATTATATATTTTATATATCCAGGAGGTCATCATTTTAAATCTAGGATATTTATTAGTATTATCTATCTATTTACTAATTTTATCAAAGCAACTTTCTATATTTGTATCCACCACCGACAATCATTTATTAAATATTTTTCCATGCACTACCGATGATCAGAGTGCCATCCCTATACTTCTTCTAATTATTCCCCCTTTTGTAACATTAAGCCAATAGGGCTGGTATGTCCCTCGCGTTCCAGAAATCCAGATTAAAGTATGCTAAATATATTCTGTATAGGCTGTGGCTGTTGTCCAGCAATATAGGATATTAGTGAACCATCCCCCTTATTAATGCACCACTGCAACTGTGAGCATAGATAGTAGCCTTGAAAATGAGGGAGACCAAGGCCGCCGTTTTTTTCGGCCAGGCACAGATATTGTAACTTAATGCGGACCCTTTTCCTGCCCCATATCAAATCGTTGATCAGCCTATCAATCAAGTTGAAGACGCTATCTTCGATCCAGACGGGACAGGAGCTGACCACATATAGTATCCAAGGTAATAAAATCATTTTGATCAATGCAATTCTGTTGACCTGTGAAAGCGGTAATTTTTGCCAGACCCGGATTTTCTCCCTTACTTTGTTAACCAGGGGAGTAATGTTTAATTTATTGTGTTCCCTAATTGAGCTACCAATTTTTATCCCCAAATATTCTAAATGGTCCGATGGAGAGATGATTCTAACCTTCAGATCGTTTTGAGGAGGTACACGGTTCAGGGGGAGGAGGACGGATTTGGACCAATTTATCTCATACCCAGCGACCTTTCCAAACTCCTCTATTATTTGCATGACGCACGGGACACTTCCCCATCCATCATTCAAGTACAGCAACACATCGTCTGCATATAAGCTAATCTTGTCCTCCGCCCCCCTACCCCCGAATCCCACAATACACGGCTCTGCTCGGATCCTGCATGCAAGGGGTTCCATAAAGATTGCGAAGAGGAGTGGAGAAAGTGGGCAACCCTGTCGTGTCCCGCGCTGTAAACAGACAGCAGGGGAGATCACCCCGTTGATATTAATTCTGGCCACTGGTCCATTATATAGCATTTTAACCCAGCCAATGAATTCTTGGCCCAAGTTCATCTTATCCATAATCCGCCAGAGAAAGGACCACTCCACCCGGTCGAACGCCTTGGCGGCGTCCAGAGACATGATGGAGCGGTCCTCTCCCACCCCCATCTGGACATTCAGAAAGGTCCTGCGTATATTGGTCTGGATTTGTCGCCCGGGAATGAACCCTGTCTGATCTGTATGGATTAAACTAGTAATGACCTTTTTTAGCCTGTTGGCAAGGGCTTTTGCAATTATCTTAAAATCTGCGTTGAGCAGTGATATAGGTCGATAATCCTCGACTTTATTTCCTTCCTTCCCTTTCTTCAAAATCAGTGTAATAATTGCCTCCATTAAAGACGGGGGCAATTTTCCACAGTTGCTAGATTCATTTAAGACTTGCAGTAACCCAGGCAGAAGGACCCCCGCATGGCACTTATATATACCAAACGGAAGCCCATCCGTCCCGGGGACTGAAGAGGCCCGAACTCCCTTTAAAACCTCCTGTAGCTCCCCCAGAGAAATGGGGAAACACAGAAGAGCCGAATCCGAGTCCGACAATGCGGGGATCTTAATTTGTTCCAAAAAATGTTCTATACTAGTCCCCGCATCATCCAACTCAGAGCGATAAAGGTTATTGAAGTGTTTTACAAACTCTCCTGCAATTTCCGTTCCATTTTCCAGCCTCCGCCCATCACCTGTCAAAATTTGTCTAATCTTGTAAGGAGCACACTACTGCATTATGGGGAGGAACTTAAAGGGTAGCAATCAGTCCAACTGCATGACAGCTGAGATAGACTAACGAGATGAGAAACTAAACCAAAACAAAGAAAATCAAGGAGGAGGATCTGAGAAGCTCCTGTGAGCGCTTCTCAGCTGTCTGGCTGTGACAGTACCCCTCCCTCTAGGAGTGGACTCCGGACACTCAGGGCCCACCTTCTCAGGATGGGACCTATGGAAAGCCCTGATGAGACGAGAGGCCTTAATGTCCGTCACTGGGACCCACATCCTCTCCTCAGGACCATAACCCTCCCAATGAACGAGGTACTGGAGGGAACCGCGGACAAGACGAGAATCCACAATCCTAGAGACCTGAAATTCAAGATTTCCATCAACCATAATCGGAGGAGGAGGCAAAGGCGAGGGTACAATAGGTTGAACATAAGGTTTCAATAAGGACTTATGAAAAACATTATGGATCTTCCAAGTCTGAGGAAGATCAATACGGTAGGCAACAGGATTGATGACAGACAGGATCTTGTAAGGCCCAATAAACCTAGGACCCAACTTCCAGGAGGGAACCTTCAATTTGATATTCTTGGTAGACAACCACACCAGATCACCAACATTCAGGTCCGGACCAGGCACACGTCTCTTATCCGCCACACGCTTATATCTCTCACTCATGCTCTTTAGATTATCCTGAATCTTTTGCCAAATAGATGACAAAGACGAGGAGAATCTGTCCTCATCAGGCAAACCAGAAGAGCCCTCTCCCGAGAAAGTCCCAAACTGCGGATGGAACCCATATGCACCAAAAAATGGTGACTTATCAGAGGACTCCTGACGACGGTTATTTAAAGCAAACTCAGCAAGGGACAAAAAAGAACACCAATCCTCCTGATTCTCCGCCACAAAACAGCGCAGATATGTCTCCAGATTCTGATTGACGCGCTCTGTCTGGCCATTCGACTGCGGATGGAAAGCAGAAGAGAATGACAACCGAACCCCCAAGCGAGAACAGAAAGCCTTCCAGAATCTGGAAACAAACTGCGTGCCCCTATCAGAGACTATGTCTGAAGGAATCCCATGCAATTTGACAATGTGGTCAATAAATGCCTGCGCCAGCGTCTTAGCATTGGGCAAACCAGGAAAAGGGATAAAATGCACCATTTTGCTAAAACGGTCCACCACCACCAGAATCACAGACTTCCCCGAGGAACGAGGCAAGTCCGTTATGAAGTCCATGGACAGATGTGTCCAAGGACGGGAAGGAATGGGCAAAGGAAGGAGAGGACCAGATGGCCGTGAATGAGGGACCTTGGCACGAGCGCAAGTCTCGCAAGATGCCACAAAACCCTCAACCGACTTACGAAGCGCAGGCCACCAGAATCTCAGAGCGATGAGATCCAGTGTGGCTCTTGCCCCCGGGTGCCCAGCAAGGACCGTGTCGTGGTGTTCTTTAAAAATCTTGTGTCTGAAAGCGAGAGGCACAAACAACCTCCCAGGAGGACAAAGATCAGGAGCTTCTGACTGGGCTGCCGGCACCTCTGCCTCCAATTCAGGAAAAAGAGCAGAGACCACCACACCTTCAGCCAAAATGGGACCCGGGTCTTCAAAATTCCCACCTCCCGGAAAACAACAAGACAGGGCATCTGCCTTCACATTCTTAACCCCAGGGCGGAACGTAACAACAAAATTAAACCTTGAAAAGAACAAAGACCATCTGGCCTGTCTCGGGTTCAGACGCTTGGCTGACTCCAAGTAGGCCAGATTTTTATGGTCAGTAAACACGGTAATAGGGTGTCTGGCTCCCTCTAGCCAATGGCGCCATTCCTCAAAAGCCAACTTGATGGCCAACAATTCCCTATCTCCCACATCATAATTTCTCTCTGCGGAGGAGAGTTTCTTTGAGAAAAAGGCACACGGTTGCCATTTGGCAGGAGAGGAACCCTGAGACAAGACCGCACCCACCCCTACCTCAGAAGCATCAACCTCAACTATGAAGGGTAACGAAATATCAGGTTGTACTAGGATGGGAGCGGAAGCAAAACTCTCCTTGATATTAGAAAAGGCCTTACGCGCCTCTACCGACCAGGAAGAAAAATCTACCCCCTTTCTGGTCATATCAGTGAGTGGTTTAACAACAGAGGAATAATTCAAAATAAATTTCCTGTAATAATTGGCAAAGCCCAAAAAAACGCATCAGCGCCTTCTGATTCTCAGGAAGCTCCCACTCAAGCACAGCGCGGACCTTCTCGGGGTCCATGCGAAAACCAGAAGCGGAGACAAGAAACCCCAGAAATTGGATTTCTGGAACCGCAAACACACATTTTTCCAGTTTCGCGTATAATTTATTCTCCCGCAGGATGAGCAAGACCTGACGTAAGTGTTCCTTATGAGTCTTGAAATCAGGAGAAAAAATCAAAATGTCATCCAAATACACTAATACAAATTTTCCCATTAAATGATAAAAAATGCTGTTGACGAAATGCTGAAAAACGGCTGGGGCATTCATCAAACCAAAAGGCATAACCAAATTCTCAAAATTGCCCTCAGGGGTATTGAAAGCCGTCTTCCATTCGTCTCCTTCTCTGACCCTAACCAGGTTGTATGCCCCTCTTAGGTCTAATTTGGAAAAGACTTTAGCCCCAACAACCTGGTTAAACAGGTCCGGGATCAGAGGAAGCGGATAAGGATCACGAATAGTGATACTGTTCAGCTCCCTGAAATCCAGACAAGGTCTTAAAGAACCATCTTTTTTCTTAACAAAGAAAAAACCAGCGGCAACAGGTGACTTCGAGGGTCGTATGTGTCCTTTTCTCAGACTCTCAGAGATATAAGCCCGCATAGCGACCCTCTCAGGTTGGGAGAGATTGTATAAACGAGATTTAGGCAGCTTGGCGCCTGGGATGAGATTAATAGGGCAATCATACTCCCTGTGCGGAGGTAAACCCTGAACTCCACTCTCAGAGAAGACATCCAAAAATTCAGAGAGTAAAGGTGGTACAGTCTTAGTAGAAACCTCAGAAACAGATGTTATGAGGCAATTCTCTCTGCAAAAGTTACTCCAACCATTTATTTGCCTCGCTTGCCAATCAATGGTGGGGTTATGTTTAGTGAGCCAGGGTAGCCCCAACACTAGAGGAGTAGGCAAACCACTAAGGACGAAACATGACACATCCTCAACATGAGCATCACTCACAATTAAACGGATATTGTGAACTATGCCCTTTAATGATTTCTGAGAAAGTGGAGCTGAATCAATAGCAAAAACAGGAATATCCTTTCCCAAAGTGCATACCTGGAAACCATGAGTTATTGCAAATTGATTATCAATGAGGTTGACAGCTGCTCCACTATCCACAAAAATCTCACAAAAAATGCTCTTGCTCTCTAGCGCCACCCTAGCAGGCAGGACAAAACGGGAACTACAAGCAAACGGAAAACCTTCAATTTCCGCCTCAACCCTGCCAATAGTAACAGACGGAACATTTTTAAAAGATTTTTTCCTTTTTGTCTCTTTATTACTCCCAGAAAACTGCCTGAATCTCCTAGAGGGACAAACATTTGCCAGATGATTTATACCTCCACAACAAAAACAAACCCTCCCCTGCGGGCTGAATCTTCTATTGTCAGAGGCAATCAACCCCAGCTGCATGGACTCCTGCTCAGAAGGGGCTGACAGCGACTGAGACCCCTGTGCACAGAATGAGACCGCTGCACTGTCCCGGGACTGAGTATGACAGGAAGGAGAGATCTCTCCTCTCTCTCTAAGACGCCTGTCAATGCGAACAGCCTGAGACATAGCAGAATCCAAGGAGGTAGGTCTTTCATGAAAGGCAAATGCATCTTTCAATCCCTCTGAAAGACCATAGCAAAATTGACTTCGGAGTGCAGCATCATTCCAACCCGTATCTGCTGCCCATCTCCGAAATTCTGAACAGTATATCTCTGCGGATTGTTTACCCTGGCATAACAGACGTAGTCTAGACTCAGCCAGAGCAATACGAATTGCAATCATCATATATCTGACCCAGGGCTAAAAAGAATTCATCCACTAAACGAAGGGGCCGTGCCCCCTCCGGCAGCGAAAAGGCCCAGGACTGAGTGTTACCCCTGAGCAGCGATATAATGATCCCCACCCTCTGTTCTTCATCACCAGAAGAATGGGGAAGAAGGCGAAAATGGAGTTTGCAAGCCTCTCTAAAACTCACAAAATTCTCACTACCCCCGGAGAACGTATCCGGGAGCGAGATCTTAGGCTCAGCACAAACTCCATGAACGCAAGCTGAACCGGTCACTTGAAACTGAGAAAAAGTCTTATGGAGATCAGCTACCTCCAAAGAAAGACCCTGAAAGCGTTCAGCCAAAAGTGAAACCGGATCCATGCTTGAGACGGTTTTGGCGGCTGATAATGTCACGGAGGGAGTCAGGGTCACCTGGATCCAGAAAAGACAAAATCATAAATACATAAACAGCACTTATCTTGCAGACGACTGACGACTGAGGACTGGGAACTGGGAACTGGGAACAGCAAGCACACACACTCCAAGAAGTTGTATCAGCCGCACACTACTGCATTATGGGGAGGAACTTAAAGGGTAGCAATTAGTCCAACTGCATGACAGCTGAGATAGACTAACGAGATGAGAAACTAAACCAAAACAAAGAAAATCAAGGAGGAGGATCTGAGAAGCTCCTGTGAGCGCTTCTCAGCTGTCTGGCTGTGACAATATCTGAATAGAACCACACTATGTAAAGGCTGTATCTCACAATGACATATGCAGCAAAGGCTGCCAAATAAACTTTTTTTGGCCAAACGGGTGTTTGTTTAATAACTGAATATGGCAGCAGTATATAACCCTGGAATTTCAACGTCAAGATGCTGTAAGGCCTGAAAAATTGTGTATTTTGCACAAAAAAAAGGTGTTTTATTAATAAAAGAATCAAACCCCTGTATTTAAAGGGTGTATCTCACACGCCCTGAACCAGACTAGGCCTTCTTTTAATTTTGTTTGCCCAAAATGGCTGTATTTCAAATACGTGAAAAGAACCCCTGTATATACAGGGTGTATCTCACACGCCCTGATCCACACTAGGCCACAATTAAATTTGTTGGCTCAAAATGGCTGAATTTCAAATACATGAATAGAGCCCCTGCATTTAAAGGGTGTATCTCACACGCCCTGATCCACATTAGGACGCTATCAAAGAATTCTGCCCAAAATGGCTTTATTTCAAATAACTGAATAGAAAGACAGTATGTAAAGGCGGTATCTCACAATGACATCTGTAGCAAAGGCTGCCAACTTAATTTTTTTTGCCCAAACGAGTGTTTGTTTAATAACTGAATTTGACAGCAGTATATAACCCTGGAATTTCACACGTGCTGATGCTGCAAGGCCAGAAAAATAGTGGAATCTGGCAAAAAAATGTGTTTTTAAAAATCAAGAAAATGATGGCTGTATTTCTAGCTTAAATTGCACACTGACTAATCTAGATGTTGTATATTGCCAAAAGAGTTTTCTTTTGGTAACTGAATATAAAATCTGTATATATTAAACTTGAATTTAACACTTGCAGATCTGGAAAATAGTAATAGTCAATTTCACACATACAGATGCAACAAGGGCTGTAAAATTAAGTATTTTGCCCAAAAAGGGTGTTTTTAAAAACCCAGAAAATGATGGCTGTATTTCTAGCTTAAATTGCACACTGACTAATCCAGATGTTGTACATTGCCAAAAAAGTGTTTTTTTGGTAACAGAATTTGAAAGCTGTATATATTAAACTTGAATTTAACACTTGCAGATCTGGAAAATAGTGTTTTTTGGCAAAAAAAAGTGTGTTTTTAAAAACCCAGAAAATTATGGCTGTATTTCTAGCTTAAATTGCACACTGACTAAGCCTGAAAATGCACCAGATGTTGTAAATTGCCCAAAAAAATTTCGATTTTCAATGTCCCAAAAGCTCAGATGCAGTGCTAGTGCACTGAGCTTGCATAAAACGGCTGCCGTCTCCGCCGCCCACCTAACTGACTTATAAAAGTTTTAGTTTTTTTTCGGTCACTGGGCTCAGGGCAGGATAATCAAAACACAATGTATGTAGATCGCAATGTATGTAGATCGCACCCACAAAACACAATGTATGTAGATCGCTGAGTTAGATTCAGGTTTTGAGCAAAGATTCAGTCCTATTCTCTCCCTGAAATCACCAGCAGCATCCTCTCCCTACACTAAGCATAGCAGAGTGACGTGCAGCGCTACGTGACTCCAGCTTATATAGAGGCTGGGTCACATGCTACACTGGTCAATCACAGCCATGCCATTAGTAGGCATGGCTGTGATGGCTTCTAAGGTCAGACAGTTAAACGCTTGTTGATTGGCTGCTATGCAGCCTTTCAAAAGGCGACAAGAAATCGCCGAACACCAAACTCAAACTTTTACTGAAATGTTCGAGTTCGGGTCCGGGGTCCAAAAATCCTAAAGTTCGGTACGAACCCGAACGTTACAGTTTGGGTTCGCTCAACCCTAGTAGGAACATCAATAGATGATCATTGAATGTAGTAGGTAAGACTAGAGTGGTTAACTTTTGTAGGGATTAAAGTATAGACATTTGCTAAAGGAGGGGAGGACACTGCACGAAGGAGCAAGGGAAGGGGAGGGAGGTTTGTAGGGATCAATGTACTGTTTGTTTTGTACTGTTGATTTAAATGTAAAATATCAATAACAATTTGCTTTTTTTTTATTAAAGGGGTTGTGTTGGGCTACGATATTGATGACATCCTGTTACTAAGAATGCTGCCGTGTCTCCTGACGTAATCATGCCAAGGCTGAGGATCACGTCTGGAGCCTGGACAGGTAAGTTTATTACACATCACACCACACAAAGATTAGCCTTTCTAACCTTATGTCTGCTGCCTGTTTGTCTAATGTACTAACCCTATAAGCACCTGTTATTTCTCTTACTGTCAAAGTCACTTTTTCAACTGAAGTTGGCTTAGCAATTATCACAAGTCTGGCTTTTGAAACAGCTGATATTAGGAGCCTATACACTTCTAAATTAGGAAATGCTAAAGGTGTAATTACATGCTCACCATTTGAAAGAATGGCTGAACACATAATAAAAGCTAAAACAAGGTATGCCAAATGGAAAAACACTTTTTGTTAGCAAGGCTTCACATTTCCTAATAAAAGGAGGGTCTCAGGTGAAGAGACCCTTCTATGACATCCATAAAAAGCATCTATTAGACGGAAAGAGATTGTTTCCAAAAGGCAACCCATTTAAATTAAAAAATCTTGTCTGCTTGCAGCTGCCATTAGCAGATATAGTCAGCCCCTACTGAACTCAATAATAAGCAGCATTTAAAACTACAGATATGTAAAAGGAAGTAGAAGAATGGAGCTCTAAAACTTATAAAAATATATTATTAAATCATTCTTCTAATTTAATCAATTTAATTATTAAATCAATAAATTAAATGCTGCCTAATGTATTATTTAAAACTTTTGTTTACGTTGAAAAATCCCAGTGACTATTTAGTGGAACAAAATATGGACATGGAGGCAGCACCAATAAAGTAGTGGAGGAAAAAAAAGGCTCCGTGTTGTGGCAGTGCAAACACATGCGTTTGAATCCCTTCTGTTAGGTGTAGAATGACTGTACGTCACTATTAGGCTTAGTTCAGACATAACTTATTTGGTCAGTTATTGTCAGGCCAAAGCAGGTGCGGATCTATTCATGACACCTAATCCGAGAGTAGGCTTGGCTCCTGAATTTGCCTCGAAATAAGTGATGGAAATAAAAGACTAATTAACATAACTATGAACTCTGCCTTAAAGGTCAATGCTAGCGTCAGGTCTAATTTATCAGCGTAGACTTAACCGTACAGTGGTTCAAAATTCAAGTACCATGACAGTGGGGAGGATGTCAGCAGTAAGGCTGTGTTCAGAACACGGTTTATGATGTGAACATCTCAAAAAAAGCAGATCCTGTAGTTTGAGCATCTGCCTTCACACTGTCAGTATTTGGTCAGCATTTGATCAGTATTAGTAAGGCAAAAACAAGAGTGGGTCCAAAACAGAGATAACATGTGATGGAAATATTTGCATGGCTTCTGTGTTTTGGACCCACTCCTGCTTGTGGCTTCCAAATCATGATCAAATCCTGATGCAAAATACTGACCATCTGAACGTTTTAGACGTGCAAACGTTAGGACCCGTTTTTTTGTTATTTTTCTGTTCTTCTGAAGGATCATAAGAATGAAAAAATAACAGATTGGTGAGGGTGGCAACAGCATGAAGAGTCACAATAATGGCCCCGTAATAGAGTGGGGAGGGTGGTAACAGAATGAAGAGTCACAATAGAGTGGGGAGGGCAACAGCAGTAGCAGTAACAGAACAAGATGGTGGCAGATCACAGTAAGGGCAGATGGCAGTAGAGACAGCAGGCATGTTTTATCACATGGGCGACAGCATCAGAATAGTGGCAGCAGAACGTGAGCAGAAGCTATAGGCCATTTGTCACAATATTCTGGTGTGGCAGTCCACTATTTGATATTGACTGTGGGAATGATCTAGTTTGTTGCATCAGGCACTGGTGTCTGAAAATCCTGCTTGATCCAGGCCTGATTCATCTTTATAAAAGTTAATTTCTCAACATTTTGTATTAGAATGAGAGTTCTCTTTGGGGTAACTATGCCACCAGCCACACTAAACACCTGCTCTGCTGCCACAATACTGGCTAGGCAGGAAAGCTTGCCCAGGGCAAAGTCAGCCAGTTGTGGCCACAATTCAAGTTTGGCTGCCCAAAAGTCCAGGGGATCTATGATATGGGGTGACAGGGTGCAGTCCAAGTATACGAAAAATTGCTTGTTCAGGTTATGCTCCATTTTTTCAAGTTGCTGCTGATGAAGCTGGTGCAGCTCCCCACCCCCCTCCAGCAGTCATGGCAGTGGATTGTGAGCTCAGAGGCTCCTCCCGGTTAGACCTTTGGGAGGATGGGCGATGGCACGCTTACGCAGCGACCAACAAACTACAAAGGATGTCTCGATAGTAGTTGAGTTTTTTATCCCTCTCACACATGAGCTGCCACTGTCTAACATCAAAGTTACAATGGGGACTAATCCTGTCAGCCAGAGGGTGGAGTTCCAACGGGTGGAAATGTTGCATATGAGGTGATGTAGGGGAACACCATTCTGCCTTTGCATCTCAAGGAGGGCGTGTTGTGCACAGTAAGAGTGGTCCACTGGTCCTTTGTGAGGATAGGCAATGGCGCACGTAGGCAGTGACCAACCTACTACATAGGATGTCTCGATACTAGTTGAGTTTTTTCATCCCTCTCAGAAGGTGTAAAAAAAGGCCCCTATTTTGTCTCGGTAGCAAGGGTCTAACATCGTGGAGAGCCAGTAATCATCCCATTGCCGAATGGTAATAATGTGGCTGTCACTACACAAGCAACGTAACATGCTTGCTGCTATTTGCACAAGGGAATAAAAGGGACTCCCTACCTCCATCTTCACTGCATACTGCCATGGTCTGTCGGGGTTATCTGCCTGGTCTTCCGCATCGCCCTTCAGCACCTCATGCTCCTCCTGACGCTTGGGCAGATAAACCACCTATTTTTCAATACAATTCCTAGGCATTTATGTCCTCCTCTTCACTCTCATTCTCCTCTTCTGCCAGTTCAGCCCCCACAGGGGTCAGGTGGCCTTGAGATGTAGGTGACATTCAGGAATGGAATGACATCATTCATCCTGTAGTCCTCACGACAAATAAAGTGGCCTTCTCAAAGGACCTGAACAAACGGCAGGTGTCACGCATGACCTGCCACTCTCTAACGCTGGGGAGTATTCCTGTCCACCAGCATCATCAAGAAATCAGTCACGAGTTTCCTCTGCTGATACAGTCGGTCCAACATGTGAGGGTGGAGTTCCAACGGGTGGAAATTTTGCATATGAAGCGATGTAGAAAAACACCATTCTATTTCAAAGATGGCGTGTTGTGAATGGTAAGAGTGGCTGAAGTGCATGCTCAGTTTCCTTGACATTTTCAAGATGTCTTGCATTTGGGTGGAAGAATTCAGGAACCGGTTGACAACCAGATTGAAGATGTGCGCCATGCAGGGCACATGGGTCAGCCGTCCCTAACGTAGCATAGAATGCGCCACAGTCTCTTCCTAGGCCATATGTCATTGTTCACATCGTCTAGGTGCAGCTCTGTCCCATCTGAGTGATTGGGGCTGAGCTGCAGTACCAAGCACAGTGCTATCAAATGGACAGCGCTGTGCTTGGTAAGGAGCAAAGAGGCTGCGGCGCTCACTGGGACATCTCGGTCTCCTCAAACAGCTGATTGGCGGGGGTGCCAGGAGTCGGACCCCCACCATCTCATAACTCTCTGAGTACAGATGTCATAGATGTTACCTGCAGTCCTATGTAACATAGGAGGTGTTACATAGGACTGCATGGAACATCTACTACATTATCTGCACAGTGAGAGTTATCACTGTTATCTGGGCTGTTACATAGGACTGCAGGTGACAAATTATAATTTAAAATACATATGATTATGATAAAAAAAGACTTGGAGGAGAAGATGAGACACAGTTCACAGTAGTGAGCCAGCTCTACATATAGGGGAATACAACATCACATACCTGTTACATCCAGTGACATCTCCTGTCATGTAGATCTTCTCTTTCCTCTTCTCCTCCTTTTGACCCAAAACGCCATGACACATTCTTTCAGCTGCATCTCGTCTCTACAGAGTTTGTTACACAGACACGTTAGATTACGTAGGTGCCCATAGCAACCAATCAGACTCCACCTTTCATTTTCCAAAGGAGCTGTCAAAAATGAAATGTGGAATCTGTTGCTATCGATAACTAACCTAGTTCTACTTTACATAAGTTTGATAAATTACTCTAAAGGTCCCTATAGTGTCTACAGCAATTATAAAATCCCTAACAGTGCCCCTAGTAATAATATTGTAATTTCCCCCACACTGCCCCATCTAGTAATTTCCCCCACACTGCTCCATACAGTAATTTCCACCACACTGCTCCATACAGTAATTTCCCCCCCCCCACTGATCTATACAGTAATTTCTTCCACACTGCCCCATATAGTAATTCCCCCCACACTATTCCCCATGTAGTCGTTTGCCCCCACAAAGTAATTTGCCCCATCACTGCCCCATCAAGTAATAACCCCCCACTCTGCCCCCATTAAGTAATTTGCCACAACATTGCCATCCATTAAGTAATTTGCCCCGACACTGCCATCCATTAAGTAATTTTCCTCCACACTGCCCTTCATTAAGTAATTTTCCCCCACACTGCCCTTCATTCAAGGGAACCTGTCACCTCCCAAAAGCAAGGAAGAAAGGCATCATCAGTAACAGGCTGCTCGCTACACGCAGGTACTGATGGCGGCTTGGGATGCTTTTGGGAGGTGACAGGTTCCCTTTAAGTAATTTGCCCCCACACTACCCTAAATTAAGTAATTTGCCCCCACAATGCCCTTCATTAAGTAATTTGCCTCCACACTGCCCCCAATTAAGTAATTTGCCCCTATGAAACATTTTCCCCCACTGTCCCTGTAGTGATAAAAAAAATTTTGTCATCTTGGAATATTCCCGTGCCATCAGGGAAGAAAAAATCCATTGATGGTATAACCTGGTCATTCAGTATGTTCAGGTAGTCAGCTGACCTCATTCTTGGAGCACATACTGTTGCTGAGTCCAATCTTTATGCTCACTGTAACGGGGCGCCGAAGGCGCACTCGGTCTCCCATCAGCTGCAGACCTGCTGCTTAGCTTCGGGAGCAAGAATCTGTGTTTGGCCTCGTTTCCAGGGCGGCTTTGCTGGCTGGGAGGCTCCCTGCTCCTAGGTCTGCCTTGAGCGCCGAGCTGATCACTCGGTGCTCGACTTGTCTGTCTGTCTGTTGTTTGTTTCCTGACCTCGCTTTGCCCGCTCCCTTGGTACCTATGCTATCTCTCGGATTTGACCTCGGCTCGTTATTGGATTTTGTCTCCTGCCTCATCCCTTGTATTGACGTGACCTCCCGGACCGACCTCGGCTAGTTGACCCACCATTGCCTTTCCCATCACTGGGTACTGTTGTCTATCTACCTCCCTATCTATCCGTTTGCCTTAGTCTTGTGTACCGCCTTCTGCCATGGCTGTCTGTTCCTTTCTTTCTCTGTTCGCTCTGCTCTACACTTACGTAGGTAAGGGACCGTCGCCCAGTTGCGCCCCGTCACCTAGGGCGGATGGTGCAAGTAGGCAGGGAAAGGGTTGAGGGTGGCAGTTTAGGGGGTGCACTTCCTCTCTACCTTCCTTACCCATGACAGAATCACAGACCTCAAATTAATATGGACCCTCTACAGAGTCTCACTGAGCATGTGCAGGGTCTTGCCCAAATTGTGCAAGGATTAGGGGAGAGGTTACAGGTACAGGAGACCGCCCAGACAACACCCATTCTCGCTCCCGCCGCCATTCAGGTAGAACCGCATATTAAATTACCTGATCGGTTCTCGGGTGACCGCCGGAATTTTTTTGCTTTTTAGGGAGAGCTTCAGACTTTATTTTCGACTACGACCTCACTCCTTGAGCCCTGACCCACAAAGTGTTGGGATAATCATCTCTTTGCTTCAAGGGGACCCCCAGGAGTGGTCCTTTTCTTTTCCGTCTGACTCCCCTTGTCTCAATTCTGTCGACCTCTTTTTCCAGGCACTAGGAGTCCTTTACGATGAGCCTGACCGGGCATCTGTGGCTGAATCTAATCTAAAGGCCCTTACTCAGGGAGAGCGGCCCTTGGAAGATTATTGCACCCAGTTCCGCAGTGGTGCGTTCCCTCGGGCTGGAACGAACCTGCTCTCAAATGCCAATTTAGAGCAGGGTTGACAGAGAGGTTGAAGAATATGCTGGTCTGCTACCCCAGTCCTGACTCTTTAGAGGAGACCATGACCTTAGCCATCAGATTAGACAGATGGATTAGAGAGAGAGAGCGGGAGCATTTGTTTTCTCCTCATCGCCTTCTCAAACCTGAGACTTCTCCTACCGAACCCAAGATGGAGGCTCAGTTGGACGAGCCCATGCAACTCGGGATGACGCGAAGAGAACTACGCCGTCGTCGCGGCTCTTGTTTTTATTGTGGCGATTCTGACCACTGGGTTCGTCAATGTCCCAAAGCTCCTCCTTACGGAAGATCGTTCAAGTCGGAGGGATCCAAGGACAAGGTATTCCCAGAGGTGGTAAGAAGCAAACTATTGTTGCCTGTCTCAATTCCTTGGGGGTCTTAAAGGGGTCAGGAAGTGCTTTTGTGGATTTTGGGTCAGCATTTAGTTTTGTTGATCTCAAATTTGTTGAAAGGGTAGGGATCCCAATACTAAAATTGTCCACGCGGTCAAGGTGGTTGCTATTGACTCTACTCCCCTCCTGGGGGGGCACGATAAAACTCCGTACTCCCGAGATTACCCTGTCTGTATGGGTCTGCCACTCTGAGAAATGTTCTTTTTTTCATTTTAGAGAATCTTCCGGTATAAGTAGTTGTTGGCATGCCCTGGCTTCAGCAACATAATCCGGTCATAAACTGGAGTTTGGGACGAGTTAGAGAGATGGGGTTCCAACTGTAGTTCTTGCTTAACTATAGTTCAAGCTGGAGTTTCTTTTGATGCCATTCCCCACTTTATTGCTGATTTTCATGATGTTTTTTCCACTGCTGAGACCGACACTCTCCCTCCCCATAGGCCTTATGACTGTGTAATTGAGTTAGTTCCCGAGTCCAAGTTTCCTAAGGGATGCATTTACAATCTCTCTGGTCCTGAACGCACTGCCATGAGAGACTACATCCAGGAGAGTCTTAAGAAGGGACAAATAAGTCCATCCACCTCGCCCTTGGGTGCTGGGTTATTTTTTGTTAAGAAGAAGGACGGTGGTCTCAGACCTTGCATTGATTATAGAAACTTGAATAAAATTACTATTATGAATCAATATTCCATGCCGTTGATTCCGGATTTATTTAACCAGATCTTGGGTGCTTCTTGGTTTTCTAAACTCGATTTGAGGGGGGCTTATAACTTGATTTGTATTAAGGAAGGTGATGAATGGAAAACGGCCTTTAATACCCCAGAGGGACACTTTGAGTATCTTGTTATGCCATTTGGTCTATGTAATGCCCCAGCTGTGTTTCAGAACTTTATGAACGACATTTTTAGAGAACTTATCGGCAAAGTTATGATTGTTTATCTTGATGATATTCTTGTCTTTTCACCTGACTGGAATACCCATGTATCTCACATCAGATCTGTTCTTAGAATCCTCAGGGAGAATCATCTGTCCGTTAAATTGGAGAAATGTGTGTTTGGAGTTCAAGAGATTCCCTATCTTGGGTACATTCTTACTCCACATTCATTTAAAATGGATCCCAGTAAGGTTCAGGCTATTCAAGACTGGGTAAGATCATCCTCCTTAAAGGCACTTCAATGCTTTTTAGGATTGGCCAACTTTTATCGTAAATTCATAAAGAATTTTTCTGTTATCGCTAAGCCCCTTACTGATTTAATTAAGAAAAGGTCTGATCTTGTCAACTGGTCATTGGAGGCCTGTCAGGCCTTTGAGACTTTAAAAAATTGTTTTCAAGTGGCCCCAGTCTTGGTTCAGCCTAATCCTGAGGAACCTTTTGTGGTGGAGGTGGATCCTCGGAGGATGGTGTGGGGGCCATTCTTTCCCAGGGGTCTTCCAACTTCACAAATTTAAGACCATGTGCCTTCTTCTCTCGCAAGTTCTCTCCTTCGGAGAGAAATTACGACATTGGAAACCACGAGTTACTGGCCATAAAATGGGCATTTGAAGAATGGAGGCATTTTTTAGAAGGGGCTAAAGACTGTATTATGATTCTCACTGATCATAAGAATTTAGTGTTTCTTGAGGCGGCTAAACACCTTAATCCTAGGCAGGCTAGGTGGGCTCTATTTTTTTACTCGTTTTAACTTTTCTGTAACTTTCAGGCCAGGAAGTAAAAATATTAAAGCAGATGCCTTGTCCCGGAGTTCTAATTCCATCCAACCTCCTGACACTCCTCCTGAAACCATCTTACCGGCAAGCATCTTTGTGGCAACGATATCCTTGGATCTTTCCTCTGAAATTCAACAAGCTTAGCAACTTGCTCCTCCACAAACTCCTTCAGATAAGTTGTTCGTTCCCGAGCATTTTCGTTTTTGTCTTATGGGTGAGAGTCATGACTCTGTTCTGTGTGGTCATCCAGGCATCGCTGCCACTAAAGAATTGCTGCGGAGGTCCTTCTGGTGGCCTACTTTGTCTAAGGATGTACGATCTTATGTTTTGGCTTGTGAGGTATGTGCCAGATCTAAGACCCCGAGAACACATCCCGCTGGTGAACTACAACCACTACCCATTCCCTGCAAACCATGATCACACATTTCCATGGATTTTATTTTTGACCTGCCCCCCTCCGAGGGGAAGTCAGTGGTTTGGGTAGTGGTTGACCGTTTTAGCAAGATGGTGCATATTGTTCCTTTAAGTAAGCTCCCTGATGCGAAAACCTTAGCATCCTTGTTTATTGAACATGTGGTACGCCTGCATGGTGTCCCTGAAAATATAGTCTCTGATAGGGGCGTTCAGTTTGTTTCCGGATTCTAGAGAGCTTTTTGTCAAAGATGCAACATCTTTTTATCCTTTTTGTCTGCTTTCCATCCAGAGACTAATGGGCAGATGGAACGGTAAAATCAGGCAGTGGAACTTTTCCTGAGGTGTTATGTATCACACAATCAGCTTTTATGGATGAAATATCTCCCGTTGGCAGAGTTTGCCATCAACAATCGGGTTAATTCGTCCACGGGAGTATCTCCTTTTTTTTGTAATAGTGGTTTTCATCCTCATTTTAGCTCTAATTCCTCCGCGTTCTCACTCAACCCACAGGCAGATGCTTTCACCTCTAGACTGTGCACAGTCTGGGCACAGTTTCAAGCGAACCTGAAAAAGGCCCAGGAGTTTCAATGTAGACATGCCAATAAGAAACGTTCCAAGGGAGTAAATTTCGTACTCGCCGATAAAGTATGGTTGTCGACTAAGAATCTTTCTTTGAAGCATTGTTCTCGAAAATTCTCTCCGTGTTTCATAGGGCCATATAATATTATTGAGGTTATTAACCAGGTGTCTTTTAGAGAAAAACTACCCCACTCCCTTCGTATACATGATGTTTCATAAGTCTTTACTCAAGAAATATGTGTTGCCAGTGGTTCCTTCTAAAAAAAAACTCCCCCACCTGTGGAGGTTGAAGGTCAGGAAGAATTCTTCATCTCTAGAATCATGGATATTAGAAAGGTTAGAAACTCCTTTCAATACCTGGTCCACTTGAAAGGTTTTGGACCCGAGGAGAGGTCCTGGGTACCTGTGTCCAGGATGCATGCTTCCAGGTTAATTGCTAAGTTTCACCAGAAACACCCTGAGAAACCTCGTCCACAATGCTTGGGTCCGGTGGCCCCTCGTAAAAGGGGGAGTACTGTAATGGGGCGCCGAAGGCGCACTCGGTCTCCCATCAGCTGCAGACCTGCTGCTTAGCTTCGGGAGCGAGGATCTGCGTTTGACCTCGTTCCCAGGGCGGCTTTGCTAGCTGGGAGGCTCCCTGCTCCTAGGTCTGCCTTGAGCGCCGAGCTGATCACTCGGTGCTCGACTTGTCTGTCTGTCAGTCATGTGACGCTGGCCACGTCACATGACCCTCACTCCCCACTATAAATACAGGTGGCCTGCTGGCTACAGGTTGCCTGTGATTTTCATCTCTAGGGCTGTGTGTACTATTATTATTGCTTCCTACTTGACCTCTGGTATTGACCTTGTTTGTTTCCTGACCTCGCTTTGCCCGCTCCCTTGGTACCTACGCTATCTCTCGGATTTGACATCGGCTCGTTCTCGGATTTCGTCTCCTGCCTCATCCCTTGTATTGACGTGACCTCCCGGAACGACCTCGACTAGTTGACCCACCATTGCCTTTCCCATCACTGGGTACTGTTGTCTTATCTACCTCCCTGTTTATCCGTTTGCCTTAGTCTTGTGTACCGCTTTCTGCCATGGCTGTCTGTTCCTCTCTTTCTCTGTCCGCTCTGCTCTACACTTACGTAGGTCAGAGACCGTCACCCAGTTGCGCCCCGTTACCTAGGGTGGGTGGTGCAAGTAGGCAGGGACAGGGTTGAGGATGGCAGTTTAGGGGGTGCACTTCCTCTCTACCTTCCTTACCCGTGACAGCTCACTAGCAAATTGAAGCCTTTTTTTTTGGTTTACCTGACTGATTAGTGGTTTTCTTACGGCTACACAGCTGTTCAGTCCCAATCCCTTGAGTTTCCTTCGCATTGTGTGTGTGGAAATGCTCTTACTTTCACTATAATCATAGCCCTGAGTTCTACTTTGATTTTTCACCAAACGTTTAAGTGATCGCCGGATTTTTTTCCCGCCACATTTCTTCCTTGAATACGATGGGTCCCCACTATCCTTCCAGTTTTTAATAATGCATTGGACAGTTCTTAACTCAATTTTAGTAGTTTCTGCAATCTCCTTAGATGTTTTCTCTGCTTGATGCATGCCAATGATTTGACCCTTCTCAAAAAGACTAACATCTTTTCCACGACCACGAGATGTGTCTTTTGACATGGTTGTTTAAGAAATGAGAAGCAACTCAATGCACGAGTTGGGGTAAAATAACTTGTTGCCAGCTGAAAGATAATCGCCCATGCAGTAATTATCTAATAGGAGGCTCATAACTATTTGCTTAGCTAAATCCAGGTGGCAACTTTTTTTTTGGACAGGCAGTGTATGTCCTCCTCTTCCCCCCCAAAGTTTGCACACACACAATAAAAAAAAAAGGCTAATACTTACCTGTGTCCGGAATGGTGCCACCGCGCCGGGCTTTTACCACCACTTAGGCCTCAGGTCTACTAGGTTTTAAGCCTATGGTGGTGATAGGCGGCGGGGCAGAGAACTATGTTCTCCAGTGCGCCGCCGTAGTTTGTAGGCGTTTGGGTCGGTGTTGGGCCCCCAGCAATACCGGGCCCGGGTCTGCTGACCCAAACACCCCAATTATAATCTGCCACTGCTTGGGACTCTCCACCCTGGTTGGGCACAAGGGATCAGTTCTCTGAAATGTTCAGATTCTACAATACAGAAAGGGAGGTACTGTAGTACCAGCAACTTGGCCAGATGCACATTCAGCTTCTGTGTAGTTGGATGAGTGCACACATATTGTTGTCTCTTCCTAATTGTCTCGGTGATGGATTGCTGGTGAAATATGTGATAAGTAGAGTTGAGCGGACACCTGGATGTTCGGGTTCGACGGGTACGGCCGAACTTCACAAACAGTTCGAGTTCAGGACCCGAACTTGACCCCGAACCTCATTGAAATCAATGGGGACCCGAACTTTTGAGCAATAAAATGGCTGTAAAAATGTCATGGAAAGCGCTAGAGGGCTGCAAATGGCATCAAAATGTGGTTAAGAGCATGGCAAGTTCTCTGCAAACAAATGTGGATGCGAGGATGAGGTCCATATGGAGTAGGAGGTTGTGGAGGCGGTGGATGTGACGGTGTAGGTGGAAGCGGCGGTGGAGGAGGAGGTAGCCTACACTGCTTTTTGGTTTTAAATTATTATTTATTTATTTTTTAATTAGAGTACACCCCAAAACATTGAAAAATATAACCTGTGATAACCCCTTCCAGTTGTGCTAAACACACGTTCAGACAATACACTAGCTGCAGTGCAGGCCAGCACCTCCAAGGTGTAAAGGGCAAGATCAGGCCATGTGCCCAATTTAGAGACCCATCAGTCAGTTCGTGTAGGCGTGTGCACACATACTGCCCCACCATGTCGCACGTCACCATGACGTCCACGATCCATTTGGATATCTTCTCTATCAACTTTCGATGTTCTTTTCTGAGCCTACCATGTTGATCACGGTTATTGGTGAATCAGGGTTCCACTCCGGAGAGGGAGCGTGAGAAAGAGAGACCACATCCAAGGGAGATCAATGGATGAAATTGAATTGTGATCGAGCGGAAATATGGGAAAAGTTATTAAAGCAGAAGAATCGAAGGAAAGGAGTGGATGCGCGGCAATTACCCGCTCCCGACTTGGGGAGGTAGTGACAATAAATAACAATACAGGACTCTTAACATGCCCTGTTATTGGAATGATTAATAAAAAATTCTAGGTAATGTCACTGGGGTATTTAGGATTTGGAAACGTTAGACAGGAGAGGCCCTGCTGCCGCTTTGTTGACTCTAGATAACTTCTGCCTGATAGCACGTCACCATGATGTCCACAATCCATTTGGATATCTTCTCTATAAACTTTCAAATTTCTTTTCTGAGCCTACCATGTTGATCACGTTTATCGGCCAATCAGAGTTCCACGCTGGAGAGGGAGCGTGAGAAAGAGACCACATCCAAGGGAGGTTAATTTTCTTAAAATTAAATATGATTGAGCGGAAAAGTGGGACAAATTATTGAAGCGCAAATGTGGGACAACTTATTAAAGTTTAAGCATTGAATGAAAGGAGGGGGCGCATCAATTAAAGAAGAATTTTTGAAATTTAATTCTCTGTCACCTATGCAGAGCAGGGGTTTTGTATGCGGCAAAATTGGTAAAATGTCACCTTGTAACAGACAATTTTTTTTAAATTTAGGTGCCTATAACCTAGGCAGAGCAGGGGTTTAATCAAGACAAAAATGGTCAAATGTCACCCAAGAATGTAAAAGACAAATTAGTAATTTTTTTTTACCTGTCTACTAGGTATAGCAGTGGTATATCACACCCAAAAATTGGTGAATTTCACCCGAAAATGAAATATACAAATTAGTTAAATGTTTTTACCTATGTACTCGGTATAGCCGGGGTATATATCACACCAAAATATTGGTGAATTTCACCCGAATATGTAACAGACAAATTATTGAATTTTTTTTACCTGTCTACTAGGTATAGCAGTGGTATATCACACCCAAATATTGGTGAATTTCACCCGAAAATGTAACAGACAAATTAGTGAAATGACATAAAATAAAATAAAATACGTACAAATATAATTTTTTTTTAATTTATGAGTTGGAGGACCATATGGAGTAGGAGTTTGAGGATGCGGTGGACGTAGCGGTATAGGTGAAAGCGTCGGTGGAAGGAGGACAAGGTAGCCAACACTGGTTTTTGGTTTTAATATTATTTTTTTAATTAGGGTACACTCCAATAGAGTGTGAAATATCCAAAATGCAAGAATGAGCAATTGCGCTGTAGTATAACAATGGCTGGTTAAGGCCGGTTTACATGTCTATACTGCACAAGGTGCGGACAAGTCCTGTGGGATCCATGCCTGGTTCATTTTAATGAAAGTGACCTTATCCACATTGGCTGTGGACAGGCGGCTGCGCTTGTCTGTGATAACGCCCCCTGCCATGCTAAACACACGTTCAGATAATACACTGGCTGCATGGCAGGCCATCACCTCCAAGGCGTAAAGTGCAAGCTCAGGCCATGTGCCCAATTTGGAGACCCAGAAGTTGAAGGGGGCAGACTCGTCATTCAGTACGTATAGTCGTGTGCACACATACTGCTCCACTATGTTGGTGAAATGCTGCCTCCTGCTAAGACGTTCCATATCAGCTGGTGGTGCTGGTTGTTGTGGCGTGCTGACAAAGCTTTTCCACATTTTGGCCATGCTAACCCTGCCTTCTGAGGTGCTGGCGGTGCCTCAGCTGCGTTTGTGACCTCTTCCTCCTCCTCTGCCTTCGCCTTGTGCTTCCACTGTGCCCCCGCTGTCAGATAGGAATGCAACCAGCAGCGCGTCTACCAGCATGTGCTTGTACTCGCGCATCTTACGATCACTCTCCAGTGAGGGAATTAAGGACGGTACGTTGTCCTTGTAACGGGGATCCAGCAGCGTGGTCAACCAGTAATCAGCATAAGTTAGAATGTGGGCAACTCGGCGGTCGTTGCGGAGACACTGCAGCATGTGATCGTTCATGTGTGCCAGGCTGCCCAGAGGCATCGAAAAGCTGTCCTCTGTGGGAGGTGTATCGTCTGTGCCCTCTGTATCCCCCCAGCCACGGACCAGTAATGGCCATGTGCTGGTCTGGGTGCCACCCTGTTTTGAACAAGGTTCCTCCTCCTCCATCTACTCATCCTCCACCTCGTCATCCTCCAGAACTATGCCTTGCTGGACAATTGTGTACCTCGTGTTTGTGGGTGCAGGAAGCCACCCTCAGAGCCACTTGTGAATGACTGGCAGAAAACACTACAAAATGATCCCTCTTCCTCCTCCTCCTCCTGTGCCACATCCTCTTCCATCATCGCTAGCAGCGTTTTTTCAAGGAGGCATAGAAGTGGGATAGTAACGCTGAGAACGGCGTTATCGGCATTGGCCATGTTGGTGGAGTACTCGAAACAGGGTAACAAGGAACACAGGTCTCGCATGGAGGCCCAGTCATTGGTGGTGAAGTGGTGCTGTTCCACAGAGCGACTCACCCGTGCATGCTGCAGCTGAAACTCCACTATCGCCTGCTGCTGCTCGCACTGTCTGGCCAGCATGCGCAAGGGGGAGCTCCACCTTGTATGCACGTCACATATGAGGTGCTGAGCGGGAAGGCCAAATTTACGCTGCAGTGCTGACAGGCGAGCAGCAGCAGGGTGAGAACGCCGAAAGGGCGCACAGACGGCCTGCACTTTAAGCAGCAGCTCTGACATATCGGGGTAATTTTTTTGGAATCTCTGCATCACCAAATTCAGCACATGCGCCAGGCAAGGGATGTTTGCCCATTATCGCACACCACCAGGCCGGGCTTGAGGCTTACTGGCACCAACCACTCATCGGTCTGTTGTTCAAGGCCCATTCACAGCTCCTGCGCTGTGAGGGGTTTGTCCCCCAAACAGATACGTTTTAAAACTGCCTGCTGTCGTTTACCCCTGGCTGTGCTGAAGTTGGTGGTGAAGGTGTTACGCTGACCGGATGAGGAGGCGGTAGAGGATGAGGAGGCGGAGTAGGAAGCAACAGGAGGCAAACTGAAGCGCCCTGCAATCCTCGGTCGTGGAAGGACATGCGCCAAAATGCTCTCTGCCTCAGGCCCAGCCGCCACTGCATTTACCTACTGTGCTGTTATGGAGATATAACGTCCCTGACCATGCTTACTGGTCCATGTATCCGTAGTGAGGTGCACCTTGCCACATATGGCGTTGCGCAGTGCACACCTGATTTTGTTCCCCACTTGGTAGTGCAGGGAAGGGATGGCTCGCCTCGAAAAGTAGTGGCGGCTGGGCAAGACGTACTGTGGGACAGCCACCGCCATAAGGCCTTTAAAACTCTCCGTCTCCACTAGACGGAATGACAGCATTTCAAAGGCCAGTAATTTAGAAATGCTGGCATTCAGTGCTAGGAATTGCGGTTGGGTCAGAGGGTACTTCCTCTTCCGCTCTAGTGTTTGGGAGATGGAGAGCTGAACGCTTCTGTGGGACATTGTGGAGATGTTTGGTGACCCAGGTGGTGGTGTTGCTGGAAGATCCTCTGTTTGCGGGGTGGCAGGTGGCACTGTCACTCCAGAGGTGGATGAAGAGGCCGAGACTGCAGCAGAAGAGAAAGCAGGAGAAGCCAGAGACCTTTCTTGGTTTTTGAGGTGTCTACTCCACTGCAGCTCGTGCTTTGCACTTAGATGCCTGGTCATGCAGGTTGTGCTCAGATTGAGAACGTTTATGCCTCACTTCAGGCTCTGATTGCACAGCGTGCAAACCACTCGTGTCTTGTCGTCAGCACATTGTCTGAAGAACTGCCACGCCAGGGAACTCCACTTTTGCACTCTGCTCCCTCTTCTGCTGTGCTGGTGGCTCTGTGCGACCACCGCCTCTTCCTCCGAACAACATAGGTCACTCGCATGACCTTGATTCCATGTGGGGTCGAGGATCTCATCGTCTTCCACATCATCTGCCACCCAGTCTGCAACCCTGCCCTCCTTGTCAGTCTGCACACTTTTGAAAGCCCCAGCAGTTGGCACCTGTGTTTCGTCATCATCCGAGACATGCTGTGATGGTCCTCCCATGTACTCATCTTGATACATACAGTCAGGTTCATAAATATTGGGACATCGACACAATTCTAACATATTTGGCTCTATACACCACCACAATGGATTTTAAATTAAACAAGATGTGCTTTAACTGCAGACTGTCAGGTTAAATTTGAGGGTATTTACATCCAAATCAGGTGAACGGTGTAGGAATTACAACAGTTTGTATATGTGCCTCCCACTTGTTAAGGGACCAAAAGTAATGGGACAATTGGCTTATCCCAGTAGCCAGCAGAATTTACAGCGATATTTTGTGGGGCCCAATGCCGTTCTAAGGATGGTAAGACCTGAGCAGGTACAGGCATTAGTCAATTGGGTGGCCGACAGTGGATCCAGCACGTTCACATTATCTCCCACCCAGTCTTCTGCAGAAAGCGCACAGATGGCGCATGAAAACCAAGCCCATCGGTCTGTCGCATCACCCCCATGCATATCAGGGAAACTGTCTGAGCCTCAAATTATGCAGCAGTCTCTTATACTGTTTGAAGACTCTGCTGCCAGGGTTTCCCAAGGGCATCCACCTAGCCCTTTTCCAGGGGTGGAAGAGATAGAATGCACTAACGCACAACCACTTATTTTTCCTGATGATGAGGACATGGGAATACCACCTCAGCACGTCTCTGATGATGACGAAACACAGGTGCCAACTGCTGCGTCTTTCTGCAGTGTGCAGACTGAACAGGAGGTCAGGGATCAAGACTGGGTGGAAGACGATGCAGGGGACGATGAGGTCCTAGACCCCACATGGAATGAAGGTCGTGCCACTGACTTTCACAGTTTGAAGGAAGAGGCAGTGGTGAGACCGAGCCAACAGCGTAGCAAAAGAGGGAGCAGTGGGCAAAATCAGAACACCCGCCGCCAAGAGACTCCGCCTGCTACTGACCGCCGCCATCTGGGACCGAGCACCCCAAAGGCATCTTCAAGGAGTTCCCTGGCATGGCACTTCTTCAAACAATGTGCTGACGACAAGACCCGAGTGGTTTGCACGCTGTGCCATCAGAGCCTGAAGCGAGGCATTAACGTTCTGAACCTTAGCACAACCTGCATGACCAGGCACCTGCATGCAAAGCATGAACTGCAGTGGAGTAAACACCTTAAAAACAAGAAAGTCACTCAGGCTCCCCCTGCTACCTCTTCTGCTGCTGCCGCCTCGGCCTCTTCTGCTGCTGCCGCCGCCTCGGCCTCTTCTGCTGCTGCTGCCGCCGCCTCGGCCTCTTCCTCTGCCTCTGGAGGAACGTTGGCACCTGCCGCCCAGCAAACATGGGATGTACCACCAACACCACCACCTGCGTCACCAAGCATCTCAACCATGTCACATGGCAGCGTTCAGCTCTTAATCTCACAAACATTTGAGAGAAAGCGTAAATTCCCACCTAGCCACCCTCGATCCCTGGCCCTGAATGCCAGCATTTCTAAACTACTGGCCTATGAAATACTGTCATTTAGGCTGGAGTACACACACAGCTTCAAACAGCTCATGTCACTTGCTGTCCCACAGTATGTTGTTCCCAGCCGCCACTACTTCTCCAAGAGAGCCGTGCCTTCCCTGCACAAACAAGTGTCTGATAAAATCAAGTGTGCACTGCGCAACGCCATCTGTGGCAAGGTCCACCTAACCACAGATACGTGGACCAGTAAGCACGGCCAGGGACGCTATATCTCCCTAACTGCACACTGGGTAAATGTAGTGGCGGCTGGGCCCTAGGCGGAGAGCTGTTTGGCACACGTCCTTCCGCCGCCAAGGATCGCAGGGCAACATTCTTTGCCTCCTGTCTCCTCCTCCTCCTACTCAGCTTCCTCCTCCTCTTCTTCCACCTGCTCATCCAGTCAGCCACACACCTTCACCACCAACTTCAGCACAGCCCGGGGTAAACGTCAGCAGGCCATTCTGAAACTCATATGTTTGGGGGACAGGCTCCACACCGCACAGGAGTTGTGGCGGGGTATAGAACAACAGACCGACGAGTGGTTGCTGCCGGTGAGCCTCAAGCCCGGCCTGGTGGTGTGCGATAATGGGCGAAATCTCGTAGCAGCTCTGGGACTAGCCGGTTTGACGCACATCCCTTGCCTGGCGCATGTGCTGAATTTAGTGGTGCAGAAGTTCATTCGCAACTACCCCGACATGTCAGAGCTGCTGCATAAAGTGCGGGCTGTCTGTTCGCGCTTCCGGCGTTCACACCCTGCCGCTGCTCGCCTGTCTGCGCTACAGCGTAACTTTGGCCTTCCCGCTCACCGCCTCATATGCGACGTACCCACCAGGTGGAACTCCACCTTGCATATGCTGGACAGACTGTGCGAGCAGCAGCAGGCCATAGTGGAGTTTCAGCTGCAGCACGCACGGGTCAGTCGCACTGCGGATCAGACACACTTCACCACCAATGACTGGGCCTCCATGCGAGACCTGTGTGCCCTGTTGCGTTGTTTCGAGTACTCCACCAACATGGCCAGTGGCGATGACGCCGTTATCAGCGTTACAATACCACTTCTAAGTCTCCTTGAGAAAACACTTAGGGCGATGATGGAAGAGGAGGTGGCCCAGCAGGAAGAGAAGGAAGAGGGGTCATTTTTAGCACTTTCAGGCCAGTCTCTTCGAAGTGACTCAGAGGGAGGTTTTTTGCAACACCAGAGGCCAGGAACAAATGTGGCCAGACAGGGCCCACTACTGGAGGACGAGAAGGACGAGGATGAGGAGGAGGTGGAGGAGGATGAGGATGAAGCATGTTCACAGCGGGGTGGCACCCAAAGCAGCTCGGGCCCATCACTGGTGCGTGGCTGGGGGGAAACACAGGACGATGACGATACGCCTCCCACAGAGGACAGCTTGTCCTTACCTCTGGGCAGCCTGGCACACATGAGCGACTACATGCTGCAGTGCCTGCGCAACGACAGCAGAGTTGCCCACATTTTAACGTGTGCGGACTACTGGGTTGCCACCCTGCTGGATCC
This sequence comes from Bufo bufo, assembly GCF_905171765.1. Taxonomy (NCBI): domain Eukaryota; kingdom Metazoa; phylum Chordata; class Amphibia; order Anura; family Bufonidae; genus Bufo; species Bufo bufo. The sequence continues at coordinate 225,147,460 of NC_053394.1, read as the reverse complement.
CCGGTACAAAGACAATGTGCCCACCTTACTTCCTACACTGGAGCGTGATAGGAAGATGCGCGAGTACAAGCGCACGTTGGTAGACGCGCTACTGAGAGCATTCCCAAATGTCACAGGGGAACCAGTGGAAGCCCAAGGCGAAGGCAGAGGAGGAGCAAGAGGTCGCTAACGCAGCTGTGTCACGCCCAGCTCCTCTGAGGGCAGGGTTAGCATGGCAGAGATGTGGAAAAGTTTTGTCAACACGCCACAGCTAAGTGCACCACCACCTGATACGGAACGTGTTAGCAGGAGGCAACATTTCACTAACATGGTGGAACAGTACCTGTGCACACCCCTCCACGTACTGACTGATGGTTTGGCCCCATTCAACTTCTGGGTCTCCAAATTGTCCACGTGGCCAGAGCTAGCCTTTTATGCCTTGGAGGTGCTGGCCTGCCCGGCGGCCAGCGTTTTTTCTGAACGTGTATTCAGCATGGCAGGGGGCGTCATTACAGACAAACGCAGCTGCCTGTCTACAGCCAATGTGGACAAGCTGACGTTCATAAAAATGAACCAGGCATGGATCCCACAGGACCTGTCCATCCCTTGTGCAGATTAGATATTAACTACCTCCCCTTAACAATATATTATTCTACTCCAGGGCACTTCCTCATTCAATACTATTTTTAATTTCATTTTACCATTATATTGCGGGGCAACCCAAAGTTGAATGAACCTCTCCTCTGTCTGGGTGCCGGGGCCTAAATGTGTGACAGTGGCCTGTTCCAGTGGTGGGTGACGTGAAGCCTGATTCTCTGCTATGACATGAAGACAGATTCTGTGCTGACATAAGGCCAGATTCTCTGTTAAGGGACCTCTCTCCTCTGCCTGGGTGCCTGGGCCTAAATGTGTGACAGTGGCCTGTTCCAGTGGTGGGTGACGTGAAGCCTGATTCTCTGCTATGACATGAAGACAGATTCTGCGCTGACATAAGGCCAGATTCTCTGTTACGGGACCTCTCTCCTCTGCCTGGGCCTAAATGTGTGACAGTGGCCTGTTCCAGTGGTGGGTGACGTGAAGCCTGATTCTCTGCTATGACATGAAGACTGATTCTGCGCTGACATAGGGCCAGATTCTCTGTTACGGGACCTCTCTCCTCTGCCTGGGTGCCTGGGCCTAAATGTGTGACAGTGGCCTGTTCCAGTGGTGGGTGACGTGAAGCCTGATTCTCTGCTATGACATGAAGACAGATTCTGTGCTGACATAAGGCCAGATTCTCTGTTACGGGACCTCTCTCCTCTGCCTGGGTGCCTGGGCCTAAATGTGTGTCAGTGGCCTGTTCCAGTGGTGGGTGACGTGAAGCCTGATTTTCTGCTATGACATGAAGACAGATTCTGTGCTGACATAAGGCCAGATTCACTGTTACGGGACCTCTCTCCTCTGCCTGGGTGCCTGGGCCTAAATGTGTGACAGTGGCCTGTTCCAGTGGTGGGTGACGTGAAGCCTGATTCTCTGCTATGACATGAAGACTGATTCTGCGCTGACATAAGGCCAGATTCTCTGTTACGGGACCTCTCTCCTCTGCCTGGGTTCCTGGGCCTAAATGTGTGACAGTGGCCTGTTCCAGTGGTGGGTGACGTGAAGCCTGATTCTCTGCTATGACATGAAGAATGATTCTGCGCTGACATAAGGCCAGATTCTCTGTTACGGGACCTCTCTCCTCTGCCTGGGTGCCTGGGCCTAAATGTGTGACAGTGGCCTGTTCCAGTGGTGGGTGACGTGAAGCCTGATTCTCTGCTATGACATTAAGACAGATTCTGTGCTGACATAAGGCCAGATTCTCTGTTACGGGACCTCTCTCCTCTGCCTGGGTGCCTGGGCCTAAATGTGTGAAAAGACTGATGGACATCAGCTGCAGGTGCCAACTCTGATCTTTCAGCAGGAGACTGGGTGGGAGACAATGTGAAGGAACTGGAGGCACTGTCAGCAACCCAATTTACTATCGCCTGTACTTGTTCTGGCCTCACCATTCGTAGTGCCGCATTAGGCCCGACCAAATACCGCTGCAGGTTCTGTCACCTACTCGTACCTGAGGAAGGGTTTTCACTTGTGTGTGTAGCTGGCACAGATCGACCACGTCCTCTCCCTGCAACAGGAGCTCCACCAGCAGCACCACGACGTGGGCCATGTCCCATATTTGACACTCTCCTCATATTTCTCAAATTTAGGATCTTGCCCTAAATGGGTGTTTAATTAATAGCAGAATAGAACGACAGTATGTAAATGTTGTATGTCACACGTACAGATGCAGACTAGTCTGCAATTAAAGTTTTTTGCCAAAAAATGGTGTTTGTTTAATAACAGAATATGACAGCAGTATATAACCCTTGAATTTCACACGTGCTGATGCAGCAAGGGCTGTAAAATTGTGTATTTTGCCCAAAAAGGGTGTTTTATTAATATAAGAATATAATTACAGTATCTAAAGTGTGTATCTCACACGTACAGATCCAGACTAGGCCACAAATAAAGTTTATTGCCCAAAATGGTTGTTTTTCAAATAACTGAATAGAACCACAGTATCTAAAGTGTGTATCTCACAATGACATATGCAGCAAAGGCTGCAAAATTTTGTTTATGGCCCAAAATGGGTGTTTGTTTAATAACAGAATATGATATCAGTATATAAACCTTGAATTTCACACGTGCTGATGCAGCAAGGGCTGTAAAATTGTGTATTTTGCCCAAAAAGGGTGTTTTATTAATAGAAGAATATAATTACAGTATCTAAGTGTGTATCTCACACGTACTGATCCAGACTAGGCCGCAATTTTTTTTTTTTGCCCAAAATGGCTGTTTTTCAAATAACTGAATAGAACCACAGTATCTAAAGTGTGTATCTCACACGTACAAATTCAGACTAGGCCGCAATTTAAGTTTTTTGCCCAAAATGGTTGTTTTTCAAATAACTGAATAGAACCACAGTATATAATGTGTGTTTCTCACAATGACATATGCAGCAAAGGCTGCAAAATTCTTTTTTTTGCCCAAAATGGGTGTTTGCTTAATAAAAGAATATGACAGCAGTATATAACCCTTGAATTTGACACGTGCAGATGCATCTAGGGCTGTAAAATAGTGTATTTTGCACAAAAAGGGTGTTTTTAAAAACCCACAAAATTATGGCTGTATTTCTAGCTTAAATTGTACACTGACTAATCCTGCAAAGGCACCAGATGTTGTATATTGCCAAAAAAGTGTGTTTTTTACTAACAGAATATGAAAGCTGTATATAACATTTGAATTTCACACATGCTGATGCATCAAGGGCTGTAAAATTGTGTATATTGCCAAAAAAGGGTGTTTTTTTAAAACCAGATTATTAGTGCAGTATTTCAAGCTTGGATTTGAATGTCACAAAAGCACATATGCAGTGCTGGTGCACTGAACTAACAGATGGATAAAAGTTATTTTTTTCTCTCACTGGGCTTAGGGCAGAGTAAAAATATTGTGCACTGCACCCACACAACTAAATATTTGTAGATCGCTGAGTTCAATTGGAGTTCTGATAACAGATTCTGTCCCATTCATTCCCTCAAAGCAGCAGTAGCATTCTCTCCCTACACTAAGCACAGCAGAGTGACGTGCAGCGCTATGTGACTACCGCTTATATAGAGGCTGGGTCACATGCTGCACTGGCCAATCACAGCCATGCCATTAGTAGGCATGGCTGTGATGGCTTCTAAGGTCACACAGTTAAACGCTTGTTTCAAAAAGAGCCAAGAAATCGCCGAACAACGAACCCGATCTTTTACTGAAATGTTCGGGTTCGGGTCCAAAATTCCTAAAGTTCGGTACGAATCCGAACTTTACAGTTCGGGTTTGCTGAACCCTACTCCTGACCGTTGTGCACGTCTGATCTGCAACTACAGGAAACGTTTGGTTGAAGTTATTGCTGCCAAAGGAGGTTCAACCGGTTATTATATCCAAGGGTTCACATACTTTTTCCACCTGCACTGTGAATGTTTACATGGTGTGTTCAATAAAAACATGGTAACATTTAATTCTTTGTGTGTTATTAGTTTACGCAGACTGTGATTGTCTATTGTTGTGACTTTGGCTACTTTCACACCTGCGTTAGGTGCGGATCCGTCTGGTATCTGCACAGACGGATCCGCACCTATAATGCAAACGCTTGTATCTGTTCAGAACGGATCCGTTTGCATTTTGTTCATGATAATGTAAACAGATCCGTTTTTACTTACACTGAAAGTCAATGGGAGGCGGATCCGTTTTCAATGGCACCATATTGTGTCAGTGAAAACGGATCCGCCCCCATTGACTTACATTGTGTGCCAGGACGGATCCGTTTGGCTCCGCATCGTCAGGCGGACATCAAAACGCTGCAAGCAGTGTTTTGGCGTCTGCCTCCAGAGCGGAATAGAGGCTGAACAGAGGCAAACTGATGCATTCTGAATGAATCCTTATCTATTCAGAATGCATTGGGGCTGAACTGATTCCTTTTGGGCCGCTTGTGAGAGCCCTGAAACGGATCTCACAAGCGGACCCAGAAACGCCAGTGTGAAAGTAGCCTTAGATGAAGATCAGATCACATTTTATGACCAATTTGTGCAGAAATCCATATAATTCCAAAGGGTTCACATACTTTTTTCTTGCAACTGTACATAGGATAGGTACAGAAGCAGTTTAGCACTGCCAGCAAGACGTGGGACCGACAGGATCAAAAGCAGTTTAACATTGCCAGGCTATACATGGAACAGACAGGATCCAAAATCAATGACACAGAACAGGTACAGAAGATCAGACAAGGCAATAACATCAATGCTTTACCAGGCGACACCACACAGAAGGTCAGATGGCAAAACCCCCTTGGGTCAGCAGCAAGGGGCTACACCCAGCAAGGCAAAAGACAGACTGACCCCAAGCCCCACAGCTCACAGATAGATATAGCTGTGATAAGAGGGCACCTGAAAAGCCACACCCAGGAACAGACCAGGGAATGATAACCCTATCATAACCAAAATTAACAAGAAGCACTGAACAAATGATACAGGCCACAGTTCACACACAAGACCACAGCCAGCATGCATCGCAGAACCAACATACTTAGGAACACCCACAGCCAGTACACTAAGCGCATGCAGCCAGCCTGTGCGGCATTGGTGACAGGAACCACAGAGATATGGACATGAAAGCCACAAACACAGGCCCCAGTTCACACACAAAACTGCAGGCAGCACCCAGCCCCAAGCAACCGGCATACACAGGTAACAGCCGGCAACCAGTATGCGATCGTGCCTGCAGCCAGCCTACATGGCCACAACTGCCACAGTGACAAGAACTGCACTGAGATGCAGAAACAGGGAGTACACACATACACAGGCATAGTTCACACAAGACACCACAGCCAGCACGCAGCCCCAAGAAACCATCATACACAGGAGTCAGCCTGCAGCCAGTATGCAAGAGGGCATGCAGCCAGCCTACACAGCCACAACTGTCACAGTGAACTGCACCATGACAATGATATAGGAATTGTTCATAAATAATAATTTCCTCTGGTGGACACAAGGAACCTTAGTCCGACAGTCAGTGCATATCATGTTACTTCAATTTTATAAATCCAGAACAGAAACATAGCAAAAACTGTATTATTCAAAACTGTCCCATAAAAATCAATGAAAACTGAGAACGTGTAATCATACCCCTCCAGTGTTTCATTTTTTTTAATGTCAGTCTACTGACATCTAACTTGTAAACATATCAATCCAAAGCCAGGCTAATTACTTCAGAAAGAGACAGAAGAAAATAAGATGGGAGCTCTCCAAAAAGTGTCACATGTTATGTCCTTAGGGGTCTGTTAACATGGAGAGAAAATGACCGTTTCCTAATCAACCTGTCACATTGAGTGGCATCCTGTCTTTACACATCGATATATCTAGCTCTGTGTGCAAATGTAATGGTTGTTCATGTCATCAAGAAAGTTTGGGAAGGTAAATTGGAGAAATAAGGATGATTAAATTAAGACAGATAATGAAATGATGTAAATGAAATTTAGTACTATTACAATTTAAAGTACTGAGCTGCCAAAGTAAACCACAGCACAGTAAATTCATCAATATACTGTGCAGTATCTTAAAGTTATCAGCAATGATAGATTTTTCAAGCAGAAGAGATCAATACGAAAACATTTGTAAGTTCCTTTTTCATAAGCTGATTTCATGATTTCATTATGTAATTGTTGTTACATTTCCTGCATGTTAATACATTATATAATATTCCTATAAATAATGCAATATTCATTGTAAGATTTATTATAACCGTCAATGCAATTTACTATTAGATGACCAACAAAATGTTTTATAAAAGTTAGACAACTTTAACCCCTTCCCAACTGCCATACGGCTATATACGTGCTATTTGCACATACCCCGTGCAGATAGCATGTGTATAAATATCATGGCAGCTATTTAACCCCTTAATAACCGGGCTTTCACCTTAAGGACCAGGTCATTTTTTGCAAATCTGACCAGATTCACTTTATGTGTGAATAACTTTAAAACGCTTTTGCTTATCCAGGCCATTCTGAGATTGTTTTTTTCGTCACATATTGTACTTCATGAGACTGGTAAAATGGAGTCCCAAAAATTCATTTTTTTTAAAAATACAAAATTTACCAAAAATTTTGAAAGATTTGCAAATTTCAAAGTTTCAATTTCTCTACTTCTATAACAAAGCAAACAGCGTAACAAAACAAACAGCCAAACAAAACTCAATATTTATTGCCCTGAATCTGTAGTTTATAGAAACACCCCATATGTGGTCGTAAACTACTGTACGGGCACACGGCAGGGCGCAGAAGGTAAGGAACACCATATGGTTTCTGGAAGGCAGATTTTGCTGGACTGGTTTATTTACACCTTGTCCCATTTGAAGCCCCCCTGATGCACCCCTAGAGTAGAAACTCCAAAAAAGTGACCCCATTTTGGAAACTACGGGATAAGGTGGCAGTTTTGTTCAGACTATTTTTAGGGTACATATGATTTTTAGTTGCTCTATATTACATTTTTGTGAGGCAAGGTTACAAAAAAATTTTATTCTGAAATTCCATCTCCATTTGCCAATAACTCTTGTGGAACACCTAAAGGGTTAACAAAGTTAGTAAAAATCAGTTTTGAATGCCTTGAGGGGTGTAGTTTCTTAGATGGGTTCAATTTTATGAAGTTTCTACTCTAGGGGTGCATCAGGGGGGCTTCAAATGGGACATGATGTCATAAAACCAGTCCAGCAAAATCTGCCTTCCAAAAACCACATGGCGCTCCTTTCCTTGTGCGCCCTGCCGTTTGGCCATACAGCATTTTACGACCACATATTAGGTGTTTATGAAAACTACAGAATCGGGTCAATAAATATAGAGTTTTGTTTGACTGGCAAACCTTGCTTTGTTTACGGAAAAAAATTATTTGGCACGTTTTTTTTTTGACTGTGTTCATTTGAGGGGTTAGATCATGTGTTATTTTTATAGAGCAGATTCTTAGGGATGCGGCAATACCTAATATGTCTACTTTTTTAAACTTATTTAGGTTTTACACTATAATATCCTTTTTTTAAACAAAAAACAAAAACATTTTAGTATCTCCATAGTCTGAGAGTCAGTTTTTTTTTAGTTTTTAGCCGATTGTCTTATTTTTTGCACAATAAGATGACGGTTTTAATGGCACTATTTTTGGGTGCATATTACATTTCGATCGCTTGCTATTACACTTTTTGTGATGTAAGGTGACAAAAAAAAGCTATTTTTTTGTCACCTTGCATCATAAAAAGTGTAATAGCAAGCGATCAAAAAGTCATATGCACCCCAAAATAGTGCCAATAAAACCGTCCTCTAATCCAGCAAGAAATGAGCCCCTACTTAAGACAATCGGCTAAAAAAAAAAAATAATAATAAACTGACTCTCAGACTATGGAGATACTAAAATGTTTTTTTGTTTAAAAAAGGATATTCTAGTGTAAAACCTGAATAAATTTTAAAAAGTAGACATATTAGGTATTGCTGCACCCATAAGAATCTGATCTATAAAAATAACACATGATCTAACCCTTAAGATGAACACAGTAAAAAAAAAAAAAAAAAAAAATAGTGTAAAAAAAGCCTTTTTTTACACCGTTTTTATTTTATTTTTTTGACTGTGTTCATCTGATGGGTTAGGTAATGTGGTATTTTTATAGTTTTATACGGACATGGCGATACCTAATATGTATACTTTTTTTTATTTATTTTAGTTTTACTAAATAATGTCATTTAAAAAAATAAAAAATAAAATTGTTTTAGTGTCTCCAAAGTCTGAGAGCCATATATTTTATTTTTTTTGTTAGTTTTTTTCTGGGCGATTGATTGTGGTCAAATATAATTAAAATTGGGGAAGGGGATTATAAATTTAGTACTCCATGGAAGTGTGGTACTCCCTAAAACAACTGTGAATGCAGAGGCCCGGATGATCGGGGCACATGTCACACTAAGTGGTGGTGTCCTTCTGTATGCCCCTCCTGTGACACACTCTGCACTTTTTTTTCGGACCATCCCTTCTTTCCAGTATGGGGGACTACACCTGGAAAGTGTTGGCCAGGGACGATGCAGGCGCCTCCAGTTCCCGAGGTACTCCGGCCTGCTCTTTCCCGGTCAGAAAAGACCAGGGCCTTGAGGACTGCCTCATAGAACTGCAGGAATTTCCCTGTGTTGCCAGCGCTCCGGGACAGTGCAAAAGAGATGTATAAGGCAACCTGTACTAAGTAGACCGCAACTTTTTTGTACCATGCCCGAGTTTTGCGCATGGTGTTACATGGCTTGAGGACTTGATCAGAGAGATCAACTCCTCCCATATACCGTTGCCGCGGTACCTCACATAGAGACAGGGGTGATGCCGTTACCGTGAATTGTGGACAGTACAAGGACATCCCTCTTGTCCTTATATCTGACCAGCAACAGGTTTCCACTGGGGATAGGTACCTGGAGGGGGTGGGTAGGGAGTCCGCATTGATTTCTCCTCACATTCCCACAAGCAGGCGTGGATCTAGCGGCAAGGGACTGGAACTAGGGGATACTAGTATAAAAGTTATCCACGTACAAGTGATAACCCTTATCTAGCAGTGGATGCATAAGGTCCCACACAAGTTTCCCGCTAACACCCAGAGTGGGGGGACATTCTGGGGGTTCAATACGGGAATCTCACCCCTCGTACACATGAAACTTGTAAGTGTACCCTGAGGTACTCTCACAAAGTTTGTACAGCTTTACGCCATACCTCGCCTGCTTAGAGGGAACATACTGGCGGAAAATGAGTCTCCCCTTGAAAGCAATGAGAGACTCATCAACAGCAACCTCCCTTCTAGGTACATAGCCCTCCAAAAATTTGGCCCCAAAGTGATCGATGACCGGCCTGATTTTGTACAGGCGGTCATAGGCAGGATCACCTTGGGGGGACATGCTGCATTATCTGCCTAATGCAGGCATTTCTGAATGGCCTCAAAATGGGAACGTGTCATGGCCATACAGTAGAGTGGGGTCTGGTAGAGGACGTCCCCACTCCAGTACTGCCTGATACTGGGTTTTTTGACTAGGCCCATGTACAGCACGAGGCCCCAAAATGTCCTCATCTCAGCTGCACTGACTGGAGTCCAGCCACTGGACCTAGCCAAAAAGGAGCCCGGGTGTTAAGCAATGAACTGTTGGGCAAACAAGTTCATTTGCTCCACCATCATATTCACAAAGTGGTCGCTGAAAAAAAAACTAAAAAAGTCATATTCAGTGAAGCCCACTGTGGGAATCTGGATTCCTGGTTGGCCAACAAAGTCAGGAATCACGGGCTCAAAATCCTCTGGGGTACACCAGACAAGTTCACCGGTAGTGGGCTCAGGTGGACTTATCTGGTGGACCGGAAAACTAGAACGAGCCCCAAAGCAGCTCATACTAACCTAGCGGCATCTCCGCCGCCTTAGGGGCTCTTCATCATCACTAGATGATCAGGAGGGCGTGGATGACAAGAGTAAAGTGGGGTCATCCTCGTCCTCACTGGGGTTCTCAGAGTCAGAGGCAAGCTGGGTGTATGCCTTCTCGGCCAAGAACGTCTGGTGGGCCAGAGGGGAGTGTGTGTGCGCGTGTGTGTAAAACTTTATTTTGTGTGCGTGTGTGTGGGGGGGGGGGGGAAGGGTGTTGAACCCTAACCCACCCTAAACCTAACAGAAAAAACTAAATAAATAAAAATAAAAAAATGAAAGCCTCAAAATATTGAAAAAAATAACAAAAAACTATTCAAACTCGCTGATCAGCGATCCGAAGCTGATCAGCGGTGGGGTGGGCGATGCGCTAACAGTGGCCGGACGCTAAGAGTGGCTGTAGACCCCAGACAGCCGATCAGGGTGAAACCCAAAAATTTTATTATTTTTTTCACTAAAGTCTCCCTGCCTAATCTAATCTTTCCCTAAACCTGTCCCTGCGAACTTTGGTGGCTCACATGGGGGTGATGGGGGTGCTGGGCTCACTGATGGATGGTCGGGCTCCTCTCTCCACAGAAGCAGTGTGGAGGAGGAGAGCAGAGCTGGGGGAAGTTAACTCCCACCCGCCCGTCCAACCAATAGGATGCGATCCTGAGAGGTGATGTCACTGCCACCTCTCAGGATCTAAGGATGGTGATTAGTGGTGTATTATCACACCACCGATCACCATCCTGTTCTGGGTTATCGGGTCACCAAAGACCCGAATGACCCGGAAACGCAGCAAACCGCAGGTCTGAATTGACCTGGGGTTTGCTGCGATTGTCAATACGGGGGTCACAGGACCCCCTTCGGCATTGTCACAGAGTGCCTGCTGAATGATTTCAGCAGGCATTCTGTTCCCATCACCGCCCAAAGCGTGGCGGTGATCGGAAATACACAGGGCGTACCTGTACGCCCTGTGTCCTTAAGGACTCGGACATCAGGGCGTAGTGGTATGCCCTGTGTCTGTAAGAGGCTAATCCAAGCGCTGCAAAACACTTGGATTAAAGCTTTTGCCCCAGCCATGCTGCTGTCACGAACAGTGCAGAGTATAGTAGTGCCGGCAAGGGACAAATCAGAGTGGTCCGTTGCCGGCGATCGATCCGATTGGTTAGTCCGTGCAGACTAACCAATCGGATTGCGGCAGTGTAAAAGTGCCTGTTCCAGGCCTTGATCTGCACTCTGCAGATGGGAGCCTGAAATAAGGTAGTGTGTCCTCCATGCCCCCCGATCTGTGGGCCCCATCTGTGCCCCCTGCATCGATCTGTGCCCCCCCCTCGGTGCGCTCTTCCTTCAACCCCCCCTGCCTCTTTGCCGGCCAGGCACTCACTCTCCCTGCCGGCATCTGTCCCCGCCTGTCCTTATCCATGTATCCTATCACCATCCATGTATCCTGCCCCTATTTGTGCTCCCTGCCCCTGATGTGATCCCCCTGTTGTATTTGATGGTGGCGGCTCCGTTACTGAGCCACAGCCATCAGCAGCGACTGTCAGCTGTATGCTAACACTCTGCTATAACCCCTTAGATCCCTGGGGTTAAAACAGGGAGGGGGCTCCCTCTCTCAAACATCGGGCTGCCACACTGCGATGGCAGCGGGCCGCTGGTTGCCATGGCAACCGGACTCTTTGCAAAGGCGTCCGGTGTTGCCACCTATCAGGAAATCTGATAGTACTATACTTTGCAAAGCAAGAGCATTGCAAAGTATAGTATAGCCATAGGGACTTGATAAAAAAGTGTGAAAATAAAAAAATATATAAAAAAATGTAAATAAAAAATAAAATAAATTGCCTTTTCCTATATCCGCTCAATTATAAAAGATAAAAAAATTAAAAAAAATTAAATAGACTACACATATTAGGTATCACCATATCCATAATGACCGGATCTATAAATATATCTCATGATCCACCCCGTCCGATAAACACAATAAAAAATAAAAACTGTGTCAAAAAAAGCCATTTTTGTCACCTTACATCACAAAAAGTGCAACTCCAAGCGATCAAAAAGGCGTATGTCGAACAAAATGGTACCAGTAAAACCATCACCTCATCCCGCAAAAAATGAGCCCCTACATAAGAAAATCGCTTTAAAAATAAATAAATAAAAACTATAGCTCTTAGATCATGGAGACACTAAAACATAATTTTTTTGTTTCAAATATGCTATTATTGTGTTAAAGTGAAATAAATTTAAAAGCTATACATATTAGGTATTGATGCGTCCATAACAACCAGCTCTATAAAAATATCAAATGACCTAACCCCTCAGCTGAACACCGTAAACATCTTTTAATAAAAACAGTGCCAACATTTTTTTTGGTCACCTTGCATCACAAAAATTGCAACACCAAGCAATCAAAAAGGCATATCCCCCCAAAACAGTACCAATCAAACCGTCACCTCATCCCTCAAAAAATTTGACCCTACCTAAGACAATCAGTCAAAAAATAAAAGAGCTACGGCTCTCAGACTATAGAGACACTAAAATATCATTTTTTTTGTTTAGAAAATGCTATTATTGTGTAAAACTTAAATAAATAAGAAAAAGTATACAAATTAGGTATTGCAAGGTCCGTAACAATGTGCTCTATAAAAATGTCACATGACCTAACCCCTCAAGTGAACGCTGTAAAAATAAATAAGTAAAAACTGTTCTAAAACAACCAATTTTTTGGTCACCTTGGCCCATAAAGTGTAATAATGAATGATCAAAAAATCATATGTACCCAAACATGGTACGATTAAAAACGTCAACTCTTCCTGCAAAAAAAAAAAACTTCCTGCACAAGACGATCGGCAGAAAAAAATAAATAAAAATAAGGCGTTCAGAAAATGGAGAAACAAAAACATATTTTTCATTCAAAAATGCTTTATTATGTAAAACTGAAACAAAGATAGTAGACATATTTGATATAATTGCGTCCACAGCAACCTGCTCTATAAAAATAGCACATGATCTACCCTGTCAGATGAATCTTGTAAAAAGTAAAAATAAAATTTGATAAAAACAGTGCCAAAGCAGCCATTTTTTGGTTACCTTGCCTCACAGAAAATGTAATACAGAGCAATTAAAAATCATACTGTATGTACCCCAAAATAGTACCAATAAAACTTTCACCTTATTCCCTAGTTTCCAAAATGGGGTCAATGTTTGGGAGTTTCTACTGTAAGGGTTTATCAGGGGGGCTTCTAATGGGACATGACATCTAAAAATCAGTCCAGGAAAATCTGCCTTACAGAAACCATATAGCACTCCTTTTCTTCTGCCGCCTGCTGTGTGCCCTTACATCAGTTTACGACCCCATGGGGGCGAGTTTCTGTAAACCGCAGAATCAGGGTAATAAATATTGAGTTTTGTTTGGCTGTTAACCCTCAATGTGTTAAAGAAAAAAATATGTATTCAAATGAAAAATCTGCCAAAAAAGTGAAATTTTGAAATTTTCCTTTAATTCTTGAGGAACAAGGGTTAACAAAGTTAGTAAAATCAGTTTTGAGTAACTTGAGGGTTGTAGTTTCTGCAATGAGGTCATTTATGGGGGGTTACCACTATGTAAGCCCCACAAAGTGACTTCAGACCTGAACTGGTCCTTAAAAATTGGGTTTTGGAAATTTTCTTAAAAAATTTAGGAATTGCTTTTAAAATTCTAAGCATTCCACGTCCTAAATTTTTTTTAGGACATTTACAAAATGATGCCAACATAAAGTAGACATATAGGGAATGTTAAGTACAAAATATTTTATGAGGTATCATTTTATGTTTTGTAAGCAGAAAAATTACAATTTAGAAAATTGCGAAGTTTTCAAAATTTTGGGTAAATTGGGGATTTTTTTTTATAAATAAAGGTGAAATATATTGACTCAAATTTATGGCTATCATGAAGTACAATGTGTCACGAGAAAACAATCTCAGAATGGCTTGGATAAATAAAAGCATTCCAAAGTTAATAGCAAATAAAGGGACACATGTCAGATTTGCAAAATTAGACATGGAGACGAAGGTAAAAAATTGCTTGGTCTTGAAAGGGTTAACTTGATGTCTAAATTGCCTTTCCTCCCTGTGTAATAAATGACCCCTGGTATTTTGAACAAATCAATTTTTATCTCTTAATATGTCTTAAAATCTGATTTGCTGTTGTAGATGGTAACTGACTTAGAATTTTTGTATTTTTTTTTAGTTAAGTGTATAACTTTATTAAAAGACAAAGGTGATATTGCTTTTAGTAGTTCATTTGTTGCAAATAGTTGTCATTTGTGTTGTCTGCAAAGATAAATAGAAGCTAATGATGGTTAAACACAGATATGTTCACCCTTAGGCTGGGTTCACACGGGCAGGGCGGTTGACGTGCGGGAAAAGATGTGATTTTTCCCCGTGAGTGCAAAGCGTTTTAATGCGTTTTGCATGTGCGTGAGAAAAATCTGCATGTTCAGTTCGGGTTTGGGTTAGGTGTAGTGTAGATTTTATTATTTTCCCTTATAACATGGTTATAAGGGAAAATAATAGCATTCTTAATGCAGAATGCTTAGTAAAATAGGGATGGAGGGTTAAAAAATAATAATAATTTATTTGCTCCATGGCTTGCCATTGCTTTGATAACTGAAAATTGAAAATGCTAAATAAAGAATTTACAAAAAAATAAAAATAATAATTTAACTCACCTCGTCCACTTGTTCGAGCAGCCCGGCTTCTCTTCTCTCTTCTTCTTTGATGATCAGAAGGAAATGGACCTGTGGTGACATCACTGCGCTCAATACATGGTCCATCACATGATCCATCACCACGGTGATTATTCATGTGACTGACCATGTGATGAGCGCAGTGACGTCACCAAACTCAAGAGGAATGCACTCCTGGGGCTTGAACAGCTTTCCAGTGCAGTGATATAGGGGGCCTTTGTTGTATCTTAAAGGCCTGGTCTCTGTAAAGAAATGAGGGTTTTCAGAGCCCTGCAGGGGGCAGGTCTCCATAAGAACATAGTAATCTTGCAATGAACTTCAATAGCAATTTAATGCAATGTATTGTAAAAGTAATCTAATGGTTACTTATTGCAGTCATCTAGAGTAAAAATGAAAGATTTAAAACTATAAAAAATATAAATTCATATCACTCTTCTTTGGCCATAATTAAAATAAACAAATAAAAAAAAAACATCATGGGATATCTGCATACTATTAAAATATATTTATTCCATAAGGTGAATGGTATAATGGGAAGAAGATCAAAATTCACAATTTTTTCATCCCTTTACCTTTTAAAAAAATTGGAATAAGAAGTGATCAAAAAGTCATACACCCTCCAAAATTGTTTAAATAAAAAAATACACATCATCCTGCA
Organism: Bufo bufo; assembly: GCF_905171765.1. NCBI lineage: Eukaryota > Metazoa > Chordata > Amphibia > Anura > Bufonidae > Bufo > Bufo bufo. The sequence goes on along the minus strand of NC_053394.1, from coordinate 225,132,097 downwards.
AAAAAGTATCCTCACATCTCTATAGGCATAACTAAAATGAGTTTCCACACAGCTCTGTAGACATAACTATAAAGGCAGTATCGGGTCAGATTATGATAAGAAAAGCAAAAAATTCCAAAGATTTTTTTCAGTATTAAAACACAAGAAAAACTATATATATGTATGCAGTATCTCTGTAAATGTACTTACCCAGAGAATGACGTGCACAGGTTAGTTTCCTGCATAGGAAATTCCCATAAAACAGTGGCATAATTTTATTTTAATTTTTTTTCTAATTCCACCTCATTTAGGTTTTTTTCTTCGGATTCCCACTTCTTTGTATGAAATAGTAAATGGTGCCATTAGAAAGTGCAACTTGTTCTGAAAAAAGAAGCCCTCAAACGTCTATATGAATAGAAAAAATAAAAAGTTATGGCTCTGGAAAGGCAGAGAGTAAAAAACTAAATATCAAAAATGGAAAATTGCTGGGTGCTGAAGGGGTTAAAGCCAGGAAGATAAATCTAGTCATGATTTTGCTTGCATTAGAGTAGGTTGAAGTGAAAACTGCTATTGCACTTGCAGCTCTCACTTGAGCTTGCATAGAGAAAAGTGGAGTCTGGAAGGGAGCATGTAGGGAGAGAAGGAGGCTTGCATACCTTCCCCCTATCCTTTCATGTGTTTAGACATCAACCATGCAAGAAATGGCAGCACAGAAGTAAATCTCCATGGAAGATATTAGAAAGAAATGCAGTGTCTTGAAGAATAGCAGTAGAGGAACAGTAAGCAATTGTCAGATGAGTAATATCATCTAAAATCACTGGTGTCTCAAAATAAATCAGAATGGTAAATATTAATGGCCACAATCAGCATCAGAGTATCATATAGTCTACATACCATTTGTCAGCGCAATTCATGCGCTTCTCATCATGTTTGTGTGGTGCCAAATCAATTAGAAGTATAAGTATGCACGTGCTGTACTGCTTTCATAATGAGACTAGACACACTAGGGGTTTTCATGAAAGCATCTTCTCATCCCCCTTGGGCCATGGTTGAAAAGAGCTTTATTCACATTACATTGACTTAAATAGCAGATATGACATCACAAAAGGGGTGTTCCTAAAAAAGAGACTATTGGCTCCTTAACCTAATAGGAGTGGTTTCAGCAACTTCAACTCTGAGTTCATAGGTATATTTGAAAACTGTAATGTAATCCCAATTTTCACCCTCCCTTATTGACCTTCTCATACATATGGTTTGCGTCCATCTAGTGGACAAAAATGTGTACTACAGAATGTTCACAACACATTATATAGAGATATAAAGCCCATCTCTCACACAGTAGTGTACATGCGATTGTGGGAATGCTGAATCACGGACAGTGTGTCCGTAGTGTACCTGTATATGATGTGCACCTGTGCGGGGGTTGTGGCAGCAGACTGCACGTCATGTAATGGTGTACATAATGTTGATAGTGCCCCTGCTATGGGAAAAGAGCGCGAACTTGAGAATCGCGTCAATGTGGGATGTGTGGTCTAGAACGTTCGCTCGTCACTTAGTAATGTGTGGGACATGGGTAGCTTGGTTGCCATAGGAAAAGGACATGGCCATAAGAGATCTGCAATTTTAATGCCGGTACCATAGTAGAGGGCAAGAATGGAAAATTATCCATGTGTTAATGGCCAAATAGGAGTCAGTTGTGAATGTATAAAATATGTAGAGGGAAATAGGTATATATGACAGAGTGTGTGTGTGGAAAAGGTATATGGAGAAAGAGAAATTAGATATTTACATGGAAAAGTTATGTTCAATGGTGCAATGATGTAGTGCAGAGGTGATAAAATAAAGGAGAGGGGGGTTGGTCGGAAAGTAGCACGGAAGGAAGGGGGAAGGGAAGAAGGGGAGGGGGATTGTAGAGAATGATGGGTATTGGGATGTGGCAATGCAAAAAAAAATTGTTAAAAAAAAAAGTTGTGGGCGTGTTTATTGTGCAAAAGTAGTAAAACGTAAAAATAAACTGTAGATATGTGGCACTGCTATAATTGTACTGACTAAATAAAGTTATTTATACAACAAAGTGAATGTTGCAAAATTTACAACATATAAACCCAGTTGCAAAATAGCTGTTTTTTTATTTCTCTTTCCTCGCCCAGAAAGAGTTACTAGAAGTTAACCAGTAAGTTTTGTGTAGCCCAAAATGGTGACCTTAAACAATAACTTGTCCCGCAAAAAGCAAGCTCTCAAGCAGCTACATTGATGGAAAATTTTAAAAGTTATAGTTCTTATAATGTGAGAAAAAAAAAATGCTTGGTCACTAAGGCCAAGGGGAAAGGGGTTAATTTTGCATTGAAGGAATGCCTAGCGTGTCAGAAGTAATGGATTATGGTCTGAATTTGGAAAGAAATTAGATGTCAGTTTAAAGTTCTGGAAATATGAAACTAAAGGGGCTTTTACAAATTAATTTGGAAGGTTATTGCAGGCTCAGCTGTAGGTTTTGGAAAAGCTGTATATTATATTCTCATTTACTAGAATGAATCACTGTTTAATTTTGGTGACTATACTTTAGTACCTGTGATATTCAAACATGTATATATGCCACAAATGTGACTCTAAAACGACATATGAGCTGATGTTCTATATAGAAGAAGGCATTATAGGAAAGTTTTATACATAATAGTAGTAAGGGGCTGGTGTTCTCGACAAACTCAAAGTGACAGGTGGCCATGCCCCTTTTTCGCCCATAACCCCCACCCACTTCGTCCATAACTCCCCCCCACAATCCCACCCAAACCACGCCTAAAATACCGTCCATTCAAATTTATTCTTTTAGATCCGATAAAGAGTCAGCAATTTAATTAAGTTTAATATTTTTTTAAATAAAATGATATTGAGCTTGTATTAAGCGTGCATTAACTGCTTATTAAGTTATTATAAATATTGGCATCCATCCATCTAACTATCTATATGACCTTTGATGATGTCACCGAAGGTCCTGCAAGGTATGCGATGCAGTCCAACACGTCAGTAATTTAATTAATTTTAATATGTTTAAAAATAAAATGATATTAAGCTTGTATTAAGCTTATATTAACTTCTTACTAAGCTATTATAAATATTGGCAGTGGCTAATTATAAATATTGGTAACAGCTAATTGATCCTTCAATATTCCTAAAAGCTAAAAGATAGGGTTTAGCGAACCTGTGGAAGTTCGGGTTTGCCGATGTAACGGATCTCCTAGCACCCCGACCGGGTACCATCATTGATAAACGCTCCCAGTGCCTCCCGAGGACTCCAAGCACTCCGCTCGACACCGATACCAACACAGGAACCAGGAAAAGGAACAGCTCTTACAAGAGCTAGGAGTAATAGCCAGGGGAGTATACAAGTATAGCAATCCCCACACACATGAGACTAGGCTCTATGTTGAGTGTAAAAACAGGAACACTTTATTGAGGGCTACCCGCCCGTATTTATGCAGGTCCCCATCTGGTGTACACGCCCCTAGGGGATCAGAAGGAAGAATGTGACACAGGACAGATACGTAGCACTCAGGATACACAGACACAACACATCCCCACAATGCATCATGGTTTCCTCCTCTCTGCCCTGGAGACACCCGAGGAGCAATTCAATTATCTCTCAGGACAAAGGGAAATCACCAATACACATGTGGGAACAACAGGACAGGAATCACCACCCAAACACACAATGTCACACCCTCACAGCAAACACAGACATTTAACATATTCCCAGATAGCTCAAGTCTGAGTGCATATTATTAGGTGAATAGAACTCAGAATACACAAATACAATAAAATTAGCTATCTGGGTATCATCACATAACATACAATACAATTACACAGACAGATGATTCTGTCACACACCTCAAAACCCCACATGTCCCCATATGGCTTGGATCTGAGCGCTCAGATGCCACAAACACAGTCAAATCGCCATGGGGTTTAAGTTTTGCATGGGCTGATGAGAGGGCCCATAATCCTGGGGCAAGAGGCTGGCAACCAGGTCCCTCCAAAACCCAGTGGCGAGGTTGGTTTCGCCACAGCCGAGTTCAGCCAAACTTCAGGTCAAAGTTCGAGTTCGGGACCCGAACTTGACCCAAACTTCACCCCTGAATCTGGACCCCATTTAAGTCAATGGGGACACAAACTTCACTTTATTATTTTCCGTTATAATGGAAAATAATAGCATTCATAAAACAGAATGCTAAATAAAATGTCTATTGAGAGGTGAAAAATAAAAATAAATAACTCACCTCATCCACTTGATCGCGCAACCGGTATCTTCTTTTCTTCAGGACCTGCAAAAGGACCTGCAGTTTTAAGAATGCTATTATTTTCCATTATAACCATGTTATAATGGAAAATAATAAAATCCCCCGAACACTGAACCCGAACCCGAAATTCAGTGAAAAAGTCCGGGTTCGCGAACACGCAAAGTTCGGTACGAACCCAAACTTTGCAGCTTGGGTTTGTTCAACTCTACTAAAAGACCTTTGATGATGTCACCAAAACGTCCCATTTCCTGCCCATAACCCCAGCACATCCCGCCCATCGTTACGTCATCAAAGTTCCCGTAAGGCTGCAGTCCCTTTGTTAGTGGACCTGCGATCTTTGAAATTTGCTTTTAATTATATGCGATCATGTTTAATAAATTGAAAGGCTGCCGTGATTTTCACGGCGATCATGTGCTGCGGTCAGGTGATGTAGAGACGTTCGCAACAATATGGGCATGAGTCTGCGCAGTCAACTTCTCTGCTTATTCGGCCATGTTTGTTGTGGTTTCCTATGTTAGCAAGGCGAATCGCATCTCTTGCGGTAGTATGAGTAATTGGTGCCCGTGCAGTGTGATTTTCATGACGCCGACTAGGTCCTGCAGTCTCTGGCTCCATGTGAGATTATGTGATTTTTTAAAAATCTTTTTAATCACTAGATTATGTGCACCTGGTGCTTGATTTATTTCAATCATGTTGGATATACTATATGTATTGCATTGAATGTATTTTTATGAATTATTGTACATTTTTCACTATTTATGCAAGTCTGTATGAATTTGGAAATGCATTCATGGAGACTCAAATGGATTATTATACAAGTGAAACTCGAAAAATGTGAATATCGTGCAAAAGTCCATTTATTTCAGTTAGGCCTCCTGCACACGACCGTATGGCTTTTTCAGTGTTTTGCGGTCTGTTTTTCACGGATCCGTTTTTCCGTTTTTTGTTTCCGTTGTGTTTCCGTTTCTGTTCCGTTTTTCCGTATTGCATATACAGTATACAGTAATTAAATAGATAAAATTGGGCTGGGCATAACATTTTCAATAGATGGTTCCGCAAAAAACAGAACGGAAACTGAAGAAATACGGATGCATTTCCGTATGTGTTCCGTTTTTTTTTTTGTGGCCCCATTGACTTGAATAGAGCCACGGAACGTGATTTGTGGGCAATAATAGGACATGTTCTATCTTTAAACGGAACGGAAAAACGGAAATCTGGAAACGGAATGCATACGGAGTACATTCCGTTTTTTTTGCGGAACCATTGAAATGAATGGTTCCGTATACGGACCGTATACGGAACGCAAAAAACGGCCAGTAAACGGGGAAAAAAAACGGCCGTGTGCAGGAGGCCTAATGCAAATTAAAAGTAATTGCATTAATGCAGCTTAAAATTAAAATTTTGTGAAAAGGTCCAATATTCTAGGCTCAAAGTGTCACACTCTAGTCAGCTAATTAATCCGTACACCCTGAGCAAAGGGTACCTCAAAATTGTAACTTTGGGTTTTCATAAGCTGTAAGCCATAATCATCCAAATTATAACAAATAAAAGCTTGAAATATCTCACTTTGCATGTAATGAGTCTATCTCATATGTTAGTTTCACATTTTAAGTTGCATTGCTGAAATAAATGAACTTTGCACGATATTCTAATTTTTTGAGTTTCACTGTATATATATAAACTGTATATAATGTATTTTGGCACAATTTTTATTATAATGAGAGATAATTATGTAATCATTTAATTTAATCATGTATGCTATAAGAGCACAGTTGTTTGCACATGTCACTAGTGATGGACGAACATCTGCCGGGACAGTTCGCAAACGTGATCAAATGTTCGCGAACCGCAAGTTTGCGGCGGGTCCCATTCTTTTTAATGGCAGGCGAACCTGAAAAACCTTCAGCTCATATTTGCAGCCACAAAATACTTACTAGAAGTGCACAAATAGTCCCACAACATGGACAGTGATATGCCAGATGTATTATTCGAATTTGTGATCTCCATTCATAATTTTTTTCAATGCAAAATATCAGCAATATAATTTTCGCGTACGCACATACGCACACCAGTTATAATTATTTTTTTAAAAATACAGTTTGTCACTGTGTGTAGCAGAGGGAACACAGCAAAAGCGCAAACAAATGTTGCAGTATCCAAATGCACTATATAGAAAGTATATTATTGGTATATAACACCCGGCTTCTATCAGCTCTTTTGGGGGGGCGACTGGTATATCACACCAGTTATAATTATTTTTTCCAATATCGCTTGTCACTGTGTGTAGCAGAGGGAACGCAGCAAAACAGCAAACAAATGGTGCTGTACCCAAATGCACTATATAGAAAGTATATTATTGGTATATAACACCCCGCTTCAATCAGTTTTTTGGGGGGCGACTGGTATATCACACCAGTTATAATTATTCTTTCTAATAGCGTTTGTCCTTCTGTATAGCTGCGGTATCGGTGCAGAACCGCTCACAACTGCTGCACAATACAAATGCACTATAATATACTTTCTATGTTAGAAAGTATATTATAAGTATATCACACCCCTCAGTATATCACACCTATCGATAGTACACTTATACCAGTCCTTAAAAGGACTTTTGTGGCCCTATTAGCTAGCGTTTGGTGTCCCTAACAGCCTGTCCCTGCTCCACACAGCAACCTCTCCCTACACTGGCAAAAGACTGAATGTAAAATGGCGCCCAGATCAGGTTTATTTATAAGGTAAGGGGTATGTCCATGTGCTGAAACGTCTCAATTGGCTGTTCTGTACCACCTGATGGATGTGTCATGGGTCAAAGTTCTGCACAATGCAAAGAATATGGCGGGCGCAAATATCGCCATATGTCCGCATGTTTGGCGAATCGCGAAGGCCGACCACCTGGCAAACCGCAAGGCCATCACTACAGGTCACTATGGCTTGACAAAGGCTCCATAGAGAGAGCTGAAACCTTTCTGTCACATAGGTTAATAAATCACCCACTTTTTTAATGAATTTTTGGAGTGCTGCCTTCTCTTTTTTCAAGATATCTATTTATCTAGCTTCTAATATCTATCTAATGTCCTATATTTCTATCTATCTATTAATCTAACAATGTATCTATCTATCTATCTATCTATCTATCTATCTTCTATCTATCTTTCTATCAATCTATTTATATATCAACCTATCTATCTATCTCCTATCTATCTATCTATCTATCTATCTATCCATCTAACAATTTATCCATCTATCTATCTATCTATCTATCTATCTATCTATCTATCTATCTCATATCTATTTATTATCTATCTATATCTCTATTTATCTATACATCACAAATCTATTTATCTAACCATCTATCTATTTAACAATATATCCATTTATCTATGTATGCGCATATCTATTTATCAAGCTTCTAATATCTTTCTAACTGCCTATCTTACTATCTATCTATCTATCTATCTATCTATCTATCTATCACATGGCTTTCTATCAAACATCTATCTATTTATCTTTCTATCTATCAAACATTTATCTATTTATCTTTCTATCTATCAAATATCCAGGGGCGTACATAGAAATCACTGGGCCCCATAGCAAAAATCAGAATTGGGCCCCTTAACCCCGCCCACTACCCACCATGGCCCCTCCCACTTCCCGACCTGGCTCCTCCCATGCCACACCCCCATTAAATAAATCTATACATGACCTACAGAGTTGGGACATCATATAAGGATTTCTTGGTCTGCGGGTATCTGGTCATATAATACTAGACTAGAGGGTTTCATCTGCTGAAGAGCACAGTTAATACATGTACTCTCCACATGGGTAATGGGCTGGCGTACTACATGCAGCATATGGGCCGAGCTCCCTGCAGTGACAGGCAAAGGGGGCACATTGTAAAGTAACACAGATATCACCCTGCCCCCCAGAGATTTGTAAACTAACACGGGCCCTCATAATATATAGTCCTATGTCAGAGTCGGCCAGGCACTGCTGCAGGGAGTACACTGTGCAGGCAGTGACACGGCAGGACGAACGGTTCTTGTTCTGACTGAGTCTGACTTACTTCAGGCCAGCCAGGGACACAGCCGATGCTTCAGAATCTTCCTTCTTCTCTCCTCAGGCACTCTGGCGACGGCTGACGGCAAAGTTCGAGCCGATTCTCCCGCCCCCTTGCGCCACTGGCCAATCAGCAGCTGCCTCAACAGAGTTGCCTTGTGCTGATTGGCCAGCGACTCCAGCGCTACATGCAGGCTGGTTTGATCCTGATTCCGCGTCAGCAGACTGTCTGTCAGGATCAGGGTCAGGTCAGGAGGAGGTCGGGTCAGGATCAGGTCAAACGGGGGGTGGCGGGGGACCACTTCGGCTTGGCGGCGATTGCGGAAGAAGAGTTGGGGCTGAAGAAAAGCAGCCGCATAGCCGGCTGCATGTCATGGGTGGGCGGGGCCAAATAGTGTGGGCGGGGATTTCTCTGCGCTACGGGCCCCCCAGTGCCGCGGGCCCCATAGCAGTGGCGTGGTCTGCCTCTATGGGCGGTACGCCACTGCAAATATCTATTTATCTTTCTATTTAACTGTCTATCTTTCTACTGTCTTTCTATCTATCTAACCATATATCTAACAATTTATCTATTTATCTATCTATCTAACAATTTATCTATCTATCTATCTATCTATCTATCTATCTATCTATGTATTGGTATATATCTTTATCAAGCTTCTAATATCTATTTAACAACTTATTTTTTCATCTATCTATCTATCTATCTATCTATCTATCTATATATCTATCTTTCGGTCTATCTTTCCTAGCCTATGAGCAGAGGTTCACAGACATGTCAGGTGATGTTCTAATATATTTATATAACTATCTATCTGTTATCTATCTATCTATTATCTATCTATAATTCGGCTTAATAAAATATTACTATAAATATTTTTTCTACCTATCTACCTATCAACCATAGTCTATCTATCTATTTACATATCTATTTATCTAGCCATCTATATATTTATCCATATATCTATTTATCTATGTATGCATTTATCCATTTATCAAGCTTCTAACATCTATCTAATGACTTATCTTTCTATCTATCTATATATCTATCTATCTATCTTCTAATATCTATCTAGCTACCTATCTTACTATCTAGCTATCTATAACATGGCTATCAAACATCTATCTATCTATTTATCTATCCATCTATCTAACAATTTATCTATCTATCTATCTATTTATATATCTACCTATCTATATATGTTTCTATATGTCTATCTTTCCACTTTCTTTCTATCTATCAGTCCACTCAAAGGAAACTTTCTCAAGCAGTGATAACAACAGACTGGTGCTCAGTACAGGTATGAATACATGTCCACATTGTGATTGATGATTACAAATAAATTACAATTAATTAATCAATAATTATGTACAAAGTGTGAAATATACATACAAATGAATACATTTCATATTCAATACAAACTTCAAGTATAAAAAGATGAAGTTCCCAAGTGTAGGTATAAAGAAACTTGAAACCTCAGTGTATAATAAAATATTAAACATAATCACATGATTAAATAAATAAAAACACATATAAGGTGTCACGATCAAAAAAACACATGTAAGGTACCAGGTGTGAAATATAAAAACATGATTGACAAAAGGGAAGGAGGATGTGTGTACCAACCAGCATGATATCTCTTGGCATCTCCCGTTTCACACTGCGCATGTCTGGTCTGGGAGAAAGGGGCGTGCTCAATCACGTGCTGTGTGTAAAGCACATGACCCCATCATGTGATGTCCAGAAATCACGTGACCGCGTACCGGCATCAAATGCAAACAGCAGTGCAAACCCGAAGGGAAGCGCCTCCAGTCACGTGAACCTTCAGAGTCACGTGATGTACGAAGATCACATGATCGGACTGGATTATCGGCCCATAAACAGACCATACTAACACATGACAGCACAAATATGCTCCCTTGGCCATTATTTTGATATATAGTATGAAAGGTAAATCCATTAAATAATCAGAGAGGTACATGTGAGTCCAACCATTATCTAGAGTAAACACCAAAATGGTGGACAAAAAAATATATAAATAGAAGAAAGATAGATGCAAAGTGCAATGTGTGATCATACATGTATAGCAAGCGGAGCAGTAAATAAACCTCAACCGGACCGCTTGAAAAAAACGGACCCCAGTGCTTGACAGCCCGTTAAAAGTGTAAAGCACAACTGTGCCTGTTGGGTGACCAATTAGTATTAATAAAATAACTTTATGCACCTCAATATGTCCCATGCCATTGTGATGCACAGAGACTATTGACCGCAAAGAAGCACCTGTGGGGTCACACCGGATCAGCGGCAAGAGATCCCCACTTCAGTATTGACCATAAAAAAATAAAATAAAATTAAGATCATCGATTAAACCAGGCATCATATCTTTCTAAATAAACAACAAATATAATTTTTTATTATTAGTTAAATGGGAAGACAACACATATACCAATTTCAATAGATAAATATCACATTTAGGAAATATCATGGCCAAAAAGTGTTAGATCAGAGAAAATGGATCCATGCTGGCTGTATCAACCTCCGATCCTATAATCAATCGTCATCTATAATAAAAACAAAAATAAAAAAACATAAGTATATGAATAGATAAAGCACCAAAAAGTGAGATAAAATGATTAGAATCATGAATGCCACATTCTAGGTTAAGTGATGATCCAAGTTCTGAAATCCATGTTAAGTCCATTGGGCCTCAACGTATTAAGTGTCGAGATCCAATGTAATTCCCGTTTTTTTTTTTTTTAACATGAATTGCCTATTGCCTCCCCTGCATGAAATGGGAACATGATCAAGTAACATGCATTTGAGGTCACTTTCTCTATGACCCAAATCCACAAAGTGCTTGGATACTGGAGGATCCATATGTTTTTTTATGAATGGTGTATCGATGTTGATTGCATCAGGTTTTAAAGTCCAGTGAAGTTTCACCCACGTATAACATGTTGTAAGGGCACCAGAGAACATATACCACAAAAGAGGAATCACATGTTAAAAAATGTTTTATATTATACTCTTTGGCAGTGATAGGATGGAAAAAACTGCCCCCTTTCTGTATGTATCGACATTTAATACAATTAAGGCATGGAAAACATCCCATTTTTTGAATGCGCAAAAAAGTCTTTGTTTTACATAACTTTGTAACAGACGTCTTGGTTAACGTAACTTTTACTTTGAATGTATGTAAAAATGTATTTGTATGTAATGTCTGATAATGTTTTTATTTGTTTTACATAACTTTGTTGCAGAAGGTTTGATTAATGTTGTAAATTTTACTTTGACTGTATAAAAAAATGTAATTGTATGTAATGCCTGATAATGTTTTTTATTAGTTTTACATAACTTTGTTGCAGAAGGTTTGATTAGTGTTGTAAATTTTACTTTGCATATAAAAATGTATTTGTATGTAATGTCTGATAATGTTTTTATTTGTTTTACATAACTTTGTTACAGAAGGCTACAGATGCCTTGGTTAATGTTTTTATCTGTTTTACATATCCGAAATATTGGGAAAAACAGTACTACACGACAAAAGTTATCGGTTCTTACGAAAATTTGGAATAAGGAAAGACGCTGTAAAAATTGGTGCTGCTCGTACATTAGACTGACTATACATTGTGGACTACTAAATTTGGCAGGTGTTTGCACAAAATGATCGCCAGCTGGCTTATTAGAAGATAGATAGATCTTTCAAAGATTCTAAGAGGTTTGTGCGATTTATGCACTTTTATTAATAGCTTCATAGGCTTTTATTAGCTTGATGGGATATAATAGCTTCGGGAAAGCCAGGTACTTCAAAGAAACCTGCTAGATAATAGATAAATAGATAGCTTGATACATAGATAGATTATTAGGTAGATGGATAGATAGAAAGTGGAAAAATAGACAGATATAAACATATATAGATAAGTAGATATATAGATAGATTGATAGAAAGATAGCTAGCTAGCTAGATAGACAGATGTTTGATAGCCATGTTATAGATAGATAGATAAATAGATAGATAGATAAATAGATAGATATTTGATAGCCATGTTATAGATAGATAGCTAGATAGATAGATAGGTAGCTAGATAGATATTACAAGATAGATAGGTAGATGGAAAGATAAGTCATTAGATAGATATTAGAAGCTTGATAAATAGATATACGTTTACATAGATAAATAGATGAATAGATATATGGATAAATAGATAGCTAGATAGATAGTTAGATAGACAGATAGATTGTTAGATAGATTGATAAATAAATAGATAAATTGTTAGATAGATGGTTAGATAGATAGAAAGATAGTGGAAAGATAGACAGTTAAATAGAAAGATAAATAGATGTTTGATAGATTGAAAGATAAATAGATAGATGTTTGATAAATAGCCCTGTTATAGAATAGATAGATAGCTAGATAGAAAGATAGGTCACTAGAAAGATATTAGAAGCTTGATAAATACATATGCGTATGCATAGATAAATAGATATATGGATAAATAGATAGATGTTTAGATAAATAGATAGATTGATAGATAGATAGATATGTGATAGATAGATAGATATGTGATAGATAGATAGATAGATAGGTGATAGATAGATAGATAGATAAATAGATAGATAAATTAATAGCTGTTAGAAGCTAGATAGATAGATAGATAGATAGATAGATAGATAGATAGATAGATAGATAGATAGATAGATTGTTAGAAAGATGGATAGAGAGATAGAAAGATAGAAAGACAGATAGAATAGATAGATAGGTCGATATATACAGTCGTGGCCAAAAGTTTTGAGAATTACACAAATATTAGTTTTCGCAAAGTTTTCTGCTAAACTGCTTTTAGATCTTTGTTTCAGTTGTTTCTGTGATGTAGTGAAATATAATTACACGCACTTCATACGTTTCAAAGGCTTTTATCGACAATTACATGACATTTATGCAAAGAGTCAGTATTTGCAGTGTTGGCCCTTCTTTTTCAGGACCTCTGCAATTCGACTGGGCCTGCTCTCAATCAACTTCTGGGCCAATTCCTGACTGATAGCAACCCATTCTTTCATAATCACTTCTTGGAGTTTGTCAGAATTAGTGGGTTTTTGTTTGTCCACCCGCCTCTTGAGGATTGACCACAAGTTCTCAATGGGATTAAGATCTGGGGAGTTTCCAGGCCATGAACCCAAAATGTCAACGTTTTGGTCCCCGAGCCACTTAGTTATCACTTTTGCCTTATGGCACGGTGCTCCATCGTGCTGGAAAATGCATTGTTCTTTACCAAACTGTTGTTGGAAGAAGTTGCTGTTGGAGGGTGTTTTGGTACCATTCTTTATTCATGGCTGTGTTTTTGGGCAAAATTGTGAGTGAGCCCAATCCCTTGGATGAGAAGCAACCCCACACATGGTCTCAGGATACTTTACTGTTGGCATGACACAGGACTGATGGTAGCGCTCACCTTTTCTTCTCCGGACAAGCCTTTTTCCAGATGCCCAAAACAATCGGAAAGAGGCGGCGTCATCGGAGAATATGACTTTGTCCCAGTCCTCAGCAGTCCATTCACCATACTTTCTGCAGAAGATCAATCTGTTCCTGATGTTTTTTTTTGGAGAAGTGGCTTCTTTGCTGGCCTTCTTGACACCAGGCCATCTTCCAAAAGTCTTCACCTCACTGTGCATGCAGATGCGCTCACACCTGCCTGCTGCCATTCCTGAGCAAGCTCTGCACTGGTGGCACTCCGATCCCGCAGCTAAATCCTCTTTAGGAGACGATCCTGACGCTTGCTGGACTTTCTTGGACGCCCTGAAGCCTTCTTAACAAGAATTGAACCTCTTTCCTTGAAGTTCTTGATGATCCTATAAATTGTTGATTGAGGTGCAATCTTAGTAGCCACAATATCCTTGCCTGTGAAGCCATTTTTCTGCAACGCAATGATGGCTGCACGCGTTTCTTTGTAGGTCACCATGGTGAACAATGGAAGAACAATGATTTCAAGCATCACCCTCCTTTTAACATGTCAAGTCTGCCATTTTAACCCAATCAGCCTGACATAATGATCTCCAGCCTTGTGCTCGTCAACATTCTCACCTGAGTTAACAAGACGATTACTGAAATGATCTCAGCAGGTCCTTTAATGACATCAATGAAATGCAGTGGAAAGATTTTTTTGGTATTAAGTTAATTTTCATGGCAAAGAAGGACTATGCAATTCATCTGATCACTCTTCATAACATTCTGGAGTATATGCAAATTACTATTATAAAAACTTAAGCAGCAACTTTTCCAATTTCCAATATTTATGTAATTCTCAAAACTTTTGGCCACGACTGTAGATAGATTGATAGAAAGAAAGATAAAAATATATAGATTGGTAGATAGATAGATAGATAGATAGATAGATAGATAGATAGATAGATAAATAGATAAATTGTTAGATAGATGGATAGATAGATAGATAACAGATAGATAGTTATATAAATATATTAGAACATGTCCTGACATGACTGTGAACAGCTGTTCATATAGATGTGTTGAATATCTGTGAAAGATGCTGCTATGAAATAGGGATAAATGGGAATACAGAATCGACACCCGGGAAAGTTGGGTGCCGCAGCTGTCGCAGATTCTGATGTTTGTCACCACTGCTGCGGCTGTGTTGGGACAAAAGACAAATCTGTATGGAGACGCTAAGGAAGCGTGTGTTAGATAGATAGATAAATTGTTAGATAGATAGATAAATAGATAGATTGATGATAGATAAGTTGTTAGATAAATAGATAGATTGATAGATTGTTAGATAAATAGATACATTTCTAGATAGATAGATAGTCTAGATCAGTGTTTCCCAACCAGTGTGCCTCCAGCTGTTGCAAAACTACAACTCCCAGCATGCCAGGACAGCCTTTGGCTGTGCGGGCATGCTGGGAGTTGTAGTTTTGCAACAGCTGGAGGTACACTGGTTGGGAAACACTGGTCTAGATAAATAGATATGTGATAGTTATACAAATAGCTAGATAGCTAGACAGGTAGATAGATAGATAGATAGATAGATAGATAGATAGATAGATAGATAGATAAGTGAGTGAGCAGTAGGGGGCACTCAACTATCTGATGCCAAATGGACAAGGTGGTATCAAATGGTGGATAAAATAAGATTTATTACTGGATAAAATATTGTTGTGGTGTGGCCCACTTTATACAAATGTATAATGCTGGGTCACTATTAAAAGCAGACAAAAAATAAGATAAAACATATATCACACAGTTTGACAACAGTGGAATCACAAAATGCATATCACACAGTTGGTCACCAGTGGGATCACCAAAAAAAATAAAAAAATTATTATCGCAGTTTGTCACCATAAGAAAACCAAAATAGTCACACAAGTGTGCAGTCCTATGATTGGTTATAGTTGTGTCAGATATGTGACCCAAATTTTCGGTGCCCTGAAGACCTTTGGATAATAAATGAAAGTCAATGGGTCACAAGGCTTGTTGTATGGTTGATTCAGAAAAATTTGGGTCATCAGGTTATAATCATATGTCTCTTAGATAGGAAAAGGTATTCAATCTATTATCAGAGGCTGTATTAGCAGCGATATTAGCTGGTGTCTAGGGATGAGCGAACCCGAACTGTATAGTGACACAGACCCATATATTGGGGTGTCCGTGACACGGACCCGAACCCGAACATTTTCGTAAAAGTCCGTGTTCGGGTTCGGTGTTCGGCGCTTTCTTGGCGCTTTTTGAAAGGCTGCAAAGCAGCCAATCAACAAGCGTCATACTACTTGCCCCAAGAGGCCATCACAGCCTTGCCTACTATTGGCATGGCTGTGATTGGCCAGTGCAGCATGTGACCCAGCCTCTATATAAGCTTGGGTCACGTTGCGCTGCACGTCACTCTGCTGATTGAAGCATAGGGAGAGGTTGCAGCTGCGACGTTAGGGCGAGATTAGGCAGTGATTAACTCCTCCAAAAGACTTCATTCTGTGATCGATCTGCAGCTGTGGATCATTGAAGTGCTAGTATTGACTTGCTCACTTTTTTGAGGCTGCCCAGAGCGTTTTTAGATCACTTTTTTTCTGGGGTGATCGGCGGCCATTTTGTGACTTGTGGTGCGCCAGCACAAGCTATCACCAAGTGTATTTAACCATCAATAGTGTGGTTATTTTGTGCTTTATCCTACATCAGCTGCAGGCTGAGCCTGTGTCACCGAAGTGCATTTAACCATCAACAGTCTGGTTATTTTTTGGCCATATACTACATCAGCTGCAGGCTGAGCCTGTGTCACCGAAGTGCATTTAACCATCAACAGTCTAATTATTTTTTGGCCATATACTACATCTGGTGCAGGCTGAGACTGTGTCACCCAAGTGCATTTAACCATCAACAGTGTGGTTATTTTTTGGCCATATACTACATCAGGGGCAAGTTGAGCCTGTCACCCAGCGCCTAAAAAATAGACCTGACATTTCTATTCAACCAAATCTGTACTGTTTTAGCTGGTCAAGTTATTTGTAGTGACCGTAAAAGCACACTTTTTGTTCTGGGTTGAAAAACTATTCCCAAATTTGCCATTCTCAAAATAACTAGTTTCTGGTATATGAGGCCTACTTGAAATCTATCCCAAAAAAGGATATCTTACATTGAAGGTACTGATAGTGTCATTCAGAAAAACCTAAGACACACGCTACCGTGCAGATAGAAGTCTGATTCTGAGATTAAACCTTAACCTGTCACACAGTGCAAAAAAAAACAGGTCTCACATTTCTGTTCAAGCAAATCTGTACTGTTTTAGCTGGTCAAGTTATTTGTAGTGACCGTAAAAGCACACTTTTTTTTCTGGGTTGAAAAACTATTCCCAAATATGCCATTTTCAAAATAACTAGTTTCTGGTATTTGAGGCCTACTTGAAATCTATCCCAAAAAGGATATCTTACATTGAAGGTACTGATAGTGTCATTCAGAAAAACCTAAGACACACGCTACCGTGCAGATAGAAGTCTGATTCTGAGCATAAACCTTAACCTGTCACACAGTGCAAAAAAAAACAGGTCTCACATTTCTATTCAAGCAAATCTGTACTGTTTTAGCTGGTCAAGTTATTTGTAGTGACCGTAAAAGCACACTTTTTTTTCTGGGTTGAAAAACTATTCCCAAATTTGCCATTCTCAAAATAACTAGTTTCTGGTATTTGAGGCCTAGTTGAAATCTATCCCAAAAAGGATATCTTACATTGAAGGTACTGATAGTGTCATTCAGAAAAACCTAAGACACACGCTACCGTGCAGATAGAAGTCTGATTCTGTGATTAAACCTTAACCTGTCACACAGTGCAAAAAAAAAACAGGTCTCACATTTCTATTCAAGCAAATCTGTACTGTTTTAGTTGGTCAAGTAATTTGTAGCGACCGTAAAAGCCCTTTTTTTTTTCTGGGTTGAAAAACTATTAAAAAATTTGACATTCTCAAAATAACTAGTTTCTGGTATTTGAGGACTAGTTGAAATCTATCCCAAAAAGGATATCTTACATTGAAGGTACTGATAGTGTCATTCAGAAAAACCTAAGACACACGCTACCGTGCAGATAGAAGTCTGATTCTGAGATTAAACCTTAACCTGTCACACAGTGCAAAAAAAAACAGGTCTCACATTTCTATTCAACCAAATCTGTACTGTTTTAGCTGGTCAAGTTATTTGTAGTGACCGTAAAAGCACACTTTTTTTTCTGGGTTGAAAAACTATTCCCAAATTTGCAATTCTCAAAATAACTAGTTTCTGGTATTTGAGGCCTACTTGAAATCTATCGCAAAAAGGATATCTTACATTGAAGGTACTGATAGTGTCATTCAGAAAAACCTAAGACACACGCTACCGTGCAGATAGAAGTCTGATTCTGTGATTAAACCTTAACCTGTCACACAGTGCAAAAAAAAACAGGTCTCACATTTCTATTCAAGCAAATCTGTACTGTTTTAGCTGGTCAAGTTATTTGTAGCGACCGTAAAAGCACACTTTTTTTTCTGGGTTGAAAAACTATTCCCAAATTTGCCATTCTCAAAATAACTAGTTTCTGGTATTTGAGGCCTACTTGAAATCTATCCCAAAAAGGATATCTTACATTGAAGGTACTGATAGTGTCATTCAGAAAAACCTAAGACACACGCTACCGTGCAGATAGAAGACTGATTCTGAGATTAAACCTTAACCTGTCACACAGTGCAAAAAAAAACAGGTCTCACATTTCTATTCAAGCAAATCTGTACGGTTTTAGCTGGTCAAGTTATTTGTAGCGACCGTAAAAGCACACTTTTTTTTCTGGGTTGAAAAACTATTCAAAAATTTGCCATTCTCAAAATAACTAGTTTCTGGTATTTGAGGCCTACTTGAAATCTATCCCAAAAAGGATATCTTACATTGAAGGTACTGATAGTGTCATTCAGAAAAACCTAAGACACACGCTACCGTGCAGATAGAAGTCTGATACTGAGATTAAACCTTAACCTATCACACAGTGCAAAAAAAAACATGTCTCAAATTTCTATTCAAGCAAATCTGTACTGTTTTAGCTGGTCAAGTTATTTGTAGTGACCGTAAAAGCACACTTTTTTTTCTGGGTTGAAAAAGCATTCCCAAATTTGCCATTCTCAAAATTGTGGTGAACGGGAACAATGAGGAAAACATCTAATAAGGGACGCGGACGCGGACGTGGACATGGTCGTGGTGGTGTTAGTGGACCCTCTGGTGCTGGGAGAGGACGTGGCCGTTCTGCCACAGCCACATGTCCTAGTGTACCAACTACCTCAGGTCCCAGTAGCCGCCAGAATTTACAGGGATATTTGGTGGGGCCCAATGCCGTTCTAAGGATGGTAAGGCCTGAGCAGGTACAGGCATTAGTCAATTGGGTGGCCGACAGTGCATCCAGCACGTTCACATTATCTCTCACCCAGTCTTCTGCAGAAAGCGCACAGATGGCGCATGAAAACCAAGCCCATCAGTCTGTCACATCACCCCCATGCATATCAGGGAAACTGTCTGAGCCTCAAGTTATGCAGCAGTCTCTTATGCTGTTTGAAGACTCTGCTGCCAGGGTTTCCCAAGGGCATCCACCTAGCTCTTCACCAGGGGTGGAAGAGATAGAATGCACTAACGCACAACCACTTATGTTTCCTGATGATGAGGACATGGGAATACCACCTCAGCACGTCTCTGATGATGACGAAACACAGGTGCCAACTGCTGCGTCTTTCTGCAGTGTGCAGACTGAACAGGAGGTCAGGGGTCAAGACTGGGTGGAAGACGATGCAGGGGACGATGAGGTCCTAGACCCCACATGGAATAAAGGTCGTGCCACTGACTTTCAGAGTTCGGAGGAAGAGGCAGTGGTGAGACCGAGCCAACAGCGTAGCAAAAGAGGGAGCAGTGGGCAAAATCAGAACACCTGCCGCCAAGAGACTCCGCCTGCTACTGACCGCCACCATCTGGGACCGAGCACCCCAAAGGCAGCTTCAAGGAGTTCCCTGGCATGGCACTTCTTCAAACAATGTGCTGACGACAAGACCCAAGTGGTTTGCACGCTGTGCCATCAGAGCCTGAAGCGAGGCATTAACGTTCTGAACCTTAGCACAACCTGCATGACCAGGCACCTGCATGCAAAGCATGAACTGCAGTGGAGTAAACACCTTAAAAACAAGGAAGTCACTCAGGCTCCCCCTGCTGCCTCTTCTGCTGCTGCCGCCTCGGCCTCTTCTGCTGCTGCCGCTGCCTCGGCCTCTTCTGCTGCTGCTGCCGCCGCCTCGGCCTCTTCCTCTGCCTCTGGAGGAACGTTGGCACCTGCCGCCCAGCAAACATGGGATGTACCACCAACACCACCACCTGCGTCACCAAGCATCTCAACCATGTCACACGGCAGCGTTCAGCTCTCCATCTCACAAACATTTGAGAGAAAGCGTAAATTCCCACCTAGCAACCCTCGATCCCTGGCCCTCAATGCCAGCATTTCTAAACTACTGGCCTATGAAATGCTGTCATTTAGGCTGGTGGACACACACAGCTTCAAACAGCTCATGTCACTTGCTGTCCCACAGTATGTTGTTTCCAGCCGCCACTACTTCTCCAAGAGAGCCGTGCCTTCCCTGCACAAACAAGTGTCCGATAAAATCAAGTGTGCACTGCGCAACGCCATCTGTGGCAAGGTCCACCTAACCACAGAAACGTGGACCAGTAAGCACGGCCAGGGACGCTATATCTCCCTAACCGCACACTGGGTAAATGTAGTGGCGGCTGGGCACCAGGCGGAGAGCTGTTTGGCGCACGTCCTTCCGCCGCCAAGGATCGCAGGGCAACATTCTTTGCCTCCTGTCTCCTCCTCCTCCTACTCAGCTTCCTCCTCCTCTTCTTCCACCTGCTCATCCAGTCAGCCACACACCTTCACCACCAACTTCAGCACAGCACGGGGTAAACGTCAGCAGGCCATTCTGAAACTCATATGTTTGGGGGACAGGCCCCACACCGCACAGGAGTTGTGGCGGGGTATAGAACAACAGACCGACGAGTGGTTGCTGCCGGTGAGCCTCAAGCCCGGCCTGGTGGTGTGCGATAATGGGCGAAATCTCGTTGCAGCTCTGGGACTAGCCGGTTTGACGCACATCCCTTGCCTGGCGCATGTGCTGAATTTGGTGGTGCAGAAGTTCATTCGCAACTACCCCGACATGTCAGAGCTGCTGCATAAAGTGCGGGCCGTCTGTTCGCGCTTCCGGCGTTAACACCCTGCCGCTGCTCGCCTGTCTGCGCTACAGAATAACTTCCGCCTTCCCGCTCACCGCCTCTTATGCGAAGTACCCACCAGGTGGAACTCCACCTTGCATATGCTGGACAGACTGTGCGAGCAGCAGCAGGCCATAGTGGAGTTTCAGCTGCAGCACGCACGGGTCAGTCGCACTGTAGATCAGACACACTTCACCACCAATGACTGGGCCTCCATGCGAGACCTGTGTGCCCTGTTGCGCTGTTTCGAGTACTCCACCAACATGGCCAGTGGCGATGACGCCGTTATCAGCGTTACAATACCACTTCTATGTCTCCTTGAGAAAACACTTAGGGCGATGATGGAAGAGGAGGTGGCCCAGGAGGAAGAGGAGGAAGAGGGGTAATTTTTAGCACTTTCAGGCCAGTCTCTTCGAAGTGACTCAGAGGGAGGTTTTTTGCAACACCAGAGGCCAGGTACAAATGTGGCCAGACAGGGCCCACTACTGGAGGACGAGGATGAGGAGGAGGTGGAGGAGGATGAGGATGAAGCATGTTCACAGCGGGGTGGCAACCAAAGCAGCTCGGGCCCATCACTGGTGCGTGGCTGGGGGGAAACACAGGACGATGACGATACGCCTCCCACAGAGGACAGCTTGTCCTTAACTCTGGGCAGCCTGGCACACATGAGCGACTACATGCTGCAGTGCCTGCGCAACGACAGCAGAGTTGCCCACATTTTAACGTGTGCGGACTACTGGGTTGCCACCCTGCTGGATCCCCGGTACAAAGACAATGTGCCCACCTTACTTCCTACACTTGAGCGTAATAGGAAGATGCGCGAGTACAAGCGCACGTTGGTAGACGCGCTACTGAGAGCATTCCCAAATGTCACAGGGGAACCAGTGGAAGACCAAGGCGAAGGCAGAGGAGGAGCAAGAGGTCGCCAACGCAGCTGTGTCACGCCCAGCTCCTCTGAGGGCTGGGTTAGCATGGCAGAGATGTGGAAAAGTTTTGTCAACACGCCACAGCTAAGTGCACCACCACCTGATTTGGAACGTGTTAGCAGGAGGCAACATTTCACTAACATGGTGGAACAGTACCTGTGCACACCCCTCCACGTACTGACTGATGGTTCGGCCCCATTCAACTTCTGGGTCTCCAAATTGTCCACGTGGCCAGAGCTAGCCTTTTATGCCTTGGAGGTGCTGGCCTGCCCGGCGGCCAGCGTTTTGTCTGAACGTGTATTCAGCACGGCAGGGGGCGTCATTACAGACAAACGCAGCCGCCTGTCTACAGCCAATGTGGACAAGCTGACGTTCATAAAAATGAACCAGGCATGGATCCCACAGGACCTGTCCATCCCTTGTGCAGATTAGATATTAACTACCTCCCCTTAACAATATATTATTCTACTCCAGGGCACTTCCTCATTCAATACTATTTTTAATTTCATTTTACCATTATATTGCGGGGCAACCCAAAGTTGAATGAACCTCTCCTTTGTCTGGGTGCTGGGGCCTAAATGTGTGACAGTGGCCTGTTCCAGTGGTGGGTGACGTGAAGCCTGATTCTCTGCTATGACATGAAGACTTATTCTGTGCTGACATAAGGCCAGATTCTCTGTTACGGGACCTCTCTCCTCTGCCTGGGTGCCTGGGCCTAAATGTGTGACAGTGGCCTGTTCCAGTGGTGGGTGACGTGAAGCCTGATTCTCTGCTATGACATGAAGACTGATTCTGCGCTGACATTAGGCCAGATTCTCTGTTACAGGACCGCTCTCCTCTGTCTGGGTGCCGGGGCCTAAATGTGTGACAGTGGCCTGTTCCAGTGGTGGGTGACGTGAAGCCTGATTCTCTGCTATGACATGATGACTGATTCTGCGCTGACATAAGGCCAGATTATCTGTTACGGGACCTCTCTCCTCTGCCTGGGTGCCTGGGCCTAAATGTGTGACAGTGGCCTGTTCCAGTGGTGGGTGACGTGAAGCCTGATTCTCTGCTATGACATGAAGACTGATTCTGCGCTGACATAAGGCCAGATTCTCTGTTACGGGACCTCTCTCCTCTGCCTGGGTGCCTGGGCCTAAATGTGTGACAGTGGCCTGTTCCAGTGGTGGGTGACGTGATGCCTGATTCTCTGCTATGACATGAAGACAGATTCTGTGCTGACATAAGGCCAGATTCTCTGTTACGGGACCTCTCTCCTCTGCCTGGGCCTAAATGTGTGACAGTGGCCTGTTCCAGTGGTGGGTGACGTGAAGCCTGATTCTCTGCTATGACATGAAGACTGATTTTGCGCTGACATAAGGCCAGATTCTCTGTTACGGGACCTCTCTCCTCTGCCTGGGTGCCTGTTCCTAAATGTGTGACAGTGGCCTGTTCCAGTGGTGGGTGACGTGATGCCTGATTCTCTGCTATGACATGAAGACTTATTCTGTGCTGACATGAAGCCAGATTCTCTGTTACGCGACCTCTCTCCTCTGCCTGGGTGCCTGGGCCTAAATATGTGACAGTGGCCTGTTCCAGTGGTGGGTGACGTGAAGCCTGATTCTCTGCTATAACATGAAGACTGATTCTGCGCTGACATAAGGCCAGATTCTCTGTTACGGGACCGCTCTCCTCTGTCTGGGTGCCGGGGCCTAAATGTGTGACAGTGGCCTGTTCCAGTGGTGGGTGACGTGAAGCCTGATTCTCTGCTATGACATGAAGACTGATTCTGTGCTGACATGAAGCCAGATTCTCTGCTATGGCATGAAGAGACTTATTCTGTGCTGACATGAAGCCAGATTCTTTGCTATGGCATGAAGAGACTATTTCTCTGCTGACGTGAAGCCAGATTCTCTGCTATGGGACCTCTGTCCAATTGATATTGGGTCATTTTTATTTTTTTAATTTTTATTTTAATTCATTTCCCTATCCACATTTGTTTGCAGGGGATTTACCTACATGTTGCTGCCTTTTGCAGCCCTCTAGCTCTTTCCTGGGCTGTTTTACAGCCTTTTTAGTGCCCAAAAGTTCGGGTCCCCATTGACTTCAATGGGGTTCGGGACGAAGTTCGGGTCGGGTTCGGATCCCGAACCCGAACATTTCCGTGAAGTTCGGCCGAACTTCTCGAACCCGAACATCCAGGTGTTCGCTCAACTCTACTGGTGTCATTACTTTGTGTCATAACTTTGACAGCAACACTTGTACGGCAGCCCTTCTTGAAGGTATGCACTAAACCGCAGCTACAATAGAGACATTTTCACCGATATGTATGGCACATGTACTTTACCCCTCCTGCAGACTTTGTGTCCGGTAATAGTTCGCTGGAGGACTCAGTCGGCGTGCGATGCTGCGGCCGCTGTATGTCTGGGACCTTGCGCGTTGCTCCATGTGATCGTGCCGGGTCTCGTGATCGGAGTAGGTCCACGTGATCAGAGGGGTGTCTGAGGAGGCCCAACTGCCTCAGATGATGTCACTGTTTCAGGCTCGCGTCTATACTTGCTTGCAAGCTGGAGCAATATGAGCAAATGTTTCAAATGTATTGCTTACCTCCAAAGGTACATCGATGCAATCAATAAGTTGCGACTGATTGATAGTGGCTGCTGATACCATACGCATTTCGGGTCCTGAACTTGCCCCTTCCTCAGCAGCCACTATGAATCAGTCGCAACTTATTGATTGCATCAATGTACCTTTGGATCTAAGCAATGCATTTGAAACATTTGCTGCACGCCTGAAAGAGTGACATCATCCGAGGCAGAAGATTGGCAAATTCGCCACTGGCGCCCTGTGCTCTTCACAGATGAAAGCAGGTTCACACTGAGCACATGTGACAGATCTGACAGAGTCTGGAGACGCCGTGGAGAACGTTCTGCTGCCTGCAACATCCTCCAGCATGACCGGTTTGGCATTGGGTCAGTAATGGTGTGGGGTGGCATTTCTTTGGAGGGCCGCACAGCCCTCCATGTGCTCGCCAGAGGTAGCCTGACTGCCATTAGGTACCGAGATGAGATCCTCAGACCCCTTGTGAGACCATATGCTGGTGCGGTTGGCCCTGGGTTCCTCCTAATGCAAGACAATGCTAGACCTCATGTGGCTGGAGTGTGTCAGCAGTTCCTGCAAGACGAAGGCATTGATGCTATGGACTGGCCCGCCCGTTCCCCAGACCTGAATCCAATTGAGCACATCTGGGACATCATGTCTCGCTCTATCCACCAACGTCACGTTGCACCACAGACTGTCCTGGAGTTGGCAGATGCTTTAGTCCAGGTCTGGGAGGAGATCCCTCAGGAGACCATCCGCCACCTCATCAGGAGCATGCACAGGCGTTGTAGGGAGGTCATACAGGCATGTGGAGGCCACACACACTACTGAGCCTCATTTTGACTTGTTTTAAGGACATTACATCAAAGTTCGATCAGCCTGTAGTGTGTTTTTCCACTTTAATTTTGAGTGTGACTCCAAATCCAGACCTCCATGGGTTAAAAATTTGATTTCCATTTTTTTATTTTTGTGTGATTTTGTTGTCAGCACATTCAACTATGTAAAGAGCAAAGTATTTCAGAAGAATTTTTAATTAACTCAGATCTAGGATGTGTTATTTTGGTGTTCCCTTTATTTTTTTGAGCAGTGTATATTAGATCTTACCCTGACATGTCTGACATGTTGGACTGCATCATATACCTTGCAGGACCTTCGGTGACATCAAAAGTCCTATAGATAGTTAGATAGATGGATCAAAAAGTTATTGCCAATATTTATAATAACTTAATAAGCGGTTAATACACGCTTAATACAAGTTTAATATCATTTTATTTTAAACATATTAAACTAAATTGAATTACTGACGCTTTATCGGATCTAAAAGAATACAATGAGATTTGAATGGGCGGTATTTTAGGCGTGGTTTGGGTGTTATTGTGGGCGGGGTTATGGGCAAGGTTTATGAGCAAAAAAGGGGCGTGGTCATCTGTCACTTTGACGAGAACACCAGCCCCTTACTACTGATAATGTTGATATCTCATCTTTCAACCTACTATAAATCTAGTACCTGAGAAAGAAAGGATCTGGGGGTACATTTTAGGTACTGTAAATCAAAAGGAAGTTGTGGAAAAGAACAAAACTCAGAAACCCTCTCCCCCTTGTGCAGTGTCATACATAGTGGATGGGAACAAGAAGGTTTAACTCCATCTATAAAAACTCCAAAATGGTTGCACAGCCTCTCTCTATGGTATGTACAAATTTGCCTTTGCACCAGGGATATCACACCCCCCGACCTAAGGTCAGGGGGTCTGTTGAAGAATGGTCAGAGTGAATCTTGAGCTGTTTCTCCCTTCCTTCTATGATAACATTGCATTGCCATATCCAGTTCGAGACTGGGTTTCTCATGTGCCTTATGGTGCACTCTCTATTGATACAGAACATGTAAACTTTGTCATGATTGCACATACAGTACACATCATTTAAGGGATATCCCAGTGGGTAACCACTATGACCAATGATTAGCTGAGCAGGCTTTTCCATACATTTCTTGTATGCCAGGACCAGGAAGTGGAGAGCAGAATGAACAGGGGTTGCATGGAATGACAAATGTTGGGAATATGTGATCTGTGTTATTATTATTTGAAATTTTTAACAAATCCTGGCCCTTTCTTTGCCCTTGGAAAACTCTTTTGATGAGAGGTAATAGGATATTCTGGAATCATCCTATTACAGTTAGACTGAAGTAGCTAGTGACAGTCCAGAGAATCAACTCCAAATATGACTGCCTTAAGCTGGACTTTATGAGACCATTATTATGTCAGGGCTTAGGTCCAGATAGGAATTTTCTGGTCACCAGTCTGACTCTTTTGTCATATTCCTATATTTTATTACTACATGAACATTGTGATATTTACAGAGATGACACAGAGAGGTGATTCAGTTAAAATTGTTGAATTCAGGCTAGCATGTTTAACTTAACCCTAATACCTGAGTTGCCAGTCATTTAAATCACTGTCTTAAAGTATAAAATGCTTTATGGCACCAGTGGGATTCCCAATCCTCTCGAACAGCACAACTGCAGTGAGATGTATGGTGTATTTTTTTCTTCTCTGCTGCAACACATACATTATCTGACAACTAATCCTTAATAATGTATCTTGGACATGGTTCAGTGGCAAAATCAAACTTGTCAAACAAAGGTTTGTTATGACAAAGGAAGCTTTCACACATTTTATTGCTATAAAAGATTGTACTATATTTTGCATGAATAGAAACTTTAGAACATGCTAATTATTTAAATAATATGGTATCAAACCCTTCAAGAGGACAGATGGCATGGCGCTGAGATAAGTAGGATGTTACAAATCTATGAATGTTAGTGCTACCGCTTAGATGATCACTAATTCACGTCCTACTGTGCTCTTCCTCTCTTAAAGGTACATGGATTTTACTCATATTGAAACCATCAGTTATCTAATATATAAAGCTGAGTGTATGTGTGTGCGTATGTCCGCTAAAGGAACCTACATCGTCACATTTACAATCCTGAAATTTGGCACACAGGTACATCAGGTGTCCGGGAAGGTTTTAGACCAGGTCTCAGCTCTCTAGGACATACCATTCCTGAGATATTCCCAAAAAATGCATTAGCCAATAGAAGCTTGGTCACATGACCCTTATCAGCCAATAGAAGCTCGCAGGTCCTTCAGCCTCCACATACAGCTTTACTCCAGGTTTCCATAACAATCCAGCCATTTATTTTCACTGCTGTAGATGAGCTTTAAATTAAATCTGTCACCAGGATAATAGCTATTGAAGTAAAGCCATGGTCTAATAGCACTTAGTACCTTATTTCAAGATGTACCTTTGTTCCAGCAATAGATGTTTTTTATCCTCTGAAAATCCAGTTTATTTGGTAAACAAATGAGCCAGTAAGGTGCCCAGAGGGGCGTCACTCTTGTTGGGAGGGACGGTGACTTTCTCCCTGCAGCTCACACTCGGACAGCACAGTGCTGCTGTCTTAGACTGAGCTGTTCAAAAGGACACGCCCCCGATCCAATTAAGCCATGCCGCCTCCCACTCCTCAGCCGACAGGGATTGAAAAAAATAAGTTAAAAATCAACTTCTAGGTCCCGCTAAGCCACGCCCTGATCTGGTTAGGCCACACCCCTCCCCCTCCTCAGCCGACAGGGATTGAGAAAATGAGGTTAAAAATCAACTTCTGTCAGCTGCAGGGGTGGGAGGGACGTTGACTTTCTTAATGCAGCTCACACTCAGACAGCACAGTGCTGCTGTCTGAGAGTGAGCTGTTCAAAAGGACATCCTTGTGTCCGTCCAGGCCCTGAGCCAGATAGAGGACAGGGAGTCTGAAAGCCGGACTGTCCGGCCTAAAACTGGACCTCTGGCCACCCTAGGGGCAGGCTGCTGTGGAGGTCACAGTTAAGGGGATGGACCGCTATGGAGGTCAGTGTTAAGGGGCAGATTGCTGTAAAGGCCACTGTTAAGGGGCAGGCCCCTGTGAAGGTCCCTGTCAAGGGGGTGGTGTGCTGTGAAAGTCACTGTTAAAGGGGAAGGCTGCTGTAAAGGTCAAAGTTAAGGGGCTGGGCTGCTGTGGAGGTCCAATTTTAAGGGACACTGTGGGAGGGGTCAGTGTTAAGGGTTGGGGGGCTGTGGAGGTCACTGTTAAGGGGGCGGGGTGCTGTAGATGTCACTGTTATAGTGGATAGTGTTAATATCTTTTAACGACACACACACAAACATTAAATTAAATAGATTTAATATACCCGAGCGAAGCCTGGTCCTTCTGCTAGTATATATATATATATATATATATATATATACTCAAAAGTTGAACCTATTTATGCAACAAGGCAACACAGTAATTCAACATTTAGCAAACTTTTTAATTTGAAGAATATAATAATATTGAGAATTCATAGTCTACAGGATGTAAAATTTTTAAAAAAATGTCCTTCCAGAACTAATGGGGTCATTTATCTAACTGGTGTAAAGTAGAACTGGCTCAGTTGTCCATAGCAACCAATCAGATTCCACCTTTTATTTTTGGCAGCTCGTTTGGAAAATAAAAAGGTGGAATCAGCTATGGGCAAATAAGCCAGGTCTATGTTACACCAGTTTGATAAATTACCTCATGCACATATTTTAAGACAAAAATACTGGGGTAGATTTACCAATATTGTAAATGCAAACTTAGACTAGACTTTCTAAAAACAAATTATCACAATGGCTGATACTGGTTGATAAATCTGTCACACCTATGTCTAACTTTATTTCACCTATTACTGAACGTGACTTCTTTTGATCCAAAATCACCCCTAAGCCTCAGTGGCAACAGAACCAAATATTCTACATGCACCAAATACCAGAATCAAGCTTACTACATAGATATGATACCAGGACCAAGCTCACTGCATACATACAGTAACATAACCATGCTTAACACATAGATACAGTAACATAACCAAGCTATTACATAGCTGCAGTACCAGAACCAAACATACTGCTTAGATATAGTACCAGAACCAAACTTGATGCCTATATGCAATAACAGGCACAAGTTCACTGCATACACACAGTAACAGAACCAAGCTTTCTACATGGATACAGTACCAGAACTAAGCTTACTACAAATATATCGTACTGGAGCCAACCTTACTGCTTTGATACAGTACCAGGCCCAAGCTTACTGCATAGATATGATAACAGAATCAAGTAAACTGCCAAAGTAACAGGATCAAGCCTTGTGCATAAATTGATTAACTTAGCTCAATACTTAAATATGGTAAGACTGCAAAGATATGATAAGAAGGTCAGGCTTAAATTGACTACGACAGTAAACTGTCTATTTTTAAACTATTTTAAACAGAAGACACAGTATTTTTTGCCCTATTGGACGCACTTTGTTCCCCCTACATGTCAGGAAGATTGCTGGGCCCAGTGTGGGAGGGAGCCCATTCTTGAATACTAGTGAGCACTTCCATTATGGAAGTGATTACTAGTCTGCAGGAAGTGGTGGAGGGAAGTGCTGTGAGCACTGTACTCACCCCTCCTCCCTGGTCTCCTCCAGACCGCGCTGCAATGTCCAGACTGCATGAAGTCAGGTGACAGTGCAGTGCAGCCCGGAAGAGAGAAGCAAGTGGGAACTGCAGGAGAAGACACCTAACATTAAAAGCAGCGGCGGTGCAGGAGAGGTACGTTTATTTATTTATTTTTAGTCTGATCTGGGTATTATGGGGGTCCGAACAACTGATATGGAGGCCTGAGTATCTGATATGGGGGCCTGAGTATCTGATATGGGGGGCCTGAGCATCTTATATGGGGGACTGAGCATCAATATGGGGGCCTGGGCATCTGATATATGGTAGGGGCCTGAGCATCTGATATGAGGGTTTGATCTGATATGGGGGCCTGACAGGGGAGGGCTGGCAGCCTTAGTCCTGGGGGGCAAATCCAGTCAAGTGGTCCATAGCACCACTCAATCAGCTCGCCGTCCACGCCCACCTTTTCCTTGTTTTATAACGGATTTTACTTCTCTGGAATAAAAGCTATTATACTTCATCTGAAGTGAGCCGGATTTCTCTTTTTTCTGCTTTGGACTTTCACCGCACCCAGGCACGGCATCCGTGCACCACAGGTGATTCTACCACTGCAGGTGAGAGCTGCCTTACAACTTTCTATTCTGCTTTCCCATAGGGAAGCATTGGGAGGCTATTGTGCATGCATGGCTTCATAGAGATGCTTTGAATCAATGCATTTCTATGAGGAGTGTTTAGCGTGATTGCCAGTGTTGTACATTGTGCAACACTAGACTAGGAAACACCTCTAGTGGCCGTCTGATGAGTGTCCAGTAGAGGTGTTACTTGGCAGTAATGTAAATACTGCCTTTTTTTCTGAAAAGGCAGTGTTTACAGTAAAAATCTAGCAGAGACATGCTATAGACACCAGAACTACTACGTTTAGCTGTTGTGGTTCTGGTGACTATAGTGTTCTTAATTAGGGATGAGCGAACCCGAACTGTATAGTTTGGGTTCGTACCGAATTTTGGGGTGTCCGTGACACGGACCCGAACCCGAACATTTTCGTAAAAGTCCGGGTTCGGGTTCGGTGTTCGGCGCTTTCTTGGCGCTTTTTGAAAGGCTGCAAAGCAGCCAATCAACAAGCGTCATACTACTTGCCCCAAGAGGCCATCACAGCCTTGCCTACTATTGGCATGGCTGTGATTGGCCAGTGCAGCATGTGACCCAGCCTCTATATAAGCTTGGGTCACGTAGCGCTGCACGTCACTCTGCTGATTCAAGCAAAGGGAGAGGTTGCTGCTGCGACGTTAGGGCGAGATTAGGCAGATTAACTCCTCCAAAAGACTTCATTCTGTGATCGATCTGCAGCTGTGGATCATTGAAGTGCTGATATCGACTTGCTCACTTTTTTGAGGCTGCCCAGAGCGTTTTTAGATCACTTTTTTCTGTGGTGATTGGCGGCCATTTTGTGGCTTGTGGTGCGCCAGCACAAGCTATCACCAAGTGTATTTAACCATCAATAGTGTGGTTATTTTTTGCTATATCCTACATCAGCTGCAGGCTGAGCCTGTGTCACCGAAGTGCATTTAACCATCAACAGTCTGGTTATTTTTTGGCCATATACTACATCTGGTGCAGGCTGAGCCTGTGTCACCCAAGTGCATTTAACCATCAATAGTGTGGTTATTTTTTGGCCATATACTACATCAGGGGCAAGTTGAGCCTGTCACCCAGCGCCTAAAAAATAGACCTGACATTTCTATTCAACCAAATTTGTACTGTTTTAGCTGGTCAAGTTATTTGTAGTGACCGTAAAAGCACACTTTTTGTTCTGGGTTGAAAAACTATTCCCAAATTTGCAATTCTCAAAATAACTAGTTTCTGCTATATGAGGCCTACTTGAAATCTATCCCAAAAAGGATATCTTACATTGAAGGTGCTGATATTGTCATTCAGAAAAATTTAACACACACGCTACCGTACAGATACAAGTCTAATTCTGTGATTAAACCTATAACTGTCACACAGCGGAAAAAAAAAACACGCCTCACATTTCTATTCAACCAAATCTGTACTGGTTTAGCTGGTCAAGTTATTTGTAGTGACCGTAAAGGCACACTTTTTGTTCTGGGTGAAAAACTATTCCCAAATTTGCCATTCTCAAAATAACTAGTTTCTGCTATACGAGGCCTACTTGAAATCCATTCCAAAAAGGATATCTTACATTGAAGGTGCTGATAGTGTCATTCAGAAAAACCTAACACACACGCTACCGTGCAGATACAAGTCTAATTCTGTGATTAAACCTATACCTGTCACACAGCGCAAAAAAAAACAGGCCTCACATTTCTATTCAACCAAATCTGTACTGTTTTAGCTGGTCAAGTTATTTGTAGTGACCGTAAAAGCACATTTTTTGTTCTGGGTTGAAAAACTATTCCCAAATTTGCCATTCTCAAAATAACTAGTTTCTGCTATATGAGGCCTACTTGAAATCTATCCCAAAAAGGATATCTTACATTGAAGGTGCTGATAGTGTCATTCAGAAAAATTTAACACACACGCTACCGTGCAGATACAAGTCTAATTCTGTGATTAAACCTATACCTGTCACACAGCGCAAAAAAAAACAGGCCTCACATTTCTATTCAACCAAATCTGTACTGTTTTAGCTGGTCAAGTTATTTGTAGTGACTGTAAAAGCACATTTTTTGTTCTGGGTTGAAAAACTATTCCCAAATTTGCCATTCTCAAAATAACTAGTTTCTGCTATATGAGGCCTACTTGAAATCTATCCCAAAAAGGATATCTTACATTGAAGGTGCTGATAGTGTCATTCAGAAAAATTTAACACACACGCTATTGTGCAGATACAAGTCTAATTCTGTGATTAAACCTATACCTGTCACACAGCGCAAAAAAAAAACAGGCCTCACATTTCTATTCAACCAAATCTGTACTGTTTTAGCTGGTCAAGTTATTTGTAGTGACCGTAAAAGCACACGTTTTGTTCTGGGTGAAAAACTATTCCCAAATTTGCCATTCTCAAAATAACTAGTTTCTGCTATACGAGGCCTACTTGAAATCTATCCCAAAAAGGATATCTTACATTGAAGGTGCTGATAGTGTCATTCAGAAAAATTTAACACACACGCTACCGTGCAGATACAAGTCTAATTCTGTGATTAAACCTATACCTGTCACACAGCGCAAAAAAAAACAGGCCTCACATTTCTATTCAACCAAATCTGTACTGTTTTAGCTGGTCAAGTTATTTGCAGTGACTGTAAAAGCACATTTTTTGTTGTGGGTTGAAAAACTATTCCCAAATTTGCCATTCTCAAAATAACTAGTTTCTGCTATATGAGGCCTACTTGAAATCTATCCCAAAAAGGATATCTTACATTGAAGGTGCTGATAGTGTCATTCAGAAAAACCTAACACACACGCTACCGTGCAGATACAAGTCTAATTCTGTGATTAAACCTATACCTGTCACACAGCGCAAAAAAAAAACAGGCCTCACATTTCTATTCAACCAAATCTGTACTGTTTTAGCTGGTCAAGTTATTTGTAGTGACCGTAAAAGCACACTTTTTGTTCTGGGTGAAAAACTATTCCCAAATTTGCCATTCTCAAAATAACTAGTTTCTGCTATACGAGGCTTACTTGAAATCTATCCCAAAAAGGATATCTTACATTGAAGGTGCTGATAGTGTCATTCAGAAAAATTTAACACACACGCTACCGTGCAGATACAAGTCTAATTCTGTGATTAAACCTATACCTGTCACACAGCGCAAAAAAAAACAGGCCTCACATTTCTATTCAACCAAATCTGTACTGTTTTAGCTGGTCAAGTTATTTGTAGTGACCGTAAAAGCACATTTTTTGTTCTGGGTTGAAAAACTATTCCCAAATTTGCCATTCTCAAAATAACTAGTTTCTGCTATATGAGGCCTACTTGAAATCTATCCCAAAAAGGATATCTTACATTGAAGGTGCTGATAGTGTCATTCAGAAACATTTAACACACACGCTACCGTGCAGATACAAGTCTAATTCTGTGATTAAACCTATACCTGTCACACAGCGCAAAAAAAAACAGGCCTCACATTTCTATTCAACCAAATCTGTACTGTTTTAGCTGGTCAAGTTATTTGTAGTGACTGTAAAAGCACATTTTTTGTTCTGGGTTGAAAAACTATTCCCAAATTTGCCATTCTCAAAATAACTAGTTTCTGCTATATGAGGCCTACTTGAAATCTATCCCAAAAAGGATATCTTACATTGAAGGTGCTGATAGTGTCATTCAGAAAAATTTAACACACACGCTATTGTGCAGATACAAGTCTAATTCTGTGATTAAACCTATACCTGTCACACAGCGCAAAAAAAAACAGGCCTCACATTTCTATTCAACCAAATCTGTACTGTTTTAGCTGGTCAAGTTATTTGTAGTGACCGTAAAAGCACACGTTTTGTTCTGGGTGAAAAACTATTCCCAAATTTGCCATTCTCAAAATAACTAGTTTCTGCTATACGAGGCCTACTTGAAATCTATCCCAAAAAGGATATCTTACATTGAAGGTGCTGATAGTGTCATTCAGAAAAATTTAACACACACGCTACCGTGCAGATACAAGTCTAATTCTGTGATTAAACCTATACCTGTCACACAGCGCAAAAAAAAACAGGCCTCACATTTCTATTCAACCAAATCTGTACTGTTTTAGCTGGTCAAGTTATTTGCAGTGACTGTAAAAGCACATTTTTTGTTCTGGGT
Source organism: Bufo bufo (assembly GCF_905171765.1). Lineage (NCBI taxonomy): Eukaryota > Metazoa > Chordata > Amphibia > Anura > Bufonidae > Bufo > Bufo bufo. Next base: position 225,097,243 of record NC_053394.1, on the reverse strand, counting down.
TGAAAAACTATTCCCAAATTTGCCATTCTCAAAATAACTAGTTTCTGCTATATGAGGCCTACTTGAAATCTATCCCAAAAAGGATATCTTACATTGAAGGTGCTGATAGTGTCATTCAGAAAAACCTAACACACACGCTACCGTGCAGATACAAGTCTAATTCTGTGATTAAACCTATACCTGTCACACAGCGCAAAAAAAAAACAGGCCTCACATTTCTATTCAACCAAATCTGTACTGTTTTAGCTGGTCAAGTTATTTGTAGTGACCGTAAAAGCACACTTTTTGTTCTGGGTGAAAAACTATTCCCAAATTTGCCATTCTCAAAATAACTAGTTTCTGCTATACGAGGCTTACTTGAAATCTATCCCAAAAAGGATATCTTACATTGAAGGTGCTGATAGTGTCATTCAGAAAAATTTAACACACACGCTACTGTGCAGATACAAGTCTAATTCTGTGATTAAACCTATACCTGTCACACAGCGCAACAAAAAACAGGCCTCACATTTCTATTCAACCAAATCTGTACTGTTTTAGCTGGTCAAGTTATTTGTAGTGACTGTAAAAGCACATTTTTTGTTCTGGGTTGAAAAACTATTCCCAAATTTGCCATTCTCAAAATAACTAGTTTCTGCTATATGAGGCCTACTTGAAATCTATCCCAAAAAGGATATCTTACATTGAAGGTGCTGATAGTGTCATTCAGAAAAATTTAACACACACGCTACCGTGCAGATACAAGTCTAATTCTGTGATTAAACCTATACCTGTCACACAGCGCAAAAAAAAACAGGCCTCACATTTCTATTCAACCAAATCTGTACTGTTTTAGCTGGTCAAGTTATTTGTAGTGACTGTAAAAGCACATTTTTTGTTCTGGGTTGAAAAACTATTCCCAAATTTGCCATTCTCAAAATAACTAGTTTCTGCTATATGAGGCCTACTTGAAATCTATCCCAAAAAGGATATCTTACATTGAAGGTGCTGATAGTGTCATTCAGAAAAACCTAACACACACGCTACCGTGCAGATACAAGTCTAATTCTGTGATTAAACCTATACCTGTCACACAGCGCAAAAAAAAACAGGCCTCACATTTCTATTCAACCAAATCTGTACTGTTTTAGCTGGTCAAGTTATTTGTAGTGACCGTAAAAGCACACTTTTTGTTCTGGGTGAAAAACTATTCCCAAATTTGCCATTCTCAAAATAACTAGTTTCTGCTATACGAGGCCTACTTGAAATCTATCCCAAAAAGGATATCTTACATTGAAGGTGCTGATAGTGTCATTCAGAAAAATTTAACACACACGCTACCGTGCAGATACAAGTCTAATTCTGTGATTAAACCTATACCTGTCACACAGCGCAAAAAAAAACAGGCCTCACATTTCTATTCAACCAAATCTGTACTGTTTTAGCTGGTCAAGTTATTTGTAGTGACTGTAAAAGCACATTTTTTGTTCTGGGTTGAAAAACTATTCCCAAATTTGCCATTCTCAAAATAACTAGTTTCTGCTATATGAGGCCTACTTGAAATCTATCCCAAAAAGGATATCTTACATTGAAGGTGCTGATAGTGTCATTCAGAAAAACCTAACACACACGCTACCGTGCAGATACAAGTCTAATTCTGTGATTAAACCTATACCTGTCACACAGCGCAAAAAAAAAACAGGCCTCACATTTCTATTCAACCAAATCTGTACTGTTTTAGCTGGTCAAGTTATTTGTAGTGACCGTAAAAGCACACTTTTTGTTCTGGGTGAAAAACTATTCCCAAATTTGCCATTCTCAAAATAACTAGTTTCTGCTATACGAGGCTTACTTGAAATCTATCCCAAAAAGGATATCTTACATTGAAGGTGCTGATAGTGTCATTCAGAAAAATTTAACACACACGCTACTGTGCAGATACAAGTCTAATTCTGTGATTAAACCTATACCTGTCACACAGCGCAAAAAAAAACAGGCCTCACATTTCTATTCAACCAAATCTGTACTGTTTTAGCTGGTCAAGTTATTTGCAGTGACTGTAAAAGCACATTTTTTGTTCTGGGTTGAAAAACTATTCCCAAATTTGCCATTCTCAAAATAACTAGTTTCTGCTATATGAGGCCTACTTGAAATCTATCCCAAAAAGGATATCTTACATTGAAGGTGCTGATAGTGTCATTCAGAAAAACCTAACACACACGCTACCGTGCAGATACAAGTCTAATTCTGTGATTAAACCTATACCTGTCACACAGCGCAAAAAAAAAACAGGCCTCACATTTCTATTCAACCAAATCTGTACTGTTTTAGCTGGTCAAGTTATTTGTAGTGACCGTAAAAGCACACTTTTTGTTCTGGGTGAAAAACTATTCCCAAATTTGCCATTCTCAAAATAACTAGTTTCTGCTATACGAGGCTTACTTGAAATCTATCCCAAAAAGGATATCTTACATTGAAGGTGCTGATAGTGTCATTCAGAAAAATTTAACACACACGCTACCGTGCAGATACAAGTCTAATTCTGTGATTAAACCTATACCTGTCACACAGCGCAAAAAAAAACAGGCCTCACATTTCTATTCAACCAAATCTGTACTGTTTTAGCTGGTCAAGTTATTTGTAGTGACCGTAAAAGCACATTTTTTGTTCTGGGTTGAAAAACTATTCCCAAATTTGCCATTCTCAAAATAACTAGTTTCTGCTATATGAGGCCTACTTGAAATCTATCCCAAAAAGGATATCTTACATTGAAGGTGCTGATAGTGTCATTCAGAAAAATTTAACACACACGCTACCGTGCAGATACAAGTCTAATTCTGTGATTAAACCTATACCTGTCACACAGCGCAAAAAAAAAACAGGCCTCACATTTCTATTCAACCAAATCTGTACTGTTTTAGCTGGTCAAGTTATTTGTAGTGACTGTAAAAGCACATTTTTTGTTCTGGGTTGAAAAACTATTCCCAAATTTGCCATTCTCAAAATAACTAGTTTCTGCTATATGAGGCCTACTTGAAATCTATCCCAAAAAGGATATCTTACATTGAAGGTGCTGATAGTGTCATTCAGAAAAATTTAACACACACGCTATTGTGCAGATACAAGTCTAATTCTGTGATTAAACCTATACCTGTCACACAGCGCAAAAAAAAACAGGCCTCACATTTCTATTCAACCAAATCTGTACTGTTTTAGCTGGTCAAGTTATTTGTAGTGACCGTAAAAGCACACGTTTTGTTCTGGGTGAAAAACTATTCCCAAATTTGCCATTCTCAAAATAACTAGTTTCTGCTAAACGAGGCCTACTTGAAATCTATCCCAAAAAGGATATCTTACATTGAAGGTGCTGATAGTGTCATTCAGAAAAATTTAACACACACGCTACCGTGCAGATACAAGTCTAATTCTGTGATTAAACCTATACCTGTCACACAGCGCAAAAAAAAACAGGCCTCACATTTCTATTCAACCAAATCTGTACTGTTTTAGCTGGTCAAGTTATTTGCAGTGACTGTAAAAGCACATTTTTTGTTCTGGGTTGAAAAACTATTCCCAAATTTGCCATTCTCAAAATAACTAGTTTCTGCTATATGAGGCCTACTTGAAATCTATCCCAAAAAGGATATCTTACATTGAAGGTGCTGATAGTGTCATTCAGAAAAACCTAACACACACGCTACCGTGCAGATACAAGTCTAATTCTGTGATTAAACCTATACCTGTCACACAGCGCAAAAAAAAAACAGGCCTCACATTTCTATTCAACCAAATCTGTACTGTTTTAGCTGGTCAAGTTATTTGTAGTGACCGTAAAAGCACACTTTTTGTTCTGGGTGAAAAACTATTCCCAAATTTGCCATTCTCAAAATAACTAGTTTCTGCTATACGAGGCTTACTTGAAATCTATCCCAAAAAGGATATCTTACATTGAAGGTGCTGATAGTGTCATTCAGAAAAATTTAACACACACGCTACCGTGCAGATACAAGTCTAATTCTGTGATTAAACCTATACCTGTCACACAGCGCAACAAAAAACAGGCCTCACATTTCTATTCAACCAAATCTGTACTGTTTTAGCTGGTCAAGTTATTTGTAGTGACTGTAAAAGCACATTTTTTGTTCTGGGTTGAAAAACTATTCCCAAATTTGCCATTCTCAAAATAACTAGTTTCTGCTATATGAGGCCTACTTGAAATCTATCCCAAAAAGGATATCTTACATTGAAGGTGCTGATAGTGTCATTCAGAAAAACCTAACACACACGCTACCGTGCAGATACAAGTCTAATTCTGTGATTAAACCTATACCTGTCACACAGCGCAAAAAAAAACAGGCCTCACATTTCTATTCAACCAAATCTGTACTGTTTTAGCTGGTCAAGTTATTTGTAGTGACCGTAAAAGCACATTTTTTGTTCTGGGTTGAAAAACTATTCCCAAATTTGCCATTCTCAAAATAACTAGTTTCTGCTATATGAGGCCTACTTGAAATCTATCCCAAAAAGGATATCTTACATTGAAGGTGCTGATAGTGTCATTCAGAAAAATTTAACACACACGCTACCGTGCAGATACAAGTCTAATTCTGTGATTAAACCTATACCTGTCACACAGCGCAAAAAAAAACAGGCCTCACATTTCTATTCAACCAAATCTGTACTGTTTTAGCTGGTCAAGTTATTTGTAGTGACCGTAAAAGCACACTTTTTGTTCTGGGTGAAAAACTATTCCCAAATTTGCCATTCTCAAAATAACTAGTTTCTGCTATACGAGGCCTACTTGAAATCTATCCCAAAAAGGATATCTTACATTGAAGGTGCTGATAGTGTCATTCAGAAAAACCTAACACACGCTATTGTGCAGATACAAGTCTAATTCTGTGATTAAACCTATACCTGTCACACAGCGCAAAAAAAAAACAGGCCTCACATTTCTATTCAACCAAATCTGTACTGTTTTAGCTGGTCAAGTTATTTGTAGTGACCGTAAAAGCACACTTTTTGTTCTGGGTGAAAAACTATTCCCAAATTTGCCATTCTCAAAATAACTAGTTTCTGCTATACGAGGCTTACTTGAAATCTATCCCAAAAAGGATATCTTACATTGAAGGTGCTGATAGTGTCATTCAGAAAAATTTAACACACACGCTACCGTGCAGATACAAGTCTAATTCTGTGATTAAACCTATACCTGTCACACAGCGCAACAAAAAACAGGCCTCACATTTCTATTCAACCAAATCTGTACTGTTTTAGCTGGTCAAGTTATTTGCAGTGACTGTAAAAGCACATTTTTTGTTCTGGGTTGAAAAACTATTCCCAAATTTGCCATTCTCAAAATAACTAGTTTCTGCTATATGAGGCCTACTTGAAATCTATCCCAAAAAGGATATCTTACATTGAAGGTGCTGATAGTGTCATTCAGAAAAACCTAACACACACGCTACCGTGCAGATACAAGTCTAATTCTGTGATTAAACCTATACCTGTCACACAGCGCAAAAAAAAACAGGCCTCACATTTCTATTCAACCAAATCTGTACTGTTTTAGCTGGTCAAGTTATTTGTAGTGACCGTAAAAGCACATTTTTTGTTCTGGGTTGAAAAACTATTCCCAAATTTGCCATTCTCAAAATAACTAGTTTCTGCTATATGAGGCCTATTTGAAATCTATCCCAAAAAGGATATCTTACATTGAAGGTGCTGATAGTGTCATTCAGAAAAATTTAACACACACGCTACCGTGCAGATACAAGTCTAATTCTGTGATTAAACCTATACCTGTCACACAGCGCAAAAAAAAACAGGCCTCACATTTCTATTCAACCAAATCTGTACTGTTTTAGCTGGTCAAGTTATTTGTAGTGACCGTAAAAGCACACTTTTTGTTCTGGGTGAAAAACTATTCCCAAATTTGCCATTCTCAAAATAACTAGTTTCTGCTATACGAGGCCTACTTGAAATCTATCCCAAAAAGGATATCTTACATTGAAGGTGCTGATAGTGTCATTCAGAAAAACCTAACACACGCTACCGTGCAGATACAAGTCTAATTCTGTGATTAAACCTATACCTGTCACACAGCGCAAAAAAAAACAGGCCTCACATTTCTATTCAACCAAATCTGTACTGTTTTAGCTGGTCAAGTTATTTGTAGTGACCGTAAAAGCACATTTTTTGTTCTGGGTTGAAAAACTATTCCCAAATTTGCCATTCTCAAAATAACTAGTTTCTGCTATATGAGGCCTACTTGAAATCTATCCCAAAAAGGATATCTTACATTGAAGGTGCTGATAGTGTCATTCAGAAAAATTTAACACACACGCTACCGTGCAGATACAAGTCTAATTCTGTGATTAAACCTATACCTGTCACACAGCGCAAAAAAAAAACAGGCCTCACATTTCTATTCAACCAAATCTGTACTGTTTTAGCTGGTCAAGTTATTTGTAGTGACTGTAAAAGCACATTTTTTGTTCTGGGTTGAAAAACTATTCCCAAATTTGCCATTCTCAAAATAACTAGTTTCTGCTATATGAGGCCTACTTGAAATCTATCCCAAAAAGGATATCTTACATTGAAGGTGCTGATAGTGTCATTCAGAAAAATTTAACACACACGCTATTGTGCAGATACAAGTCTAATTCTGTGATTAAACCTATACCTGTCACACAGCGCAAAAAAAAACAGGCCTCACATTTCTATTCAACCAAATCTGTACTGTTTTAGCTGGTCAAGTTATTTGTAGTGACCGTAAAAGCACACGTTTTGTTCTGGGTGAAAAACTATTCCCAAATTTGCCATTCTCAAAATAACTAGTTTCTGCTATACGAGGCCTACTTGAAATCTATCCCAAAAAGGATATCTTACATTGAAGGTGCTGATAGTGTCATTCAGAAAAATTTAACACACACGCTACCGTGCAGATACAAGTCTAATTCTGTGATTAAACCTATACCTGTCACACAGCGCAAAAAAAAACAGGCCTCACATTTCTATTCAACCAAATCTGTACTGTTTTAGCTGGTCAAGTTATTTGCAGTGACTGTAAAAGCACATTTTTTGTTCTGGGTTGAAAAACTATTCCCAAATTTGCCATTCTCAAAATAACTAGTTTCTGCTATATGAGGCCTACTTGAAATCTATCCCAAAAAGGATATCTTACATTGAAGGTGCTGATAGTGTCATTCAGAAAAACCTAACACACACGCTACCGTGCAGATACAAGTCTAATTCTGTGATTAAACCTATACCTGTCACACAGCGCAAAAAAAAAACAGGCCTCACATTTCTATTCAACCAAATCTGTACTGTTTTAGCTGGTCAAGTTATTTGTAGTGACCGTAAAAGCACACTTTTTGTTCTGGGTGAAAAACTATTCCCAAATTTGCCATTCTCAAAATAACTAGTTTCTGCTATACGAGGCCTACTTGAAATCTATCCCAAAAAGGATATCTTACATTGAAGGTGCTGATAGTGTCATTCAGAAAAATTTAACACACACGCTACTGTGCAGATACAAGTCTAATTCTGTGATTAAACCTATACCTGTCACACAGCGCAACAAAAAACAGGCCTCACATTTCTATTCAACCAAATCTGTACTGTTTTAGCTGGTCAAGTTATTTGCAGTGACTGTAAAAGCACATTTTTTGTTCTGGGTTGAAAAACTATTCCCAAATTTGCCATTCTCAAAATAACTAGTTTCTGCTATATGAGGCCTACTTGAAATCTATCCCAAAAAGGATATCTTACATTGAAGGTGCTGATAGTGTCATTCAGAAAAACCTAACACACACGCTACCGTGCAGATACAAGTCTAATTCTGTGATTAAACCTATACCTGTCACACAGCGCAAAAAAAAACAGGCCTCACATTTCTATTCAACCAAATCTGTACTGTTTTAGCTGGTCAAGTTATTTGTAGTGACCGTAAAAGCACATTTTTTGTTCTGGGTTGAAAAACTATTCCCAAATTTGCCATTCTCAAAATAACTAGTTTCTGCTATATGAGGCCTATTTGAAATCTATCCCAAAAAGGATATCTTACATTGAAGGTGCTGATAGTGTCATTCAGAAAAATTTAACACACACGCTACCGTGCAGATACAAGTCTAATTCTGTGATTAAACCTATACCTGTCACACAGCGCAAAAAAAAACAGGCCTCACATTTCTATTCAACCAAATCTGTACTGTTTTAGCTGGTCAAGTTATTTGTAGTGACCGTAAAAGCACACTTTTTGTTCTGGGTGAAAAACTATTCCCAAATTTGCCATTCTCAAAATAACTAGTTTCTGCTATACGAGGCCTACTTGAAATCTATCCCAAAAAGGATATCTTACATTGAAGGTGCTGATAGTGTCATTCAGAAAAACCTAACACACGCTATTGTGCAGATACAAGTCTAATTCTGTGATTAAACCTATACCTGTCACACAGCGCAAAAAAAAAACAGGCCTCACATTTCTATTCAACCAAATCTGTACTGTTTTAGCTGGTCAAGTTATTTGTAGTGACCGTAAAAGCACACTTTTTGTTCTGGGTGAAAAACTATTCCCAAATTTGCCATTCTCAAAATAACTAGTTTCTGCTATACGAGGCTTACTTGAAATCTATCCCAAAAAGGATATCTTACATTGAAGGTGCTGATAGTGTCATTCAGAAAAATTTAACACACACGCTACTGTGCAGATACAAGTCTAATTCTGTGATTAAACCTATACCTGTCACACAGCGCAAAAAAAAACAGGCCTCACATTTCTATTCAACCAAATCTGTACTGTTTTAGCTGGTCAAGTTATTTGCAGTGACTGTAAAAGCACATTTTTTGTTCTGGGTTGAAAAACTATTCCCAAATTTGCCATTCTCAAAATAACTAGTTTCTGCTATATGAGGCCTACTTGAAATCTATCCCAAAAAGGATATCTTACATTGAAGGTGCTGATAGTGTCATTCAGAAAAACCTAACACACACGCTACCGTGCAGATACAAGTCTAATTCTGTGATTAAACCTATACCTGTCACACAGCGCAAAAAAAAACAGGCCTCACATTTCTATTCAACCAAATCTGTACTGTTTTAGCTGGTCAAGTTATTTGTAGTGACCGTAAAAGCACATTTTTTGTTCTGGGTTGAAAAACTATTCCCAAATTTGCCATTCTCAAAATAACTAGTTTCTGCTATATGAGGCCTATTTGAAATCTATCCCAAAAAGGATATCTTACATTGAAGGTGCTGATAGTGTCATTCAGAAAAATTTAACACACACGCTACCGTGCAGATACAAGTCTAATTCTGTGATTAAACCTATACCTGTCACACAGCGCAAAAAAAAACAGGCCTCACATTTCTATTCAACCAAATCTGTACTGTTTTAGCTGGTCAAGTTATTTGTAGTGACCGTAAAAGCACACTTTTTGTTCTGGGTGAAAAACTATTCCCAAATTTGCCATTCTCAAAATAACTAGTTTCTGCTATACGAGGCCTACTTGAAATCTATCCCAAAAAGGATATCTTACATTGAAGGTGCTGATAGTGTCATTCAGAAAAACCTAACACACGCTATTGTGCAGATACAAGTCTAATTCTGTGATTAAACCTATACCTGTCACACAGCGCAAAAAAAAAACAGGCCTCACATTTCTATTCAACCAAATCTGTACTGTTTTAGCTGGTCAAGTTATTTGCAGTGACTGTAAAAGCACATTTTTTGTTCTGGGTTGAAAAACTATTCCCAAATTTGCCATTCTCAAAATAACTAGTTTCTGCTATATGAGGCCTACTTGAAATCTATCCCAAAAAGGATATCTTACATTGAAGGTGCTGATAGTGTCATTCAGAAAAATTTAACACACACGCTATTGTGCAGATACAAGTCTAATTCTGTGATTAAACCTATACCTGTCACACAGCGCAAAAAAAAACAGGCCTCACATTTCTATTCAACCAAATCTGTACTGTTTTAGCTGGTCAAGTTATTTGTAGTGACCGTAAAAGCACATTTTTTGTTCTGGGTTGAAAAACTTTTCCCAAATTTGCCATTCTCAAAATAACTAGTTTCTGCTATATGAGGCCTATTTGAAATCTATCCCAAAAAGGATATCTTACATTGAAGGTGCTGATAGTGTCATTCAGAAAAATTTAACACACACGCTACCGTGCAGATACAAGTCTAATTCTGTGATTAAACCTATACCTGTCACACAGCGCAAAAAAAAACAGGCCTCACATTTCTATTCAACCAAATCTGTACTGTTTTAGCTGGTCAAGTTATTTGTAGTGACCGTAAAAGCACACTTTTTGTTCTGGGTGAAAAACTATTCCCAAATTTGCCATTCTCAAAATAACTAGTTTCTGCTATACGGGGCCTACTTGAAATCTATCCCAAAAAGGATATCTTACATTGAAGGTGCTGATAGTGTCATTCAGAAAAACCTAACACACGCTATTGTGCAGATACAAGTCTAATTCTGTGATTAAACCTATACCTGTCACACAGCGCAAAAAAAAAACAGGCCTCACATTTCTATTCAACCAAATCTGTACTGTTTTAGCTGGTCAAGTTATTTGCAGTGACTGTAAAAGCACATTTTTTGTTCTGGGTTGAAAAACTATTCCCAAATTTGCCATTCTCAAAATAACTAGTTTCTGCTATATGAGGCCTACTTGAAATCTATCCCAAAAAGGATATCTTACATTGAAGGTGCTGATAGTGTCATTCAGAAAAATTTAACACACACGCTATTGTGCAGATACAAGTCTAATTCTGTGATTAAACCTATACCTGTCACACAGCGCAAAAAAAAACAGGCCTCACATTTCTATTCAACCAAATCTGTACTGTTTTAGCTGGTCAAGTTATTTGTAGTGACCGTAAAAGCACATTTTTTGTTCTGGGTTGAAAAACTTTTCCCAAATTTGCCATTCTCAAAATAACTAGTTTCTGCTATATGAGGCCTACTTGAAATCTATCCCAAAAAGGATATCTTACATTGAAGGTGCTGATAGTGTCATTCAGAAAAATTTAACACACACGCTACCGTGCAGATACAAGTCTAATTCTGTGATTAAACCTATACCTGTCACACAGCGCAAAAAAAAACAGGCCTCACATTTCTATTCAACCAAATCTGTACTGTTTTAGCTGGTCAAGTTATTTGTAGTGACCGTAAAAGCACATTTTTTGTTCTGGGTTGAAAAACTATTCCCAAATTTGCTATTCTCCAAATAACTAGTTTCTGCTATATGAGGCCTACTTGAAATCTATCCCAAAAAGGATATCTTACATTGAAGGTGCTGATAGTGTAATTCATAAAAACCTAACACACACGCTACCGTGCAGATACAAGTCTAATTCTGTGATTAAACCTATACCTGTCACAAAGCGCAAAAAAAATCAGGCCTCACATTTCTATTCAACCAAATCTGTACTGTTTTAGCTGGTCAAGTTATTTGTAGTGACCGTAAAAGCACATTTTTTGTTCTGGGTTGAAAAACTATTCCCAAATTTGCCATTCTCAAAATAACTAGATTCTGCTATATGAGGCCTACTTGAAATCTATCCCAAAAAGGATATCTTACATTGAAGGTGCTGATAGTGTCATTCAGAAAAATTTAACACACACGCTACCGTGCAGATACAAGTCTAATTCTGTGATTAAACCTATACCTGTCACACAGCGCAAAAAAAAAACAGGCCTCACATTTCTATTCAACCAAATCTGTACTGTTTTAGCTGGTCAAGTTATTTGTAGTGACCGTAAAAGCACACTTTTTGTTCTGGCGTGAAAAACTATTCCCAAATTTGCCATTCTCAAAATAACTAGTTTCTGCTATATAAGGCCTACTTGAAATCTATCCCAAAAAGGATATCTTACATTGAAGGTGCTGATAGTGTCATTCAGAAAAACCTAACACACACGCTACCGTGCAGATACAAGTCTAATTCTGTGATTAACCCTATACCTGTCACACAGCGCAAAAAAAAACAGGCCTCACATTTCTATTTAACCAAATCTGCACTGTTTTAGCTGGTCAAGTTATTTGTAGTGACCGTAAAAGCACACTTTTTGTTCTGGGTGAAAAACTATTCCCAAATTTGCCATTCTCAAAATAACTAGTTTCTGCTATACGAGGCCTACTTGAAATCTATCCCAAAAAGGATATCTTACATTGAAGGTGCTGATAGTGTCATTCAGAAAAACCTAACACACGCTATTGTGCAGATACAAGTCTAATTCTGTGATTAAACCTATACCTGTCACACAGCGCAAAAAAAAAACAGGCCTCACATTTCTATTCAACCAAATCTGTACTGTTTTAGCTGGTCAAGTTATTTGCAGTGACTGTAAAAGCACATTTTTTGTTCTGGGTTGAAAAACTATTCCCAAATTTGCCATTCTCAAAATAACTAGTTTCTGCTATATGAGGCCTACTTGAAATCTATCCCAAAAAGGATATCTTACATTGAAGGTGCTGATAGTGTCATTCAGAAAAATTTAACACACACGCTATTGTGCAGATACAAGTCTAATTCTGTGATTAAACCTATACCTGTCACACAGCGCAAAAAAAAACAGGCCTCACATTTCTATTCAACCAAATCTGTACTGTTTTAGCTGGTCAAGTTATTTGTAGTGACCGTAAAAGCACATTTTTTGTTCTGGGTTGAAAAACTATTCCCAAATTTGCCATTCTCAAAATAACTAGTTTCTGCTATATGAGGCCTATTTGAAATCTATCCCAAAAAGGATATCTTACATTGAAGGTGCTGATAGTGTCATTCAGAAAAATTTAACACACACGCTACCGTGCAGATACAAGTCTAATTCTGTGATTAAACCTATACCTGTCACACAGCGCAAAAAAAAACAGGCCTCACATTTCTATTCAACCAAATCTGTACTGTTTTAGCTGGTCAAGTTATTTGTAGTGACCGTAAAAGCACACTTTTTGTTCTGGGTGAAAAACTATTCCCAAATTTGCCATTCTCAAAATAACTAGTTTCTGCTATACGAGGCCTACTTGAAATCTATCCCAAAAAGGATATCTTACATTGAAGGTGCTGATAGTGTCATTCAGAAAAACCTAACACACGCTATTGTGCAGATACAAGTCTAATTCTGTGATTAAACCTATACCTGTCACACAGCGCAAAAAAAAAACAGGCCTCACATTTCTATTCAACCAAATCTGTACTGTTTTAGCTGGTCAAATTATTTGTAGTGACCGTAAAAGCACATTTTTTGTTCTGGGTTGAAAAACTATTCCCAAATTTGCCATTCTCAAAATAACTAGTTTCTGCTATATGAGGCCTACTTGAAATCTATCCCAAAAAGGATATCTTACATTGAAGGTGCTGATAGTGTCATTCAGAAAAATTTAACACACACGCTACCGTGCAGATACAAGTCTAATTCTGTGATTAAACCTATACCTGTCACACAGCGCAAAAAAAAACAGGCCTCACATTTCTATTCAACCAAATCTGTACTGTTTTAGCTGGTCAAGTTATTTGTAGTGACCGTAAAAGCACATTTTTTGTTCTGGGTTGAAAAACTATTCCCAAATTTGCCATTCTCAAAATAACTAGTTTCTGCTATATGAGGCCTACTTGAAATCTATCCCAAAAAGGATATCTTACATTGAAGGTGCTGATAGTGTAATTCATAAAAACCTAACACACACGCTACCGTGCAGATACAAGTCTAATTCTGTGATTAAACCTATACCTGTCACAAAGCGCAAAAAAAATCAGGCCTCACATTTCTATTCAACCAAATCTGTACTGTTTTAGCTGGTCAAGTTATTTGTAGTGACCGTAAAAGCACATTTTTTGTTCTGGGTTGAAAAACTATTCCCAAATTTGCCATTCTCAAAATAACTAGATTCTGCTATATGAGGCCTACTTGAAATCTATCCCAAAAAGGATATCTTACATTGAAGGTGCTGATAGTGTCATTCAGAAAAATTTAACACACACGCTACCGTGCAGATACAAGTCTAATTCTGTGATTAAACCTATACCTGTCACACAGCGCAAAAAAAAAACAGGCCTCACATTTCTATTCAACCAAATCTGTACTGTTTTAGCTGGTCAAGTTATTTGTAGTGACCGTAAAAGCACACTTTTTGTTCTGGCGTGAAAAACTATTCCCAAATTTGCCATTCTCAAAATAACTAGTTTCTGCTATATAAGGCCTACTTGAAATCTATCCCAAAAAGGATATCTTACATTGAAGGTGCTGATAGTGTCATTCAGAAAAACCTAACACACACGCTACCGTGCAGATACAAGTCTAATTCTGTGATTAACCCTATACCTGTCACACAGCGCAAAAAAAAACAGGCCTCACATTTCTATTTAACCAAATCTGCACTGTTTTAGCTGGTCAAGTTATTTGTAGTGACCGTAAAAGCACACTTTTTGTTCTGGGTTGAAAAACTATTCCCAAATTTGCCATTCTCAAAATTGTGGTGAATGGGAACAATGAGGAAAACATCTAATAAGGGACGCGGACGTGGACGTGGACATGGTCGTGGTGATGTTAGTGGACCCTCTGGTGCTGGGAGATGACGTGGCCGTTCTGCCACAGCCACACGTCCTAGTGAACCAACTACCTCAGGTCCCAGTAGCCAGCAGAATTTACAGCGATATTTGGTGGTGTTCAATGCCGTTCTAAGGATGGTAAGGCCTGAGCAGGTACAGGCATTAGTCAATTGGGTGGCCGACAGTGCATCCAGCACGTTCACATTATCTCCCACCCAGTCTTCTGCAGAAAGCGCACAGATGGCGCATGAAAACCAAGCCCATCGGTCTGTCACATCACCCCCATGCATATCAGGGAAACTGTCTGAGCCTCAAGTTATGCAGCAGTCTCTTATGCTGTTTGAAGACTCTGCTGCCAGGGTTTCCCAAGGGCACCCACCTAGCCCTTCCCCAGGGGTGGAAGAGATAGAATGCACTAACGCACAACCACTTATTTTTCCTGATGATGAGGACATGGGAATACCACCTCAGCACGTCTCTGATAATGACGAAACACAGGTGCCAACTGCTGCATCTTTCTGCAGTGTGCAGACTGAACAGGAGGTCAGGGATCAAGACTGGGTGGAAGACGGTGCAGGGGACGATGAGGTCCTAGACCACACATGGAATGAAGGTCGTGCCACTGACTTTCAGAGTTCGGAGGAAGAGGCAGTGGTGAGACCGAGCCAACAGCGTAGCAAAAGAGGGAGCAGTGGGCAAAATCAGAACACCCGCCGCCAAGAGACTCCGCCTGCTACTGACCGCCGCCATCTGGGACCGAGCACCCCAAAGGCAGCTTCAAGGAGTTCCCTGGCATGGCACTTCTTCAAACAATGTGCTGACGACAAGACCCAAGTGGTTTGCACGCTGTGCCATCAGAGCCTGAAGCGAGGCATTAACGTTCTGAACCTTAGCACAACCTGCATGACCAGGCACCTGCATGCAAAGCATGAACTGCAGTGGAGTAAACACCTTAAAAACAAGGAACTCACTCAGGCTCCACCTGCTACCTCTTCTGCTGCTGCCGCCGCCTCGGCCTCTTCTGCTGCTGCCGCCGCCTCGGCCTCTTCCTCCGCCTCTGGAGGAACGTTGGCACCAGCCGCCCAGCAAACATGGGATGTACCACCAACACCACCACCTGCGTCACCAAGCATCTCAACCATGTCACACGGCAGCGTTCAGCTCTCCGTCTCACAAACATTTGAGAGAAAGCGTAAATTCCCACCTAGCCACCCTCGATCCCTGGCCCTGAATGCCAGCATTTCTAAACTACTGGCCTATGAAATGCTGTCATTTAGGCTGGTGGACACACACAGCTTCAAACAGCTCATGTCGCTTGCTGTCCCACAGTATGTTGTTCCCAGCCGGCACTACTTCTCCAAGAGAGCCGTGCCTTCCCTGCACAACCAAGTGTCGGATAAAATCAAGTGTGCACTGCGCAACGCCATCTGTGGCAAGGTCCACCTAACCACAGATACGTGGACCAGTAAGCACGGCCAGGGACGCTATATCTCCCTAACTGCACACTGGGTAAATGTAGTGGCGGCTGGGCACCAGGCGGAGAGCTGTTTGGCGCACGTCCTTCCGCCGCCAAGGATCGCAGGGCAACATTTTTTGCCTCCTGTCTCCTCCTCCTCCTACTCAGCTTCCTCCTCCTCTTCTTCCACCTGCTCATCCAGTCAGCCACACACCTTCACCACCAACTTCAGCACAGCCCGGGGTAAACGTCAGCAGCCCGTTCTGAATCTCATATGTTTGGGGGACAGGCCCCACACCGCACAGGAGTTGTGGCGGGGTATAGAACAACAGACCGACGAGTGGTTGCTGCCGGTGACCCTCAAGCCCGGCCTGGTGGTGTGCGATAATGGGCGAAATCTCTTTGCAGCTCTGGGACTAGCCGGTTTGACGCACATCCCTTGCCTGGCGCATGTGCTGAATTTGGTGGTGCAGAAGTTCATTCACAACTACCCCGACATGTCAGAGCTGCTGCATAAAGTGCGGGCCGTCTGTTCGCGCTTCCGGCGTTCACACCCTGCCGCTGCTCGCCTGTCTGCGCTACAGCGTAACTTCGGCCTTCCCGCTCACCACCTCATATGCGACGTGCCCACCAGGTGGAACTCCACCTTGCATATGCTGGACAGACTGTGCGAGCAGCAGCAGGCCATAGTGGAGTTTCAGCTGCAGCACGCACGGGTCAGTCGCACTGCGGATCAGCCCCACTTCACCACCAATGACTGTGCCTCCATGCGAGACCTGTGTGCCCTGTTGCGCTGTTTCGAGTACTCCACCAACATGGCCAGTGGCGATGACGCCGTTATCAGCGTTACAATACCACTTCTATGTCTCCTTGAGAAAACACTTAGGGCGATGATGGAAGAGGAGGTGGCCCAGGAGGAAGAGGAGGAAGAGGGGTCATTTTTAGCACTTTCAGGCCAGTCTCTTCGAAGTGACTCAGAGGGAGGTTTTTTGCAACACCAGAGGCCAGGTACAAATGTGGCCAGACAGGGCCCACTACTGGAGGACGAGGAGGACGAGGATGAGGAGGAGGTGGAGGAGGATGAGGATGAAGCATGTTCACAGCGGGGTGGCACCCAAAGCAGCTCGAGCCCATCACTGGTGCGTGGCTGGGGGGAAACACAGGACGATGACGATACGCCTCCCACAGAGGACAGATTGTCCTTACCTCTGGGCAGCCTGGCACACATGAGCGACTACATGCTGCAGTGCCTGCGCATTGACAGCAGAGTTGCCCATATTTTAACGTGTGCGGACTACTGGGTTGCCACCCTGCTGGATCCCCGGTACAAAGACAATGTGCCCACCTTACTTCCTACACTGGAGCGTGATAGGAAGATGCGCGAGTACGAGCGCATGTTGGTAGACGCGCTACTGAGAGCTTTTTCAAATGTCACAGGGGAACCAGTGGAAGCCCAAGGCGAAGGCAGAGGAGGAGCAAGAGGTCGCCAACGCAGCTGTGTCACGGCCAGCTCCTCTGAGGGCAGGGTTAGCATGGCAGAGATGTGGAAAAGTTTTGTCACCACGCCACAGCTAAGTGCACCACCACCTGATACGGAACGTGTTAGCAGGAGGCAACATTTCACTAACATGGTGGAACAGTACCTGTGCACACCCCTCCACGTACTGACTGATGGTTCGGCCCCATTCAACTTCTGGGTCTCCAAATTGTCCACGTGGCCAAAGCTAGCCTTTTATGCCTTGGAGGTGCTGGCCTGTCCAGCGGCCAGCGTTTTGTCTGAACGTGTATTCAGCACGGCAGGGGGCGTCATTACAGACAAACGCAGCCGCCTGTCTACAGCCAATGTGGACAAGCTGACGTTCATAAAAATGAACCAGGCATGGATCCAAAAAGGACCTGTCCATCCCTTGTGCAGATTAGATATTAACTACCTCCCCTTAACAATATATTATTCTACTCCAGGGCACTTCCTCATTCAATACTATATTTATTTTCATTTTACCATTATATTGCGGGGCAACCCAAAGTTGAATGAACCTCTCCTCTGCCTGGGTGCCGGGGCCTAAATGTGTGACAGTGGCCTGTTCCAGTGGTGGGTGACGTGCAGCCTGATTCTCTGCTATGACATGAAGACAGATTCTGTGCTGACATAAGGCCAGATTCTCTGTTACGGGACCTCTCTCCTCTGTCTGGGTGCCGGGGCCTAAATATGTGACAGTGGCCTGTTCCAGTGGTGGGTGACGTGAAGCCTGATTCTCTGCTATGACATGAAGACAGATTCTGTGCTGACATAAGGCCAGATTCTCTGTTACGGGACCTCTCTCCTCTGCCTGGGTGCCGGGGCCTAAATGTGTGACAGTGGCCTGTTCCAGTGGTGGGTGACGTGATGCCTGATTCTCTGCTATGACATGAAGACAGATTCTGTGCTGACATAAGGCCAGATTCTCTGTTACGGGACCTCTCTCCTCTGCCTGGTTGCCGGGGCCTAAATGTGTGACAGTGGCCTGTTCCAGTGGTGGGTGACGTGAAGCCTGATTCTCTGCTATGACATGAAGACAGATTCTGTGCTGACATAAGGCCAGATTCTCTGTTACGGGACCTCTCTCCTCTGCCTGGGTGCCTGGGCCTAAATATGTGACAGTGGCCTGTTCCAGTGGTGGGTGACGTGAAGCCTGATTCTCTGCTATGACATGAAGACTGATTCTGCGCTGACATAAGGCCAGATTCTCTGTTACGGGACCTCTCTCCTCTGTCTGGGTGCCGGGGCCTAAATATGTGACAGTGGCCTTTTCCAGTGGTGGGTGACGTGAAGCCTGATTCTCTGCTATGACATGAAGACAGATTCTGTGCTGACATAAGGCCAGATTCTCTGTTACGGGACCTATCTCCTCTGCCTGGGTGCCTGGGTCTAAATATGTGACAGTGGCCTGTTCCAGTGGTGGGTGACGTGAAGCCTGATTCTCTGCTATGACATGAAGACTGATTCTGCGCTGACATAAGGCCAGATTCTCTGTTACGGAACCTCTCTCCTCTGTCTGGGTGCCGGGGCCTAAATATGTGACAGTGGCCTGTTCCAGTGGTGGGTGACGTGAAGCCTGATTCTCTGCTATGACATGAAGACAGATTCTGTGCTGACATAAGGCCAGATTCTCTGTTACGGGACCTCTCTCCTCTGTCTGGGTGCCGGGGCCTAAATATGTGACAGTGGCCTTTTCCAGTGGTGGGTGACGTGAAGCCTGATTCTCTGCTATGACATGAAGACTGATTCTGCGCTGACATGAAGCCATATTCTCTGCTATGGCATGAAGAGACTGATTCTCTGCTGACATGAAGCCAGATTCTTTGCTATAGCATGAAGAGACTGATTCTCTGCTGACATGAAGCCAGATTCTCTGCTATGGGACCTCTGTCTAATTGATATTGGTTAATTTTTATTTTTTTAATTTTTATTTTAATTCATTTCCCTATCCACATTTGTTTGCAGGGGATTTACCTACATGTTGCTGCCTTTTTCAGCCCTGTAGCTCTTTCCTGGGCTGTTTTACAGCCTTTTTAGTGCCGAAAAGTTCGGGTCCCCATTGACTTCAATCGGGTTCGGGACGAAGTTCGGGTCGGGTTCGGATCCCGAACCCGAACATTTTCGGGAAGTTCGGCCGAACTTCTCGAACCCGAACATCCACGTGTTCGCTCAACTCTATTCTTAATATAGAGGAAAAAATATATTTAAAAAATAAGCACAAAAGTATGACATAAAATGGCTGTATCATTGTTTTACAAATGAAAAAAGCACAACTTTTGACACATATATAATATTTTGCAGATTACTTTTTTTTTTTACAATGTGCAGATAGTACTGTACTACTAACCCCTCCATCCCCCTTCTCCACCCCCCCCTTCTCTAACCACCCAGCATCCTTACTCACATAAAACAATATATATATATATATAATATAGCTTACAGTGAATTACTGTAAATACTTACAGTTCTGAAGACTCCAGCAGGCTCAGGATCAGTGCTCTGGACAGCTGGGCTCAGGGATGGAAGTGGACACCGCTCTCCAGTTTAGGACGGAGACCGGGGCTCACCCTAGCGTTGCAGTGCCTCCTTGTGATGTCACGGCGCACGGTGTACGCAAAGGGCGGGGGAGATCGTGAGGAGGAGCAAGCACGTACCGTATTTTTCGCCCTATAAGACGCACCTAGGTTTTAGAGGGGGACAATGAGAAAAACATATTTTTCATTATACCTCGGGTCAGACCACCAATCAGACCCCCAATGTTAACCAGACCTCAGCTAACAGCCCCAAAAAGATCCTTAATGTTAATAAGACCCCAATAAGACCTCAAATCAGACCCCCAATTAGACCTCAGCTCAGACCCAAATATGAATGACACCAAATCAGACCTCAGAGCCCCATGCCTCTCATCATTCCCCAGCAGCCTCTCCATCAGCACCCAGTGCCTCTCATCAGCCCCCAGCAGCCTCCATCTGCCCCAGTGCCTCCATCTGCCCCCAGTAGCCACTCCTTATGGCCCCAGCAACCTCTCATCTACCCCCAGTGCCTCTCATCTGCCTCTAGCAGCCTCTTAATCAGCCCTCAGTGCCTCTCATCTGCCCCCAGCAGCCTCTTCATCAGTCCTCAGTGCCTCTCATCTGCCCCAGCAGCCTTTCATGATCATCAGCCCCTTATCTGCCCCCAGCAGCCACTCCATCTGCCCCTAATGCCTCCCATCTCTCCCCAGTGCCTCCCATCTCCCCCCAGTGCCTCACATCTCCCCCCAGCAGCCTCTTCATCAGCCGTCAGTGCCTCTCATCTGCCCCAGCAGCCTTTCATCTCCCCCAGCAGCCTCTCATCTGCCCCCAGCAGCCTCTCATCTGCCCCCAGCAGCCTCTTCATCAGCCGTCAGTGCCTCTCATCTGCCCCAGCAGACTTTCATCTCCCCCAGCAGCCTCTCATCTGCCCCCAGCAGCCTCTCATCTGCCCCCAGCAGCCACTCACCTGCCCCCAGCAGCCACTCACCTGCCCCCAGCAGCCACTCATCTGTCCCCAGCAGCCACTCACCTGCCCCCAGTGCCTCTCATTTGCCCTCAGCAGCCTCTCATCTGCCCCAGTGCCTCTCATTTGCCCTCAGCAGCCTTTCATCTGCCCCAGTGCCTCTCATTTGCCCTCAGCAGCCTTTCATCTGCCCCAGTGCCTCTCATCAGCCCCCAGCAGCCTCTCATGATCATCAGCCCCTCATCTGCCCCCAGAAGCCACTCCAACTGCCCCCAATGCCTCTCATCTCCCCCCCAGTGCCTCTATCTGCCCAAGCAGCCTCCATCTGCCCCCAATGCCTCTCATATCCCCCAGTGCCTCCATCTGCCCCCAGCAGCCACTCAATCTGCCCCCCAGTGCCTCTCATGATCTCATCAGCCTCCCAGTCCCAGTGCGGCAGTGCCTCAGTCTCATCAGCCCCTGCCCCCCCCCCCCCCAAAGCAAACTCTCAACCTCTCCTCTCCTGGCTCTCCACCACCATTCATCAGCCCCCCCCCAAAGCAACCTCTCCTCTCCACAGTCATCAACTCATCAGCCCCCCCCCCCCAAAGCAACCTCTCCTCTCCTGGCTCTCCACCACCATTCATCAGCCCCCCCCCCCCCAAGCAACCCCCCACCCCCCACCCTTGAGTCTGTCCCAACAGTAACATCCTACAAAAACCCACTTTTCCTTCTGCTCCTGCCTGGGCTGGAACTGGGAAGAACGCTGGTGGCCGGGCTCCGCCTCCTCCACTCTGCTCCTCTCTCCAGCGGCAGCGATCTGCTGTCGGCTGCAAGGCTGCGCACAGCTGTGTAACGTCACTCACACAGAGCGCAGCCCTGCACACAGACACAGCCGAGGACAAGGAAGTGCCGGTTAGTAAACTTCATAGCCTTCACCTCGGCTTCCTGGTACCGGCCGGACCGGTGCCTGCGCTCTGTGCTCAGACAGCGCATCGGGCAGCGGACGTTTTGGGCGGCCGTCCCAGCCCGCCCCTGCAGTTGAAATAAAAAAATATATATAATAATTTTTTTTGTTGAAGACTGCCCAGCGGCCATTTTTTTAGGGCAGCCAATTGCCTCCCTGCCCCCCGGCCCAGCCCGCCCCTGGGGCCTGAGGATCTGATATGGCAGTTTAATTCGAGGATCTAATTTGAGGTTTGATATAGGGGTCTGATCTAAAAGGAAGGGGGTATTTTTTGTATTGTCACACATTATATGGGGATAATTTTGTAATGGTGCATATTATAAAGGGGCATTTTTCTACTGGCACACATTGTAAGGAGAATAATACTACTGCGGGGCTGCGAGGAACATGATTATTAGGCACTATGGGGCATTATTACTTTCAGTGAACAGTAGGGACATTATTACTATTGGGAGCATTGTTAACACTGAGTGCACTCTGGCAGATAAATATTTCTATTGGTGGGACTTTGAGGAGCACTATTACTGTGGGGGGCACCCTGGCACACTATCAGCTTAGTAGAATTGTTTTTAGGGGACATTATTGATACACTATTACTGTCAGAAATACAATTTCCTAGGCACAGTTATTTTTATTATGTTAGCTATTGTTATTTTATTTATTTACTAGCAGAAGGACCCAGCTTCGCACTGGTATATTTCATCTTTTTCATTTAATGTTTGTGTATGTCATTAAAAGATATCAACAGTATCCCCTTAAAAGTGACCTCTACAGCACCCTGCCCCTTAACACTGACCTCCATAGCGGACCGTCCCCTAACTGTGACCTCCACAGTTCCCTTTCCCTTAACATAGACCTCCACAGTGCCCGCCCCCTTATCAGTGACCTCCACAGCAGCCCGCCCCTTTAACAGTGACCTCAACAGCATCCCGCCCCCTTAACAGTGACCTCCACAGCAGCCTGCCCCTTTAACAGTGACCTCCACAGCAGCCGCACCTTCATTAGTGACCTCCACAGTATCCTATCTGCTTAACAGTGATTTCCACAACACCCCGTCCCCTTAACAGTGGTTTCTACAGCAATCTGTCCCTTAACAGTGACCTCCATAGCAGACCATCCCCTTAACTGTGAAATCCACAGTAGCCTGCCCCTAGGGTGGCCAGAGGTTCAGTTTTAGGCAGGACAGTCCGGCTTTCAGACTCCCTGTCCTCTGTCCGATGCAGGGTCTGGACGTACACAAGGATGTCCTTTTGAACAGCTCTTAGGCTCAGTTCACACCTGAGCGTTCTGAAAGGAGCGCTCTGTATGCGCGATTGTACGGACGTTTACAAGCGCGCATACAGAGACAAGTGTGCACACAGTGTCGCGCGTTCCCGAAAGTCTATGTACGGGAACGCGCGACAAGCGCCCAAAAAAACGCTCCTGTACTTGTGTGAGCGTCGGGCGTTTTACAGCGCGATCGTACGCGCTGTAAAACGCCCAGGTGAGAACCATTCCCATAGGGAAGCATTGGTTTCTCCTTGTTGAGCGTTTTACAGCGCGTAGGAACGCGCTGTAAAACGCTCAGGTGTGAACTGAGCCTTAGGCTGCGTTCACATGGGCGAGATTTCCACGCGGTGCAATGCATTAGGTGAACGTATTGCACCAGCACTGAATCCGGCACCATTCATTTCAATGGGGCTGTGTACATGAGCGTTTTATTTCACGCATCACTTCTGCGTTGCGTGAAAATCGCAGCATGCTCTATATTCTGCGTTTTTCACGCAACGCAGGCCCCATAGAAGTGAATGGGGTTGCGTGAAAATCGCAAGCATCCGCAAGCAAGTGCGGATGCGGTGCGATTTTCACACACGGTTGCTAGGAGACGATCGGGATGGAGACCCGATCGTTATTATTTTCCCTTATAACATGGTTATAAGGGAAAATAATAGCATTTTGAATACAGAATGCATAGTAAAATAGCGCTGGAGGGGTTAAAAAAAATAAATAAAATAATTTAACTCACCTTAGTCCACTTGATCGCGATGCCCGGCATCTCCTTCTGTCTCCTTTACTGAACAGGACCTGTGGTGAGCATTCATTACAGGTCAAGGACCTGTGGTGACGTCACTCCGGTCATCATATGATCCATCACATGATCTTTTACCATGGTGATGGATCATGTGATGACAAAGTTCAGGTTTGGGTACCAAACATGCGCGATTTTTCTCACGCGAGTGCAAAACGCATTACAATGTTTTGCACTCGCGCGGAAAAATCGCGGGTGTTCCCGTAACGCACCTGCACATTTCCCCGCAACGCCCGTGTGAACCCAGCCTTAGAGAGAAGCACTGTGCTGTCTGAGTGTGAGCTGCAGGGAGAAATTTTTACCTTCATTTTTTCAATCCCTGCCGTCTACAGAGTGGGAGGGGGCGTGGGTTAGCAGACCTGTGGGCGGGGTTTTTAAGTCCGTCTTTTGAGGGTGGCCTGAATGGCCACCCTACCTGCCCCTAAACTGTGACCTCCACAGTACTCCGCTCCCTTAACAGTGTCATCCATAGCGCCCTGCCCCTTTAATGCTGACCTACAGCAGTGAAGAAAAATGTATGGGTTGTTATGGAAACCTGGTGTAAAACTGTGTGTATGTGGAGACCAAGGGCCTACGAGCTTCTATTGGCTGATAAGGTTCATGTGACCAGGCTTCTATTGGCTAATGCATTTTTTGGGAATATCTCAAGCAGGGATGTCCTTTTGAACAGCTCACTCTCAGACCTGGTAGATCTATTCGTTGACATCATCCGGAGGCCTGTGGAAACCCTCACAGATCCACACCTGATTAATTTTCCCAAAAGTAACATTTTCTACAATCGCAGCGGGTAATTTTGTCCACTTCAATGTGATGACAACATCTGTCAGCTGAAAACTGGGCCTCTCTGACAGTACTCTGGAGAATGGACAATAGTGTACTCTGATACCAAACTGGGTCACTTCTGGTCACTGTTTAAATCTCCCTCCCAGAAGTCCATGAAACAGGGTTTGTGTTGGAAAAAAGACACAGTCAAGGTATGATTGAACATGGTTGCTCAGGTGGTGTGTATCCATTTGCTGATGTGCATGAGGTAAGTGTGGTAATTGAAAAAAATGTTCTGTGATATTCAGCAAATTCAAGTGGATCCTGTTGGTGCTGCATTAGCTTCTGCTACCTGTTGTAGCAGTAGCACTGGCAGAGACAACAGAAGGTCGTTGACTCAGCAGGAAGCAGAGAGGGGCCTCCTGATCAAACTCATAGGCAGCTGATATCTGCTCAAATGAAAGCCACAGTAAGCTGGGTACAGAGCATATCCCAGTAATACAACTCCATTCCTATAAGTAGACAAGGAGAATAGTGTTTAGTGAAGCAAAGCATTCAAAGGGGAATTTGGTCAGAAATTTAGAAAAACTTTGATTTGCAACAAATCCAAATTTCCTCACGCTTCGTGGTAAGTAATCAGTTTTTCCTAAAATGGAGGCTGTACATGTTACAAATAGTGATGGACGAACATTGGCCGGGATGGTTCGTGAACGCGATCGCGATCAAATGTTCACGAACCGCAAGTTCGTGGCGGGCCCCATTCACCTTAATGGAAGGCAAACCTGAAAAACCTTCAGCTCAGATTTGCAGTCACCAAATACTTACTAGAAGTGCACAAATCGTCCCACAACATGGACAGTGACATACCAGAGGGGGATCAATGGCAAAGATTCCCACAAAAAATATGTATATTAATCAGGCTTGGACTGGCCCACAGGGGTACAGGGGAATCCCCCCGTGGGCCCCTAAGCAAGGTGGGGCCCCTAAGCAAGTGGCACATAACACAGTAGACTTACTGCACTACATACAGTACAGACCAAAAGTTTGGACACACCTTCTCATTCAAAGAGTTTTCTTTATTTTCATGACTATGAAGGAATCAAAACTATGAATTAACACATGTGGAATTATATACATAACAAACAAGTGTGAAACAACTGAAAATATGTCATATTCTAGGTTCTTCAAAGTAGCCACCTTTTGCTTGGATTACTGCTTTGCATTCTCTTGATGAGCTTCAAGAGGTAGTCCCCTGAAATGGTCTTCCAACAGTCTTGAAGGAGTTCCGAGAGATGCTTAGCACTTGTTGGCCCTTTTGCCTTCACTCTGCTGTCCAGCTCTCCCCAAACCATCTCGATTTGGTTCAGGTCCGGTGACTGTGGAGGCCAGGTCATCTGGCGCAGCACCCCATCACTCTCCTTCATGGTCAAATAGCCATTACTTTTTTTCTTGCCATAATACAAATTCTAACAGTCTATTCAGTAGGACTATCAGCTGTGTATGCACCTGACTTCTCAACGCAACTGATGGTCCCAACCCCAGTTATAAGGCAAGAAATCCCACTTATTAAACCTGACAGGGCACACCTGTGAAGTGAAAACCATTTCAGAGGACTACCTCTTGAAGTTCATCAAGAGAATGTCAAGAGTGTGCAAAGCAGTAATCCAAGCAAAAGGTGGCTACTTTGAAGAACCTAGAATATGACATATTTTCAGTTGTTTCACAATTGTTTGTTATGTATATAATTCCACATGTGTTAATTCATAGTTTTGATGCCTTCAGTGTGAATCTACAATTTTCATAGTCATGAAAATAAAGAAAACTCTTTGAATGAAAAGGTGTGTCCAAACTTTTGGTCTGTACTGTACATATATTCAATGTACAGCACCTCAACCAGCCTATGTTCATATAAAAAAAGTGTTAAATTATTTATTATATTTAAATGTATCCATACGGTGGGCCCCCAAAATAAATTTTACTGGTGGCAGGGGCGGGCTGGGCCGGGGGGAAGGGAGGCACTTGCCCCCCAGGCCGCCCTAAAAAAACAGCTGCTGGGCCGTCTTTAACAAAATAATTTTTTATTTATTTATTTTTTTTATTCCTCAGGGCAGGGGCGGGCTGGGACGGCCGCCCTAAAGCACTTAAAATGGAGTCTGGATTGCTGGAGTCTGGAGGAGAGAGGAGCAGAGTGGAGGAGGCGGAGCCCGGCCAGCGTCCATTCCAGTTCCAGGAGCAGCAGGAAAAGTGTTTTTTTTATGCTGATGGACAGTCACTCAATGGGGGATGATAAATTGATGCCTGATGTGTAGAGGTTGCTTTGGTGTGGGGGCCTGGGGGGGGGGGGGCTGATGAGACTGAGGCACTGCCGCACTGGGACTGGGAGGCTGATGAGATCATGAGAGGCACTGGGGGGCAGATGGAGTGGCTGCTGGGGGCAGATGGAGGCACTGGGTGGAGATGAGAGGCATTGGGGCAGATGGAGGCTGCTGGGGGCAGATGGAGTGACTGCTGGGGGCAGATGAGGGGCTGATGATCATGAGAGGCTGCTGGGGGCTGATGAGAGGCACTGGGGGCAGATGGAGTGGCTGCTAGGGGCAGATGAGAGGCTGCTGGGGGAGATGAGAGGCACTGGGGCAGATGAGAGGCTGCTGGGGGCAGATGAGAGGCACTGAGGGCTGATGAAGAGGCTGCTGGGGCAGATGAGAGGCACTGGGGGTAGATGAGAGGCTGCTGGGGGCAGATGGAGGCACTGGGGGAAGATGAGAGGCACTGGGCCCATATAGAGTGGCTGCTGGGGCAGATGGAGGCACTGGGGCAGATGGAGGCTGCTGGGGGCTGATGGAGGCACTGGGGGCAGATGAGGGGCTGATGATCATGAAAGGCTGCTAGGGGCTGATGAGAGGCTGCTGGGGGCAGATGAGAGGCACTGGGGGCAGATGAGAGGCACTGGGGCTGATGGAGAGGCACTGGGTGCTGATGAAGATGCTGCTGGGGGATGATGAGAGGCATGGGGCTCTGAGGTCATTCATATTGGGGTCTGAGCTGAGGTATGATTGGGGGATCTTATTGGGGCTGTTAGCTGAGGTCTGGTTAACATTGGGGGTCTGATTGGTGGTCTGACCCGAGGTATAATTAAAAATATGTTTTTCTCATTGTCCCCCTCTAAAACCTAAGTGCGTCTTATAGGGCGAAAAATACGGTACTTGCTTGCTCCTCCTCACGATCTCCCCCGCCCTTTACGTACACCGTGCGCCATGACATCACAAGGAGGCACTGCAACGCTAGGGTGAGCCCCGGTCTCCGTCCTAAACTGGAGAGCGGTGTCCACTTCCATCCCTGAGCCCAGCTGCCCAGAGCACTGATCCTGAGCCTGCTGGAGTCTTCAGAACTGTAAGTATTTACAGTAATTCAGTGTAAGCTATATTATATATATATATATATATATATATATATATATCGTTTTTTTGTGAGTAAGGATGCTGGGTGGTTGGAGAAGGGGAGGGATGAAGAAGGGGGCTGGAGGGATTAGTAGTTCAGTACTATCTGCACATTGTAAAAAATAAGTAATCTGCAAAATATTATATATTTGTCAGAAGTTGTGCTTTTTTAATTTGTAGAACAATGATACAGCCATTTTATGTCATACTTTTGTGCTGAGTTTTTTATATATTTTTTCCTCTATATTAAGAACACTATAGTCACCAGAACCACAACAGCTAAATGTAGTAGTTCTGGTGTCTATAGCATGTCTCTGCAAGCTTTTTACTGTAAACACTGCCTTTTCAGAAAAAAAGGCAGTATTTACATTACTGCCAAGTAACACCTCTACTGGCCACTCATCAGACGGCCACTCATCAGACGGCCACTAGAGGTGTTTCCTAGTCCAGTGTTGCACAACGTGCAACACTGGCAATCATGCTAAACATTCCTCATACAAATGCATTGATTCAAAGCATTTCTATGAAGCCATGCATGTGCAATAGCCTCCCAATGCTTCCCTATGGGAAAGCAGTGGGTTGGCTATGATATACTCACACACTGCACATTCTTGTGCATTGTATTGATGAGGTGATCTGTAATACACTCACAAATTGCATATTGTGTTGTGGTGGAGGGCATGATTGCATGCTAGGGTGTGGGAAGGCGGGATCCAAAATTAAATCACTACATTAGTAAATGTTTGCTGGTTTTATGTAACTTATTGTCATATTTTGTTGTTCAATACATTTTACAGTTGGTTGTTGGTTTCATATTGCTAAATATGGAGAGTAAAAAAACATTTAAAGAGAAAGGTGGTGCTCAGAAAATGCGAGGAAAACGGTCCAAAGAACTTGAGTTAGCAGGAAGGGATCCTAAGCAAATGAAACTATCTTTTTCGGTGGTATGTTAAAAGTTCGAAAGTTCATGCTGGTTCTTACATTTTATGTCACAGAAATGTATATTCACTCTTTGATAACAAGAATGAATATATCTACCGTATATACTCGTCTATAAGTTGATCTGGTCTATAAGTCGAGTGCAGTTTTTTGACCAACAATTGTGAAATATGCTATTACTCGTGGATAAGTCAAGGGTAAAACTTGGGGCAATAAAATCCTGTGATTTTTATTATTTGGTTTTACCTAGGCAAAGATCATGTAACAATTAAACAGTTATGGTACCTACTTCTCTGCATCTCAGTGCACATGCCCAGCTCCAAAGCTATTAGATGACAATGCCTGAATGCAGCAGGCACATTCGGTTAGCATTATCTCGCCAGCTAGTGTTCCTACTTGTGGCTCACTACAGCCACCGCTGCAACAGTGACGTGGAAAGGGTACTTATAGGTGGCAGTCATCAGCAATAGCTGCACTGTATTCTAAATCAGCCCGCTGTTGTCCGTGTGTGTACCCGGTATCGCGGTCAACGTACAGTTAAGTACACTAGCACTACCGGTAACTCGATATTGCCCCGCATTCAATGTGAACAAAATTCTATTTAAACTAGCATGGACCCGTGGATCTGTGTTTTAAAATGAAGTTTACCACAAAAATTTCTCGAGTATATAAACGGTAGTCTGTTGGCATGTGTGATGTGCATAATGAAGTTTTACGTTTGTTAATATTCATGATGGATTATCAAGGAGTGTCCATACTTGACTTTCCATAGTGATCAGTTTTACATTTTTTAAGCTATATATTAACTTATTTGAAATCACATAAAATCTTACATGTAAGGTAAGTATGATTTTTATATCCTTTGTTTGCATGAGTTTTTTTTTTTTTTACGTTACCATGCATGGAGTTAAGTTCCTTGGTTACATCTAGAACTTTGTTGGGGAGATTAAAATAGGTTGACAAAAAATAATATTGTTTTAAACTGGTGGTATACAACCGATAATTCCTGTTGATGAGGTTTCTGCCGGCCCAAGTGCTCCTTCAAGCATGCCAGTTGTGTCCGTCGAAGATGAGGTGAGCCCACAAACAGAAGAACAGGTGATTGAGGAGGAGCTGGTGTCAGAATGCAGAGAGCAAGCACAGATGAATGACCCAGATGTTTTTGAAGACCTTCCTGAATTAGAATTTATCACACCTGAAGACATGTCAGAAAGTGTTATAAGTGATCCATCAGAAATATCTTTTAGTCTTCCTCCTGCATGTTCCATAGCAGAAAAAAATTATTTTGTTGAAAAACACCCCTTTCAGCCAACCAGGACTGAATGCGCAGATCTTCCTTTTCAAGAAGCAGACTTTTATTACCGCAAGAAGTCCAATGGGGATCGTATTAAGCGTTCATGGCTGAGTTGTAAGATAAAGGATCGAAAGTTAGAAGCATTTTTTTGTAGCATATGCATTGCCTTTTCGAATTCCTCTTCCTCGTTCACTACTGGTTGTTCTAATTTTCGACATTGCTATCAGGCAGCAAATAAGCACGAATCTTCAAAAAGTCATTGTGATGCTGTTAGTGCTTATTTTACCATGAAAACGAATAGAAACATTGACACATTAATAAATCAGGCTCAAGTCTCCAGAAGAAAGAAGGAGATACTACAAAATATTGAGGTATTAAACCGTATATTTAATATTGTAAAACTCCTTGGAAAACAGGGATTGCCATTTCGTGCCCATGGCACTAATGAATCGCTGTACAATTTAAAAAACATTGAAATAAACCATGGGAACTTTCTGGAAATTGTCCTACTTCTATCACAGTATGATATTCCTCTTAAAAATCACCTTGATAAATGTGTTCAGGACAGTGAAAAAAGAAAAGGGCGATTAAAAGACAGAAAAACATCAGGAAAACATTTAACTGGACATGGATCTCTTGTGACATTTTTGTCCAATAACACAATAAAGAAAGTATTTGCAGCAATAGTTCGACGCATGAAAAAATTAATTGTGTCTGAAATCGGAGAGAAACGATTCAGTATACAGGTTGACTCTACACAAGATGTTGGAATTGTAGATCAAGCAACAGTAGTTGCGAGATATGTGCAAGATGATGCCATTAAAGAACGGCTTGTGGCGATTCTCCCTGTTAAAGATGCTACAGGAAATGGATTTCACGAACTTCTAATGTCCTGCTTTGATGTACTTGGATTAGATTTCCAAAAAATTGCTGGTGAATCATTTGATGGTGCAGCTAATATGAGGAGTGCATATGTGGGACTACGTGCACAGATTGCAAAGGTAGTACCAGATTCAGTTTATATATGGTGCTATAGTCATATCCTTAACATGTGTGTCTCAGATTGCTGTCAAGTATTGGAATCAAAAAAAAATTTTGGTCTCCTAAATCGCTTGCCAACCTTTATTAAAGAGACTCCCACAAAAGAATGAATATCTGGAAAGACCAACTGGATAGAAGACATGCACAGGATAAACTTTTAAAGTTACAAAAAATTGGAGAGACAAGATGGTAGGCAAAAGAAAAGGCCCTTAACTGGATTTTTGGTGAAAAACATTCTCTTTATTTAGACACCTTTGAAGTTTTATATGTAATTTCCCAGAGTAACTTGTTTGAATCGAAAACAACTTCTGAGGCCTCATCCCGTTTTCACAATCTTTGTTAGTTTAGGATTATCCTTACAGCAAACATATTTTTACAGGTTTTTGATGTTATAGGGCCAGTTTCAAAATATCTACAAACCAGTGGCCTTAACTTCAAGGTAGCATGGCAAATGGTCGAACGTGCAGCTGAAAAAAATTGATTTCAACAATCTTAAACAAAAGGCTTTGCAATAAAAACAAAACACTTTGCAATAAAATCAAATGAGTTGATGGATGAAAGTGATGTTCTCAACTCATTGGAAGTCGAGACTATGCTTTCAGTTCGAAGAGTGGCACGAAAAAAACGCATGGATGGAGAATCTTCACATGATGAACAACCTGAAGATGAAATGAAATGTTTTCGAGCTAGTGTGTTCAGACCAATTCTGGACCAAATCATACAAAGCATGACAGAGAGATTTTCAGAAAATAAGCAATTGGTCATGGATTCCCACTACCTGGATCCTCGCACTTTTCAGAAAATTAGGACAGATCCCAAAGTGCTAGATGGAGGGGCACTAGAGAGAATTTCTAAGTTGGCTAAAGTAAATGAATGTTATCTCAAAACTGAATTAATAAGTTTTGCCAACTTATTTCCAAGTCTTACAGGATGTCTTTCTGAAGATGAGACACAGATGGAAATAATTCTTGATGATGATGAGGAGGAGGAGGAGGAGATTAATGACTGGATTCCACCTACTAACAAACTAGGTGAGGTAGAAAAGGAATCAAAGTGCCGTTCTTGCAAGCAGTGCTTTCTTTGATGTCACAGGTTGTTGTTAAAATACAACCTTTATTCTGCAGCTTATGAAAATCTTTTTATCACCTATGAGTACCTGTTGACCCTTTCTTTTACACAAGTGTCATGTGAGAGAGCATTCAGCAAGCTAAAACTCATCAAGACCCGACTGCGAGCCACAATGGGACAAGAACTGCTTGATGCTTTAATGATCATGTCAGTGGAGAGAGATCTTCTGGAACAGGTCCAGTTTTCAGATGTATTGGAAATTATTTGTCAAAGTTCTTCCTTGATGAGGTCTTTGCTAACCGTTTGATCAAATATTTTGTTTAAAAGTTTTATACAGATATTTATTTCTCTGGCTTCTGTATTTTTTGAAAGTGTATTGTGTCCATACAAAGTTCATTTTTTGCTATTATAATTAAATTATGTTAAACCACATTGTATCATATTTGTCTTGCTTCATAACATAAAAATCAGTTATAAAACAAGGAAAAGGTGGGCGTGGACGGCGAGCTGATTGGGTGGTGCTATGGGCCACTTGACTGGATTTGCCCCCCAGGACTAAGGCTGCCAGCCCTCCCCTGACTGGTGGGCCCTAGGTACCCCAGTCTGACGCTGGCTGGAGGTATATTAGACGGTCATTAGATATCAATTTTACTGCAGGCCAGTGGAGTACAGGCCCCTAAAATTATTAATTCAATGTACAGAAAAGAACAAGCTTTGTCTAAGCCTGGCAGGCAGGTTCTTCCAGAAGTATCTTGCTGGATGAGCAGCCAATACCGCACTTGCATCAATCTTGACAGGATTCGGCTCCAGGTGTAGAGTAATTGTTTTTTTGGAATGCTTTCTCAATCGCGACACCCTCTACGTCGTTGAATAAACTGAAGACTGGCCGATTCTCTCCTAAGAAAAAAAAAAATGTTATTATTAGTGATGAGCGAGCATGCTCAGCCGAGTACCGGTTCGGCTCGAGCATCGCTATGCTCGGCACGAGGCGGTACTTGGCCGAATACCACGTGTGGTTGTTGCATTGCTCGAGTCTCCTCCCCGCAGGTTTGGCGCCTCCTAAGCAGCCAATCAACAGTCAGGTAATTAATTCCCTTCAATGTAATGCAATAGCCATGTTAGCTATTAGCCTTACACTGATTGGCTGGCCGGAACACGTGATACCAGTTTATATAGGAGCCGATGTCCCGCGCTCGGATGATTCAGCTTCATGGAGAGCAGACAGTAGGCAGGGACAGATAGCGTTTTGCTGGAAATTCACAGATTTAATTATAAAAAACTATTGAAAGACCAAACAGTCCTCTTAAGGACTACAGTGTGTGTTTGACAGCAGTGAAGCACTTTTTTTTTTTTTACCAGGGGTTAAATTCAGCAGTATCAGGGACAGGCGTCTTCAGGAAGGGACAGATAGTGCAGGGCTTGAAAATCGCTTTTTTAAGTACCCAAAAGCTTTTAAAAGACAGAAAGATTTGATATTAGTGAGATCTACAGTACGCCATTAGAAAGCAGTGTGTTTAGCAGACATTAAAAAAGGGGCTTATTCACTAGAGTGTGTCTGCAAGTGAGATCTACAGTACGCCATCAGAAAGCAGTGTGTTTAGCAGACATTATAAAAATGGGGCTTATTCACTAGAGTGTGCCTGCTAGTCAGATATACACCGCGCCATCAGAGAAAATAAATTTCCGGTGGAAATTAACCTAATTTGTGCCACATCTGTGTGTGCGTTCAATCTGCAAACGTTATATACAGTATTCCAGCAGATAATAAATTAAATTTGGGACAAATTTAACTAGTTTTAGGCACATCTGTGTGTGCGTTCAATCCACAAACATTATATACAGTATTCCAGCAGAGAATAACTTTTATTTTTGACAAATTTAACTAGTGTTAGGCACATCTGTGTATGCGTTTAGGCCGCAACCATATATACAGTATTCCAGCAGAGAATTATTTGTATTTGGGACAAATTTAACTAGTTTTAGGCAAATCTGTGAGTGCATTCAATCCACAAACGTTATATACAATATTCCAAAGGAGAATAAATTTAATTTGAGACAAATTTAACTAGTTTTAGGCACATCTGTATGTGTGTTCAATCCACAAAAGTTATATACAGTATTCAATATTCCAGCACATTTACCTACTTTTTGGCACATCTGTGTATGAGTTTAGGCCGCAACCATATATACAGTATTCCTGCACAGAAATATTTGTATTTGGGACAAATTTAACTAGTTTGGGGCACATCTGTGTGTGCGTTCAATCCACAAACATTATATACAGTATTCCAGCAGAGAATACATTTAATTTGGGACAAATTTAACTAGTTTTAGGCACATCTGTGTGTGCGTTCAATCCACAAATGTTATATACAGTATTCCAGCAGAGAATACCTTATATTTAGGACAAATTTAACTCGTTTGAGGCACATCTGTGTGTGTATTCAATCCGCAAACATTATATACAGTATTCCAGCAGAGAATAACTTTTATTTGGGACAAATTTAACTAGTTTGGGGCACATCTGTGTATGTGTTCAATCCACAAACATTACTGTATATACAGCATTCCAGAGGAGAATAAATTTAATTTGGGACAAATTTAACTAGTTTTAGGCACATCTGTGTGTGTTCAATCCACAAACGTTATATATAGTATTCCAGCAGAGAATAACTTTTATTTAGGACAAATTTAACTAGTTTTAGGCACATCTGTGTGTGTTCAATCCACAAACATTATATACAGTATTCAGTATTCCAGCAGAGAATAACTTTTATTTGCAACAAATTTAACTAGTTTTAGGCACATCTGTGTGTGTGTTCAATCCCAAATGTTATATACAGTATATCAGCAGAGAATAACTTTTATTTTGGACAAATTTAACTACTTTTAGGCACATCTGTGTATGCGTTTAGGCCGCAACCATATATACAGTATTCCTGCAGAGAAATATTTGTATTTGGGGGCAGAGCCTGACTGCCGACCAAGTCAGTCGCATGTAGGAGAGCTCTCCTCCATGCAACCCTGCAACCTGGCTAAAACTGCAGTCTAACTCACTGCAGAATGGGCAAAATCGGTCGGCAGTCAGGCTCTGCCCCCAAATACAAATATTTCTCTGCAGGAATACTGTATATATGGTTGCGGCCTAAACGCATACACAGATGTGCCTAAAAGTAGTTAAATTTGTCCAAAGACAAGTCGGATCCCAGCAAACCGGACCGCAGTTTCTCCGACATGGAGAAATACCTAAGCAAGAAGTCCTCATTTGTCGCGCCTGCTGCCTCTAAGATGTCGCCGCCAGAGCACGAGGACTGGACACAGGCCTCCGAAGATGCGGAAGGCTGCACCTCGGACCCGGTGGACGGGCCTGCACAGTTGAGCTCAGCCCCGATCTCCAGGCAATTTCTGCAACAGGCTCTAACTTCGGCCCTAACTCCTGTCATGCACGACCTCAAGCAGATAAAGGCGGACGTCAAACATACAGTATAGGGCACCGAGTGGAGACCCTTGAAAGTAACCAAGCGGCCATACTAAACTACGCTCAGGTCGCCAACGAAAACACTGCAGCCTACGTAAACTCTCTAGACGCAGCCTATGCACTCATATAGGATCAAGAGAATCGTGGCAGGACACAAAATCTCCGCATACGCGGTCTTTCTGAAAGTGTTCTCCATGAGGCCCTACCGGAATCTGCCGGTGCCATCTTCACTATCCTCCTAGGTGCCACCAGAGCAGCTGAGATAAACATCGAACGCATCCATCGGGCACTGAGGCCGAAACCAAAAGACACAGAGAACCCGAGAAACGTGGTATGTGGTCTATTGAAATATCTGGATACAGCAGCATTGATGCAGGCTGCAAGAAGCCAAAAAGAGATCACTTTTGAAGGAGCCAAAATCTCCATTTACCAGGAACTGGCACCCTCCACATTAAATAAGTGAAAGGCCTTGCGTCCTCTTACGAATTACCTACGCCACATCAAGACACCTTATAAGTGGCTCTTCCCCTTCGGCTTTACTTTAGTGGTTGGAGGAAAAAGATGTATTATCCACTTACCATCGGATCTACAGGCGCCATGGGAGCTCCTTTAGACCAACCCGCTGGACATCCCCTTGTGGCTACCGTATGATGGAGTCTGCGTCCCACTGCCGGACCTTCCGGAGGCACAGATGTGGTCAAAGGCTCCACCGAAGAAACGGATGTTCACAAGCCAAGAGAAGCTTGACTAGCTGATCCACCTTCGGGTTTCACCTGAGAGACCTGGACTGCGTCATTACTCGGAGGCCCATTTCACTCAGCCTCGCTCCTGCCGAGCACGCAAGTATCAGTGAACTACTGCTAACTATTGTTATATCCCCATTCTTATACTTCAGCAGATCCGGAGGGGGTCCCCCATTTCGTGTGGGGTCCTCACCGCGATCTAACCTCTGGTTTGAAAGACTTCTATCTTGCTGTGGACAATATGGCGCCAGGTATGCAAGGAGCGCTGGTTAACCACACCG
The DNA here is from genome assembly GCF_905171765.1 of Bufo bufo. Taxonomy (NCBI): domain Eukaryota; kingdom Metazoa; phylum Chordata; class Amphibia; order Anura; family Bufonidae; genus Bufo; species Bufo bufo. The sequence continues at coordinate 225,060,183 of NC_053394.1, read as the reverse complement.
ATGAACCAGACCCGCACACGCCCCCCCAACCCACACCAGGAGTATCTCAGCGCAGACCTGGTGCATGCACTACACTAGATAGTCTCCTACGCCTGCTCCATCGCATTTAATTGAATTGCTGCGGCGTTTCTGCCATCCCTTCAGTATCTCTGCTAACCTATCACATGTTATTTTAGAAGTTGTTTATGTTGATTACCTTTTTTTGTGGTCGATGACACTGGCTAATAATCCCCATGTACACATACAGTACAGACCAAAAGTTTGGACACACCTTCTCATTCAAAGAGTTTTCTTTATTTTCATGACTATGAAAATTGTAGATTCACACTGAAGGCATCAAAACTATGAATTAACACATGTGGAATTATATACATAAGAAACAAGTGTGAAACAACTGAAAATATGTCATATTCTAGGTTTTTCAAAGAAGCTACCTTTTGCTTTGATTACTGCTTTGCACACTCTTGGCATTCTCTTGATGAGCTACAAGAGGTAGTCCCCTGAAAGGGTTTTCACTTCACAGGTGTGCCCTGTCAGGTTTAATAAGTGGGATTTCTTGCCTTATAAATGGGGTTGGGACCATCAGTGGCGTTGAGGAGAAGTCAGGTGGATACACAGCTGATAGTCCTACTGAGTACACTGTTAGAATTTGTATTATGGCAAGAAAAAAGCAGCTAAGTAAAGAAAAACGAGTGGCCATCATTACTTTAAGAAATGAAGGTCAGTCAGTCAGCCGAAAAATTGGGAAAACTTTGAAAGTAAGGGCTATTTGACCATAAAGGAGAGTGATGGGTGCTGTGCCAGATTACCTGGCCTCCACAGTCGCCGGACCTGAACCCAATCGAGATGGTTTGGGGTGAGCTGGACCGCAGAGTGTAGGCAAAAGGGCCAACAAGTGCTAAGCATCTCTGGGAACTCCTTCAAAACTGTTGGAAGACCATTTCAGGGGACTACCTCTTGAAGCTCATCAAGAGAATGCCAAGAGTGTGCAAAGCAGTAATCAAATCAAAAGGTGGCTACTTTGAAGAACCTAGAATATGACATATTTTCAGTTGTTTCACACTTGTTTGTTATGTATATAATTCCACATGTGTTAATTCATAGTTTTGTTGCCTTCATAGTCATGAAAATAAAGAAAACTCTTTGAATGAGAAGGTGTGTTCAAACTTTTGGTCTGTACTGTATATATATTTATACACACAAAATCATAGTTCCTGGCTAGATGTCCTGCTTTCCCTGTTGGTTGTAGGGGGCGTGGCCTAACAGAACCGGTGGGCGTGGCTTAGCGGGTCGGCTGTGTGGTGGTAGTGCAGGGGGGGATCGGGATTGACTAAGTAGCTACTGCAGTAGGGACTCTGAAGGTTATTATCACAGCCAGCTTCTGACAGGAATCAGCTGTTTGTAGAGAGGGAACAAGCAGCTGATTCCTGTCGGAGTTGGAGCGGGCAGCAGGGAGCCGACCACTGACAGGAGCAGACTGCACATGCGCATGGACGAGCTTCCTCTCAAGCTCCTCCATGTCGCGAGCCATGGACGAACTCAGCTGAAAGGTAGAGCTGGGCTGAGGGGGAGTGGCTTATAACTGAAAGAAAAGAAGGAAGATGTGTTTATTAAGGTATATTAGGAACTTCATTTTTTCCCTGCCTGCCACACAATAGTGGAGAGTATTTAAAGAATGGCCAACCCCTTTAAGTATTTTGCCCTAAATGGGTATATTTTAAAACCCAGAAAATTATAGCTGTATTTCTAGCTTAAATTGCACACTGACTAATGCGGCAGAGGCCCCAGATGGAGGGTATTGCCAAAAATTGGTGTTTTTTCAAAGCCAGAAAATTATTGAAGTATTTTAAGCTTGTTTTTAACAATCACAGATGCAGCAAAGGCTGCAATTTTAAGTATTTTGGCCAAAATGGGTGTTTTTTAAATAACAGAATAAGACAGCAGTATATAACACTTGAATTTCACACCACAGATGCAAGGGCTGTAAAATTGAGTATTTTGCCCAAAAAGGGTGTTTTTTAAAACCCAGAAAATTATAGCTGTATTTCTAGCTTAAATTGCACACTGAATAATGCGGAAGAAGCCCAAGATGGAGGTTATTGCCAAAAATGGGTGTTTTTTCAAAGCCAGAAAAAATTTGGAGTATTTCAAGCTTGTTTTAACAATAACAGATGCAGCAAAAGCTGCAATATTAAGTACTTTGCCCAAAAAGGGTGTTTTTTTTTAATAACAGAATATGACAGCAGTATATAACGCTTGAATTTCACACTGACAGATGCAGACAAGGCGCAAATTAAGTATTTTGCCCAAAATGGGTGTTTTTTTTTACTAACAGAATATGGCAGCAGTATATAACGCTTGAATTTCACACATACAGATGCAACAAGGGCTGTAAAATTGTGTATTTTGCCCAAAAAGGGTGTTTTTTAAAACCCAGAAAAATATAGCTGTATTTCTAGCTTAAATTGCACACTGACTAATGTGGCAGACGCCCCAGATGGAGGGTATTGCAAAAAATTTGTGTTTTTTAAAACCCAGAAAATTATTGAAGTATTTAAAGCTTGTTTTAACAATAACAGATGCAGCAAAGGTTGCAATATTAAATACTTTGCCCAAAATGGGTGTTTTATTTTACTAATAGAATATGAGAGCAGTATATAACGCTTTAATTTTACACGTACAGAGGCAGCAAGAGCTGTAAAATTTAGTATTTTGCACAAAAAGGGTGTTTTTTTTATAACAGAATATGACTGCAGTATAAAACGCTTGAATTTCACACTGACAGATGCAGACAAGGCACCAAATTAAGTATTGTGCCCAAAATGGGTGTTTTTTTACTAACAGAATATGACAGCAGTATATAATGCTTGAATTTAACACGTACAGATGCAACAAGGTCTGTAAAATTGAGTATTTTGCACAAAAAGGGTGTTTTTTTAATAATAGAATATGAGAGCAGTATATAATTCACACTGGCAGATGCAGACAAGCCGCAAATTAGGTATTTTGCCCAAAATTGGTGTTTTTTTACTAACAAAATATGACAGCAGTATATAATGCTTGAATTTCACATATACAGATGCAACAAGTGCTGTAAAATTAAGTATTTTGCCCAAAAAGGGTGTTTTTTAAAACCCAGAAAATTATAGCTGTATTTCTAGCTTAAAGGGCTTCTGTCACCCCACAAAAGTCTTTTTTTTTTTTTTGGGATAGTTACATTCCTTATAGCGCGATATAGGAGAATATAATCTTGTCACTTACTTTCATGCGGCCGTTTCTTTAGAAAACGAAGTTTTATCATATGTAAATCCGGTCTCTACCAGCAAGTAGGGCGTCTACTTGCTGGTAGCCGCAGCAGAAAACCGCCCCCCTCGCCGTGTTGATTGACAGGGCCAGCCGTGATCTCCTCCTCCGGCCGGCCCTGTCAGTATTTCAAAAATCGCGCGGCCTCTGTTCATTCGGCGCAGGCGCTCTGAGATGAGGAGGCTCGTCTCCTCAGAACTCCCTCAGTGCGCCTGCGCCGATGACATCACCGAAAGAGAAGACGTCATCGGCGCAGGCACACTGAGGGAGTTCTGAGGAGACGAGCCTCCTCATCTCAGAGCGCCTGCGCCGAATGAACAGAGGCGCGCGATTTGTGAAATACTGACAGGGCCGGCCGGAGGAGGAGATCACGGCTGGCCCTGTCAATCAACACGGCGAGGGGGCGGTTTTCTGCTGCGGCTACCAGCAAGTAGACGCCCTACTTGCTGGTAGAGACCGGATTTACATATGATAAAACTTCGTTTTCTAAAGAAACGGCCGCATGAAAGTAAGTGACAAGATTATATTCTCCTATATCGCGCTATAAGGAATGTAACTATCCCAAAAAAAAAAAAAGACTTTTGTGGGGTGACAGAAGCCCTTTAAATTACACACTGACTAATGCGGCAAAGGTCCAAGATGGAGTTTATTGCCAAAAATTTGTGTTTTTTCAAAGGCAGAAAAATTTGCAATTATTTAAAGCTTGTTTTAACAATAACAGATTCATCAAAGGCTACAATATTAACTACTTTGCCAAAAATGGGTATTTAAAAAAAAAAAAAAATATGACAGCAGTATATAACGCTTGAATTTCACACTGACAGATGCAGACAAGGCTGCAAATTAAGTATTTTGCCCAAAATGGGTGTTTTTTTTTATATTTATAGCTGTATTTCTAGCTTAAATTACACACTGACTAATGCGGCAAAGGTCCAAGATGGAGGTTATTGCCAAAAATGGGTGTTTTTTCAAAGCCAGAAAAATTTGGAAGTATTTAAAGCTTGTTTTAACAATAACAGATTCATCAAAGGCTACAATATTAAGTACTTTGCCAAAAATGGGTGTTTTTAAAAAAAAAACTGAATATGACAGCAGTATATAACGCTTGAATTTCACACTGACAGATGCAGACAAGGCTGCAAATTAAGTATTTTGCCCAAAATGGGTGTTTTTTGAATAACAGATTATGAAAGCAGTATATAACGCTTGAATTTTACATGAACAGATATAGTAAGGGCTGTAAAATGGTGTATTTTGCCCAAAAAGGGTGTTTTTTAAAACCCAGAAAAATATAGCTGTATTTCTAGCTTAAATTGCACACTGACTAATGCGGCAGATGCCCCAGATGGAGGGTATTGCAAAAAATTTGTGTTTTTTAAAACCCAGAAAATTATTGAAGTATTTAAAGCTTGTTTTAACAATAACAGATGCAGCAAAGGCTGCAATATTAAATACTTTGCCCAAAATGGGTGTTTTATTTTACTAATAGAATATGAGAGCAGTATATAACGCTTGAATTTTACACGTACAGAGGCAGCAAGGGCTGTAAAATTGAGTATTTTGCACAAAAAGGCTGTTTTTTTAATAACAGAATATGACTGCAGTATATAACGCTTGAATTTCACACGTACAGATGCAACAAGGGCTGTAAAATTAAGTATTTTGCCCAGAAAGGGTGTTTTTTAAAACCCAGAAAATTATAACTGTATTTCTAGCTTAAATTACACACTGACTAATGCGCCAGAGGTCCAAGATGGAGGTTATTGCCAAAAATGGGTGTTTTTTCAAAGTTGGAAGTATTTAAAGCTTGTTTTAACAATAACAGATTCATCAAAGGCTACAATATTAAGTACTTTGCCAAAAATGGGTGTTTTTAAAAAAAAAACAGAATATGACAGCAGTATATAACGCTTGAATTTGACACTGACAGATGCAGACAAAGCTGCAAATTAAGTATTTTGCCCAAAATGGGTGTTTTTTAAATAACAGAGTATGACAGCAGTATATAACGCTTGAATTTTGTAACGGGGTGCCGAAGGCGCACTCGGTCTCCCATCAGTCGCAGACCTGCTGCTTAGCTTCGGGAGCGAGGATCTGTGTTTGACCTCGTTCCCAGGGCGGCTTTGCTAGCTGGGAGGCTCCCTGCTCCTAGGTCTGCCTTGAGCGCCGAGCTGATCACTCGGTGCTCGACTGGTTGGTATCACGAGTTGGAGGTCCCAGGAGAGACCACCGCGTCATCATGCAATAAAACAAACGGAAATCAGGTACAGACACATAAGAGTTTATTGCACAAACAAAACAGGGAAGGCAGCACAGACAAAACAAGAGCTCTATGTACCGTCAGCACAGTGGGAGAAAACCCCCACTGCGCCACTGTCTAGTAATACTCCAGAGGGGTGTGACTAAGCAACTCCTGGTATTCACTAGAGCCCTAGATGGTAGGGTTAGACTTTGCCGCAGGAAGTTGCCAGGGTCCACTCTGGAGCGTGAACTAGACAGTGACAGCAGGAACAAATGGACAACAGGTACCAGAAGGTACCGACGGCACATAGGCAAACATAACAGACAGGCAAATACAAAACAGGGCAACTAATAATACAAGCAGGAGTTCTCGCAAGGGAGCAGGAGTGGCAATGAGCAGAGAAGGACTTGCTCCACCAGTAGTAAACTGCATGGCCTTGCGCATGCCACTCTGCTGCAAAAGCTTGCTGAACAGAGACATATAACATAACAAACATAACTGGCATAACAGATAAACACAGGAATGAGGACGGTAGAGAAGACATCAAAGAGGACGGGAAAGGACGTAAATGAACAAGTAGGGAAACCCACAGAGCACAGACAGACAGACACGGATCCCATGGGTCAGCAGCATGGGAGAGAGTACAAACCAGGAGCAGGACAAGACAACACACACCAGGAGAGCTGACACAGAACTGAGGAAACTTCAGACTTATATACAGGTTCCATGGGTGCAGCAGAGAGACCACACCCATGGAGCAGACAGAGGATTAACTCCTAATAGTCACACAGGGGAGTTAACCCATAAAGAACCACAAACACACAGAAACGAAACTTCAGCGAGGAGCGCCGAACGAGCAAGGACGGAAGGTCACAGCCAGAGATAGTGACTGTGACAGTTGGTCGGTCAGTCATGTGACGCTGGCCAGGTCACATGACCCTCACACCCCACTATAAATACAGGCAGCCTGCTGGCCACAGGTTGCCTGTTAATTTAGGTTCCTGGCAGTTGTTGGATACCTGTGTACTTACCTGATCCTGTTCCCTGATGATCCTTTGCCTGCTCCTCCTGTACTGTGCATCCTTCCTGGGATATTGACCTCGGCTTCCACCTGACTATTCTTTAAGGACTCCTTTGGTACTTCTCGATTCTCCTGGTATTTATGACCCTGGCTTCTCCTGACCTTTCTTTGCTTATCCCTCTGTACTGCGTTGTCCTCTTGGTTTTGACCAGGTCCGTTCACTATCCATTATTTGTCTTGTCTGTCCTTCCCACACGTATCCTAAGTTGTCCTCTGTTGTCCCCTGTCATCAGGACTCGTGAGGCATGTAGGCAGGGCCAGGGGTGAGGGTGGAGCGCAGTGGTCACTATCTTCCCCCCTGTGTGTGTGTGTACGTGACCGTTACAGAGTAACAGGCCCAATAACCACTGTATAATGAATCCTCTGGTGACCCTGACTGACCATGTCTCTAATCTGACGCAGATGGTGCAGGAGCTAGGGGAAAAACTCTGTTCTTTTGAGTTAGGGCAAGGTTCTTCCACTCCTCAGGCCTCCAGTCCACATTTTGAGCCCCAGATTAAGCTCCCAGAACCCTTTTCTGGAGACCGGAAGAAGTTTCTGTCTTTTAAGGAGAGTTGCAGACTTTACTTCCGTTTGCGCCCCGTGTCCTCTGGTCCCGAGAGTAAACACGTGGGCATTATCATTTCCCGACTACAGGGTGATCCCCAGGACTGGGCGTTCTCTTTACCTGCTCGCGCCACTTGTTTAACTTCTGTGGAGGGGTTCTTTCAGGCCCTGGGTACCCTCTATGATGAACCAGACAGGGCTCTAGTAGCCGAGACGGCTCTAAAGACACTGGTTCAGGGCAATCTACCTGCGGAGGATTATTGCACCCAATTCAGAAGGTGGTGTGTCCCCTCAGGATGGAACGAACCAGCCCTAAATAGTCAGTTCAGGTCAGGTCTGTCTGATAATTTAAAGGATCTTATGGTCAGTTATCAACTTCCAGAGACCTTAGAGGAGATGATGACTAGAGTTGAGCGAACACCTGGATGTTCGGGTTCGAGAAGTTCGGCCGAACTTCCCGGAAATGTTCGGGTTCGGGATCCGAACCCGATCCGAACTTCGTCCCGAACCCGAACCCCATTGAAGTCAATAGGGACGCAAACTTTTGGGCACTAAAAAGGCTGTAAAACAGCCCAGGAAAGAGCTAGAGGGCTGCAAAAGGCAGCAACATGTAGGTAAATCCCCTGCAAACAAATGTGGATAGGGAAATGAATTAAAATTAAAATAAAAAAAATAAAAATGAACCAATATCAATTGGACAGAGGTCCCATAGCAGAGAATCTGGCTTCACGTCAGCAGAGAATCAGTCTCTTCATGCCATAGCAAAGAATCTGGCTTCATGTCAGCAGAGAATCAGTCTCTTCATGCCATAGCAGAGAATCTGGCTTCATGTCAGCGCAGAATCAGTCTTCATGTCATAGCAGAGAATCAGGCTTCACGTCACCCACCACTGGAACAGGCCACTGTCACACATTTAGGCCCAGGCACCCAGGCAGAGGAGAGAGGTCCCGTAACAGAGAATCTGGCCTTATGTCAGCGCAGAATCTGTATTCATGTCATAGCAGAGAATCAGGCTTCACGTCACCCACCACTGGAACAGGCCACTGTTACACATTTAGGCCCCGGCACCCAGGCAGAGGAGAGAGGTCCCGTAACAGAGAATCTGGCCTTATGTCAGCGCAGAATCTGTCTTCATGTCATAGCAGAGAATCAGGCTTTACGTCACCCACCACTGGAACAGGCCACTGTCACACATTTAGGCCCCGGCACCCAGACAGAGGAGAGCGGTCCTGTAACAGAGAATCTGGCCTTATGTCAGCGCAGAATCTGTATTCATGTCATAGCAGAGAATCAGGCTTCACGTCACCCACCACTGGAACAGGCCACTGTCACACATTTAGGCCCAGGCACCCAGGCAGAGGAGAGAGGTCTCGTAACAGAGAATCTGGCCTTATGTCAGCGCAGAATCTGTCTTCATGTCATAGCAGAGAATCAGGCATCACGTCACCCACCACTGGAACAGGCCACTGTCACACATTTAGGCCCAGGCACCCAGGCAGAGGAGAGAGGTCCCGTAACAGAGAATCTGGCCTTATGTCAGCGCAGAATCTGTATTCATGTCATAGCAGAGAATCAGGCTTCACGTCATCCACCACTGGAACAGGCCACTGTCACACATTTAGGCCCCGGCACCCAGACAGAGGAGAGCGGTCCCGTAACAGAGAATCTGGCCTTATGTCAGCGCAGAATCTGTCTTCATGTCATAGCAGAGAATCAGGCATCACGTCACACACCACTGGAACAGGCCACTGTCACACATTTAGGCCCAGGCACCCAGGCAGAGGAGAGAGGTCCCGTAACAGAGAATCTGGCCTTATGTCAGCGCAGAATCTGTATTCATGTCATAGCAGAGAATCAGGCTTCACGTCACCCACCACTGGAACAGGCCACTGTCACACATTTAGGCCCCGGCACCCAGACAGAGGAGAGCGGTCCCGTAACAGAGAATCTGGCCTTATGTCAGCGCAGAATCTGTCTTCATGTCATAGCAGAGAATCAGGCATCACGTCACCCACCACTGGAACAGGCCACTGTCACACATTTAGGCCCAGGCAGAGGAGAGAGGTCCCGTAACAGAGAATCTGGCCTTATGTCAGCGCAGAATCTGTCTTCATGTCATAGCAGAGAATCAGGCTTCACGTCACCCACCACTGGAACAGGCCACTGTCACACATTTAGGCCCCGGCACCCAGACAGAGGAGAGCGGTCCCGTAACAGAGAATCTGGCCTTATGTCAGCGCAGAATCTGTATTCATGTCATAGCAGAGAATCAGGCTTCACGTCAGCCACCACTGGAACAGGCCACTGTCACACATTTAGGCCCAGGCACCCAGGCAGAGGAGAGCGGTCCCGTAACAGAGAATCTGGCCTTATGTCAGCGCAGAATCTGTCTTCATGTCATAGCAGAGAATCAGGCATCACGTCACCCACCACTAAAAACAGGCCACTGTCACACATTTAGGCCCAGGCACACAGGCAGAGGAGAGAGGTCCCGTAACAGAGAATCTGGCCTTATGTCAGCGCAGAATCTGTCTTCATTTCATAGCAGAGAATCAGGCTTCACGTCACCCACCACTGGAACAGGCCACTGTCACACATTTAGGCCCAGGCACCCAGACAGAGGAGAGCGGTCCCGTAACAGAGAATCTGGCCTTATGTCAGCGCAGAATCTGTCTTCATGTCATAGCAGAGAATCAGACATCACGTCACCCACCACTGGAACAGGCCACTGTCACACATTTAGGCCCAGGCACCCAGGCAGAGGAGAGAGGTCCCGTAACAGAGAATCTGGCCTTATGTCAGCGCAGAATCTGTCTTCATGTCATAGCAGAGAATCAGGCTTCACGTCACCCACCACTGGAACAGGCCACTGTCACACATTTAGGCCCAGGCACCCAGGCAGAGGAGAGAGGTCCCGTAACAGAGAATCTGGCCTTATGTCAGCGCAGAATCTGTATTCATGTCATAGCAGAGAATCAGGCTTCACGTCACCCACCACGGGAACAGGCCACTGTCACACATTTAGGCCCAGGCACCCAGACAGAGGAAAGCGGTCCCGTAACAGAGAATCTGGCCTTATGTCAGCGCAGAATCTGTCTTCATGTCAAAGCAGAGAATCAGGCTTCACGTCACCCACCACTGGAACAGGCCACTGTCACACATTTAGGCCCAGGCACCCAGGCAGAGGAGAGAGGTCCCGTAACAGAGAATCTGGCCTTATGTCAGCGCAGAATCTGTATTCATGTCATAGCAGAGAATCAGGCTTCACGTCACCCACCACTGGAACAGGCCACTGTCACACATTTAGGCCCCAGCACCCAGACAGAGGAGAGGTTCATTCAACTTTGGGTTGCCCCGCAATATAATGGTAAAATGAAATTAAAAATAGTATTGAATGAGGAAGTGCCCTGGAGTAGAATAATATATTGTTAAGGGGAGGTAGTTAATATCTAATCTGCACAAGGGATGGACAGGTCCTGTGGGATCCATGCCTGGTTCATTTTTATGAACGTCAGCTTGTCCACATTGGCTGTAGACAGGCGGCTGCGTTTGTCTGTAATGACGCCCCCTGCCGTGCTGAATACACGTTCAGACAAAACGCTGGCCGCCGGGCAGGCCAGCACCTCCAAGGCATAAAAGGCTAGCTCTGGCCACGTGGACAATTTGGAGACCCAGAAGTTGAATGGGGCCGAACCATCAGTCAGTACGTGGAGGGGTGTGCACAGGTACTGTTCCACCATGTTAGTGAAATGTTGCCTCCTGCTAACACGTTCCGTATCAGGTGGTGGTGCACTTAGCTGTGGCGTGTTGACAAAACTTTTCCACATCTCTGCCATGCTAACCCTGCCCTCAGAGGAGCTGGACGTGACACAGCTGCGTTGGCGACCTCTTGCTCCTCCTCTGCCTTCGCCTTGGGCTTCCACTGGTTCCCCTGTGACATTTGGGAATGCTCTCAGTAGCGCGTCTACCAACGTGCGCTTGTACTCGCGCATCTTCCTATCACGCTCCAGTGTAGGAAGTAAGGTGGGCACATTGTCTTTGTACCGGGGATCCAGCAGGGTGGCAACCCAGTAGTCCGCACACGTTAAAATGTGGGCAACTCTGCTGTCGTTGCGCAGGCACTGCAGCATGTAGTCGCTCATGTGTGCCAGGCTGCCCAGAGGTAAGGACAAGCTGTCCTCTGTGGGAGGCGTATCGTCATCGTCCTGAGTTTCCCCCCAGCCACGCACCAGTGATGGGCCCGAGCTGCTTTGGGTGCCACCCCGCTGTGAACATGCTTCATCCTCATCCTCCTCCACCTCCTCCTCATCCTCGTCCTCCTCGTCCTCCAGTAGTGGGCCCTGTCTGGCCACATTTGTACCTGGCCTCTGGTGTTGCAAAAAACCTCCCTCTGAGTCACATCGAAGAGACTGGCCTGAAAGTGCTAAAAATGACCCCTCTTCCTCCTGGGCCACCTCCTCTTCCATCATCGCCCTAAGTGTTTTCTCAAGGAGACATAGAAGTGGTATTGTAATGCTGATAACGGCGTCATCGCCACTGGCCATGTTGGTGGAGTACTCGAAACAACGCAACAGAGCACACAGGTCTCGCATGGAGGCCCAGTCATTGGTGGTGAAGTGTGTCTGATCCGCAGTGCGACTGACCCGTGCGTGCTGCAGCTGAAACTCCACTATGGCCTGCTGCTGCTCGCACAGTCTGTCCAGCATATGCAAGGTGGAGTTCCACCTGGTGGGTACGTCGCATATGAGGCGGTGAGCGGGAAGGCCGAATTTACGCTGTAGCGCAGACAGGCAAGCAGCGGCAGGGTGTGAACGCCGGAAGCGCGAACAGACGGCCCGCACTTTATGCAGCAGCTCCGACATGTCGGGGTAGTTGCGAATGAACTTCTGCACCACCAAATTCAGCACATGCGCCAGGCAAGGGATGTGCGTCAATCCAGGTAGGCCAAGAGCTGCAACGAGATTTCGCCCATTATCGCACACCACCAGCCCGGGCTTGAGGCTCACCGGCAGCAACCACTCGTCGGTCTGTTGTTTTATACCCCACCACAACTCCTGTGCGGTGTGGGGCCTGTCCCCCAAACATATGAGTTTCAGAACGGCCTGCTGACGTTTACCCCGTGCTGTGCTGAAGTTGGTGGTGAAGGTGTGTGGCTGACTGGATGAGCAGGTGGAAGAAGAGGAGGAGGAGGAAGCTGAGTAGGAGGAGGAGGAGACAGGAGGCAAAGAATGTTGCCCTGCGATCCTTGGCGGCGGAAGGACGTGCGCCAAACAGCTCTCCGCCTGGGGCCCAGCCGCCGCTACATTTACCCAGTGTGCAGTTAGGGAGATATAGCGTCCCTGGCCGTGCTTACTGGTCCACGTATCTGTGGTTAGGTGGACCTTGCCACTGATGGCGTTGCGCAGTGCACACTTGATTTTATCGGACACTTGTTTGTGCAGGGAAGGCACGGCTCTCTTGGAGAAGTAGTGGCGGCTGGTTACAACATACTGTGGGACAGCAAGTGACATGAGCTGTTTGAAGCTGTGTGTGTCCACCAGCCTAAATGACAGCATTTCATAGGCCAGTAGTTTAGAAATGCTGGCATTCAGGGCCAGGGATCGAGGGTGGCTAGGTGGGAATTTATGCTTTCTCTCAAATGTTTGTGAGATGGAGAGCTGAACGCTGCCGTTTGACATGGTTGAGATGCTTGGTGACGCAGGTGGTGGTGTTGGTGGTACATCCCATGTTTGCTGGGCGGCAGGTGCCAACGTTCCTCCAGAGGCAGAGGAAGAGGCCGAGGCGGAGGCAGCAGCAGCAGAAGAGGCCGAGGCGGCGGCAGCAGCAGAAGAGGCCGAGGCAGCAGCAGAAGAGGTAGCAGGGGGAGCCTGAGTGACTTCCTTGTTTTTAAGGTGTTTACTCCACTGCAGTTAATGCTTTGCATGCAGGTGCCTGGTCATGCAGGTTGTGCTAAGGTTCAGAACGATAATGCCTCGCTTCAGGCTCTGATGGCACAGCGTGCAAACCACTCGGGTCTTGTCGTCAGCACATTGTTTGAAGAAGTGCCATGCCAGGGAACTCCTTGAAGCTGCCTTTGGGGTGCTCGGTCCCAGATGGCGGCGGTCAGTAGCAGGCGGAGTCTCTTGGCGGCGGGTGTTCTGATTTTGCCCACTGCTCCCTCTTTTGCTACGCTGTTGGCTCGGTCTCACCACTGCCTCTTCCTCCAAACTCTGAAAGTCAGTGGCACGACCTTCATTCCATGTGGGGTCTAGGACCTCATCGTCCCCTGCATCGTCTTCCACCCAGTCTTGATCCCTGACCTCCTGTTCAGTCTGCACACTGCAGAAAGACGCAGCAGTTGGCACCTGTGTTTCGTCATCATCAGAGACGTGCTGAGGTGGTATTCCCATGTCCTCATCATCAGGAAAAATAAGTGGTTGTGCGTTAGTGCATTCTATCTCTTCCACCCCTGGGGAAGGGCTAGGTGGGTGCCCTTGGGAAACCCTGGCAGCAGAGTCTTCAAACAGCATAAGAGACTGCTGCATAACTTGAGGCTCAGACAGTTTCCCTGATATGCATGGGGGTGATGTGACAGACCGATGGGCTTGGTTTTCATGCACCATCTGTGCGCTTTCTGCAGAAGACTGGGTGGGAGATAATGTGAACGTGCTGGATCCACTGTCAGCCACCCAATTGACTAATGCCTGTACCTGCTCAGGCCTTACCATCCTTAGAACGGCATTGGGCCCCACCAAATTTTGCTGTAAATTCTGCTGGCTACTGGGACCTGAGGTAGTTGGTTCACTAGGACGTGTGGCTGTGGCAGAACGGCCACGTCCTCTCCCAGCACCAGAGAGTCCACTAACACAACCACGACCATGTCCATGTCCGCGTCAGCGTCCCTTATTAGATGTTTTCCTCATTGTTCCCGTTCACCACAATTTTGAGAATGGCAAATTTGGGAATGCTTTTTCAACCCAGAAAAAAAAGTGTGCTTTTACGGTCACTACAAATAACTTGACCAGCTAAAACAGTGCAGATTTGGTTGAATAGAGATGTGAGACCTGTTTTTTTTTGCGCTGTGTGACAGTTATAGGTTTAATCACAGAATGACACTTCTATCAGCACGCTAGCGTGTGTCTTAGGTTTTTCTGAATGACACTATCAATAACTTCAATGTAAGATTTTCTTTTTGGGATAGATTTCAAGTAGGCCTGAAATACCACAAACTAGTTATTTTCAGAATGGCAAATTTGGGAATGCTTTTTCAACCCAGAACAAAAAGTCTGCTTTGACGGTCACTACAAATAACTTGACCAGCTAAAACTGTGCAGATTTGGTTGAATAGAGATGTGAGACCTGTTTTTTTTTGTGCTGTGTGACAGTTATAGGTTTAATCACAGAATGACACTTCTATCAGCACGCTAGCGTGTGTCTTAGGTTTTTCTGAATGACACTATCAATAACTTCAATGTAAGATTTTCTTTTTGGGATAGATTTCAAGTAGGCCTGAAATACCACAAAATAGTTATTTTCAGAATGGCAAATTTGGGAATGCTTTTTCAACCCAGAACAAAAAGTCTGCTTTGACGGTCACTACAAATAACTTGACCAGCTAAAACTGTGCAGATTTGGTTGAATAGAGATGTGAGACCTGTTTTTTTTTGCGCTGTGTGACAGTTATAGGTTTAATCACAGAATGACACTTCCATCAGCACGCTAGCGTGTGTCTTAGGTTTTTCTGAATGACACTATCAATAACTTCAATGTAAGATTTTCTTTTTGGGATAGATTTCAAGTAGGCCTCAAATACCACAAACTAGTTATTTTCAGAATGGCAAATTTGGGAATGCTTTTTCAACCCAGAGCAAAAAGTCTGCTTTGACGGTCACTACAAATAACTTGACCAGCTAAAACTGTGCAGATTTGGTTGAATAGAGATGTGAGACCTGTTTTTTTTTGCGCTGTGTGACAGTTATAGGTTTAATCACAGAATGACACTTCTATCAGCACGCTAGCGTGTGTCTTAGGTTTTTCTGAATGACACTATCAATAACTTCAATGTAAGATTTTCTTTTTGGGATAGATTTCAAGTAGGCCTGAAATACCACAAACTAGTTATTTTCAGAATGGCAAATTTGGGAATGCTTTTTCAACCCAGAACAAAAAGTCTGCTTTGACGGTCACTACAAATAACTTGACCAGCTAAAACTGTGCAGATTTGGTTGAATAGAGATGTGAGACCTGTTTTTTTTTGCGCTGTGTGACAGTTATAGGTTTAATCACAGAATGACACTTCTATCAGCACGCTAGCGTGTGTCTTAGGTTTTTCTGAATGACACTATCAATAACTTCAATGTAAGATTTTCTTTTTGGGATAGATTTCAAGTAGGCCTGAAATACCACAAACTAGTTATTTTCAGAATGGCAAATTTGGGAATGCTTTTTCAACCCAGAACAAAAAGTCTGCTTTGACGGTCACTACAAATAACTTGACCAGCTAAAACTGTGCAGATTTGGTTGAATAGAAATGTCAGGTCTATTTTTTAGGCGCTGGGTGACAGGCTCAACTTGTCCCTGATGTAATATATGGCCAAAAAATAACCACACTGTTAATGGTTAAATGCACTTGGGTGACACAGGCTCAGCCTGCAGCTGATGTAGTATATGGCCAAAAAATAATCAGACTGTTGATGGTTAAATGCACTTGGGTGAAACAGGCTCAGCCTGCAGCTGATGTAGTATATGGCCAAAAAATAACCAGACTGTTGATGGTTAAATGCACTTCGGTGACACAGGCTCAGCCTGCAGCTGATGTAGGATATAGCACAAAATAACCACACTATCGATGGTTAAATACACTTGGTGATAGCTCGTGCTGGCGCACCACAAGTCACAAAATGGCCGCCGATCACCCCAGAAAAAAAGTGATCTAAAAACGCTCTGGGCAGCCTCAAAAAAGTGAGCAAGTTAATAATAGCACTTCAATGATCCACAGCTGCAGATCGATCACAGAATGAAGTCTTTTGGAGGAGTTAATCTGCCTAATCTCGCCCTAACGTCGCAGCTGCAACCTCTCCCTATGTATGAATCAGCAGAGTGACGTGCAGCGCTACGTGACCCAAGCTTATATAGAGGCTGGGCCACATGCTGCACTGGCCAATCACAGCCATGCCAATAGTAGGCAAGGCTGTGATGGCCTCTTGGGGCAAGTAGTATGACGCTTGTTGATTGGCTGCTTTGCAGCCTTTCAAAAAGCGCCAAGAAAGCGCCGAACACCGAACCTGAACCCGGACTTTTACGAAAATGTTCGGGTTCGGGTCCGTGTCACGGACACCCCAAAATTCGGTACGAACCCAAACTATACAGTTCGGGTTCGCTCATCCCTAATGATGACCCTTTTTGTCCGACTTGACCGACGGGTTAGAGAGAGACGACAGAAACAACAGTTCTCTTCCCAGATGGTGGTCCAGCCAGAGGCCTATCCAAGAGACAATGCTGAGGTCTCCACCAAGGAACCCATGCAGGTTGGCATGACCCGAGGGAATCTTCGCCGCAGACGAGGAGAAGGCTTTTACTGTGGAGATCCTGACTGGATCAACCAGTGTCCTAAGAAGGTCCTCTCTGTCAAGTCTCCTAAGGCAAGGCAACCTAAAGACTAGGTACACCCTGAATGTAAGCTTTTGGTACCCATTACGATTTCTCTGGGGGTAGATAAATGGCCGGGTAAGGCCTTTATTGATTCTGGCTCAGCGGCCAGCTTTATTGACTCTGAGTACGCTGTAAGATTGGGTATTCCAATGTTTGCTTTACCAACTCCTATCCATGTCATGGCTATTGATGCTACTCCTCTTATTGGTGGTACGGTGAGCTCATGTACCTCAGAGATTTCTCTAACCGTGGGTGTGTGCCACTCAGAGAGATGTTCCCTTTTAGTCCTAGAGAACCTACCGGCTGAGGTGGTACTAGGGTTGCCTTGGCTCCGACTACATAACCTTACTATAAATTGGTCCAAGGGGGAGTTGGTGAGATGGGGGCCTAAGTGTGACTCGTGCTTGTCCGTGGTACAGGCTGGGGTCTCAGTAAAGTCTGATACTTTACCCACTGTTAGGGAATATTCTGATGTATTCTCATCACCAACCCCGGAGGTTCTACCCCCCCCCCCCATAGACCTTATGATTGTACTATAGAGCTAGTAGAGGGGGACAAGTTTCCTAAGGGGCAAATTTATAATCTTTCTAAGCCCGAACGCAAGGCCATGGAAGATTATATTAAGGAGAGCCTTGGTAAAGGGCATATTAGACTTCTATCTTTCCTATGGGGGCGGGGTTTTTCTTCGTTAAGAAAAAAGATGTTGGTCTTAGGCCATGTATCGATTACCGGAGATTAAATAAAATTACTGTCCAGAATAGATACTCCCCCCCCATTGATTCCGGATTTATTTAACCAGGTTCTGGGGGCAACCTGGTTTTCCAAGATTGACCTGAAAGGGGCATACAATCTAATCCGAATCAAGGAGGGAGACGAATGGAAGACGGCGTTCAATACTCCGGCAGGACACTTTGAATATCAGGTGATGCCTTTTGGACTCAGCAATGCCCCAGCTGTGTTCCAAAACTTCATGAATGACATTCTTAGGGAGTTCTTAGGTAAATTTGTTATTGTCTATCTTGACGACATTTTGATATTCTCTCCTGACTTCGAATCCTATGTGTCTCATGTTAAACAAGTATTAGAGGTGTTGAGGGAGAATCAGCTATCCGCTAAGCAAGAGAAATGTGTCTTTGGTGTACAGGAGATTCTGTTTCTAGGGCATGTTCTGACTCCTCACGCCTTCAAGATGGATCCTGGTAAGGTACTAGCAATTAAGGAATGGGTAAGACCTTCATCCTTAAAGGCCTTACAACGGTTCTTAGGTTTCGCCAATTACTATCGTAAATTTATTATGAATTTTTCCGTAATTGCTAAACCGTTGACCGACCTTACTAAGAAAGGGGCGGATTTGGAGAATTGGTCTACTGAGGCCATTTCTTAATTTGAAAAATTAAAAAAGGCATTCAGTAGCGCTCCCATTCTGATCCAGCCTGATCAGGAGAGACCTTTTATTGTGGAGGTGGATGCGTCCGAGGACGGCGCAGGAGCAGTCCTTTCACAAGGTCCTGGCAGCCTCACTAACCTGAGACCATGTGCCTTCTTCTCCAGGAAATTCTCTCCCACAGAGAGAAACTATGACATAGGGAATAGGGAGCTACTGGCCATTAAATGGGCATTTAAGGAGTGGAGGCATTTTCTGGAGGGGGCAAGGCATTGTGTAACTGTTGTCACTGACCATAAAAACCTTATGTTTCTCGAGTCTGCTAAGAGGTTGAATCCCCGTCAAGCCAGATGGGCTCTGTTTTTTACTTGTTTTGATTTTTCCATTACGTTCATGCCGGGAAGTAAAAATGTGAAGGCGGACGCATTATCTCGGAGCTTCCATGCTTTTCAACCTACTGAGGTACCACCTGAATCCATCCTACCAGCAAAAATCTTCATAGCAGCTCTAACCCAGGATATCTCGGCTCGCATTAGGTCTGACCAAAATCTGGCACCGGTATCCACCCCAACTGATAAGTTGTTTGTTCCCATACAATTTCGTCTCCAGCTGTTGGGTTAGTGTCACGATTCTGCCTTTTGTAGACATCCGGGTGTTGAGGGCACTAAGGATCTGGTTTCTAGATCTTATTAGTGGCCCACTCTAACTAGGGATGTCAAGTCCTACGTGTCAGCCTGTGAGGTTTGTGCCAGGTCCAAGACACCTAGGACTCGCCCTGCTGGTAACCTACGACCCCTACCCATTCCCAGTAGACCCTGGTCCCATATCTCGATGGACTTTATAACTGACCTACCGCCGGCGGAGGGTAATACTGTAGTTTGGGTAGTGGTCGATAGGTTTAGCAAGATGGTCCATTTCATTCCCCTGTCTAAACTCCCAAATGTCAAAACCCTGGCGTCTATTTTTGTGAAAGAAATTGTTTAATTGCATGGTATCCCGGAAAATATTGTTTCTGACAGGGGTGTGCAGTTTTTGTCCAAATTCTGGAGGGCCTTCGGTCAAAAATTTCAAATTTCATTGTCTTTTTCCTCTGCCTACCACCCTGAGAGTAATGGGCAGACTGAACGCCTTAATCAGTCTGTGGAACAATTCTTGAGGTTGTATGTTGCTGATGACCAGCAATTATGGGTGTAATTTCTTCCATTGGCTGAATTTGCTTTGAATAACCGTGTCAATTCTTCTGCTGGGGTTTCACCTTTCTTTTGTAACCATGGTTTCATCCCCGTTTTCATTCTGGGTCATCCGTCTCCTCCTCTAACCCTGAGGCGGATAGGCTCTCCTCTGAACTGTGTACAGTTTGGGCCCGGGTTCAATCGAACTTAGAAAAGGCTCAAAGTTCTCAGAAACTCAAGGCCGATAGGAGACGTTCAAGGGGGGTGAATTTTCAGGTTGGGGATAAGGTATGGTTGTCCTCCAAGAATCTTTCTCTTATGGTAGATTCTAAAAAGTTTGCTCCTCGTTTTATTGGACCATATAAGATCACGGAGGTGATTAACCCGGTATCATTTAGGTTGGAGCTGCCCGAGTCATTCCACATTTATAATGTGTTCCATAAATCTCTACTTAAAAAATATTTTGAACCGGTAGTACCATCGAAAGCCTCGCCTCTGCCGGTTCTTGTTAATGATGCTGTCGAGTATGTGGTGTCTAAAATAGTAGATGTCAGGAAGGTGCGTAATTCCTTGCAGTACCTGATTCACTGGAAGGGGTATGGACCTGAAGAGAGATCTTGGGTACCTGCCAGGGAGGTTCATGCTCCTCGACTTTTTCGAAAATTTCATTTAGAACACCCTGAAAGGCCATCGCCTGAAGTCTTGGGTCCGGTGGCCCCTTGTAAAAGGGGAAGTACTGTAACGGGGTGCCGAAGGCGCACTCGGTCTCCCATCAGCCGCAGACCTGCTGCTTAGCTTTGGGAGCGAGGATATGTGTTTGACCTCGTTCCCAGGGCGGCTTTGCTAGCTGGGAGGCTCCCTGCTCCTAGGTCTGCCTTGAGCGCCGAGCTGATCACTCGGTGCTCGACTGGTTGGTCTGTCGGTCATGTGACGCTGGCCACGTCACATGACCCTCACTCCTCACTATAAATACAGGCAGCCTGCTGGTCACAGGTTGCCTGTTAATTTAGGTTCCTGGCAGTTGTTGGATACCTGTGTACTTACCTGATCCTGTTCCCTGACGACCCTTTGCCTGCTCCTCCTGTACTGTGCATCCTTCCTGGTATATTGACCTCGGCTTCCACCTGACTATTATTTGCGGACTCCTTTGGTACTTCTCGACTCTCCTGGTATTTATGACCCTGGCTTCTCATGTACTGCGTTGTCTTCTTGGTTTTGACCCGGTCCGTTCACTATCCGTTATTTGTCTTGTCTGTCCTTCCCGCACGTATCCTAAGTTAGGGACTGCCGTCCAGTTGTCCCCCGTCATCAGGACTCGTGAGGCAAGTAGGCAGGGCCAGGGGTGAGGGTGGAGCGCAGTGGTCACTATCCTCCCCCCTGTGTGTGTGTGTACGTGACCGTTACAAATTTCACATGTACAGATATAGTAAGGGCTGTAAAATTGTGTATTTTGCCCAAAAAGGGTGTTTTTTAAAACCCAGAAAATTATAGCTGTATTTCTAGCTTAAATTGCACACTGACTAATGCGGCAGAGGCCCCAGATGGAGGGTATTGCAAAAAATTGGTGTTTTTTAAAAGCCAGAAAATTATTGAAGTATTTAAAGCTTGTTTTAACAATAACAGATGCAGCAAAGGCTGTAATATTAAATACTTTGCCCAAAATGGGTGTTTTATTTTACTAATAGTATATGAGAGCAGTATATAACGCTTGAATTTTACACGTACAGATGCAGCAAGGGCTCTAAAATTAAGTATTTTGCACAAAAAGGGTGTTTTTTTAATAACAGAATATGACAGCAGTATATAACGCTTGAATTTCACACTGACAGATGCAGACAAGGCACCAAATTAAATATTTTGCCCAAAATCAGTGTTTTTTTTACTAACAGAATATGACAGCAGTATATAATGCTTGAATTTCACACGTACAGATGCAACAAGGGCTGTAAAATTAAGTATTTTGCCCAAAAAGGGTGTTTTTTAAAACCCAGAAAATTATAGCCGTATTTCTAGCTTAAATTACACACTTACTAATGCGGCAGAGGCATCAGATGTGTTTTTTTAAACCCAGATAATTATTGCAGTATTTCAACCTTGGATTTCATTGTTACAAAAGCACATATGCAGTGCTAGTGCACTGAGCTTGTTTAAAATAACCGCCGCCACCCACCTAACTAACAGACGGATAAAAGTTATTTTTCTTTGTCACTGGGCTCAGGGCAGGGTAAAAAGATTGTGCACTGCACCCACACAACTAAATCTATGTAGATCGCTGAGTTCAATTGCTGTTCTGATTAAAGTTTATTTCCTATTCTCTCCCTCTCAGCAGCAGCATCCTCTCTCTACACTAGTAACAGCAGAGTGACATGCAGCGCTACGTGACTCCAGCTAATATAGAGGCTGGGTCACATGCTGCACTGGCCAATCACAGCCATGTCATTATTAGGCATGGCTGTGATGGCTTCTAAGGGCACAGAGTTAAACGCTTGTTGATTTGCTACTCTGCAGCCTTTCAAAAAGCGCCAAGAAATCGCCAAACACCAAACCCGAACTTTTACTGGAATGTTCGGGTTCGGGGTAAAAAAATCTTAAAGTTCGGTATGAACCCGAACTTTACAGTTCGGGTTCGCACAACCCTACCCTGCTTCTAAATTTTTTTGGGGGGTCAACTGGTATATCACACCAGTAGAAATGATATGTTCCAATGGCATTTGTGACTCTGTGTACCTGAGGTAACGCTGCAAAACCGCAAACAAATGCTGCACTACCCAAATGCACTATAAAAAAATGTATATAATTGGTATATAACACCCCTGCTTCAATCAGTTTTTTGGGGGGCAGCTGGTATATCACACCAGTAGAAATCATTTGTTCCAATGGCGTTTGTCACTATCTGTAGCTGAGGTAATGCAGCAAAACCGCAAAGAAATGATGCACTACCGAAAATCAACTATATAGAAAGTATATTATTGGTATATAACACCGCTGCTTCAATCTGTTTTTTTGGGGGGCAATTGGTATATCAAACCAGTAGAAATTATTTCTTAAAATTAAGTTTATCACTATCTGTAGCTGCGGTAACGCAGCAAAACCGCAAACAAATGCTGCACTACCTAAATGCACTAAATAGAAAGTATATAATTGGTATATAACACCCCTGCTTCAATCAGTTTTTTGGGGGGGCAACTAGTACGTATATCACACCAGTAGAAATTATTTGTTCCAATAGCGTTTGGCACTCTGTATAGCTGCAGTATCGCAGCAGAACCGCACACAACTGCTGCACAATACAAATGCACTATAATATACTTTCTATGTTAGAAAGTATATTATAAGTATATTACACCCCTCAGTAGGTCACACATATCGATAGCACACCTATACCAGTCCTTAAAATGACTTTTGTGGCCCTATTAGCTAGCGTTTGGTGTCCCAAACAGTCTGTCCCTGCTTCACACAGCAACCTCTCCTACACTGGCAAAAGACTGATTGTAAAATGGCAGCCAGATCAGGTTTATTTACAAGGTAAGGGGTATGTCCATGTGCTGAAACGTCTCAATTGGCTGTCCTGTACCACCTTATGGATGTGTCATGGGTCAAAGTTCTTCACAATGTAAAAGAATATGGCACCAGTGGACATCGCCATATGTACGCCCGTTCGGCGAATCGCAAACGAGCAAAGTTTGCCGCGAAACGACCACCGGGCGAACCGCAAGGCCATCTCTAGTGACAGCCGCATTATCACCATTCAGCAGAGGGATAACTACTGGGTCTTCATGTTAGACCCTTGCTACTGGGCAAAAATGGGGGCCTTTTTTACACCTGCTGAGAGGGATGAAAAACTCACAGACTATTGACACACACTATGTAGACATTTGGTCACTGCCTATGTGCGCCATCACCCATCCTCACAAAGGTCTGACTGGGGAGACCCCCTGCACTCACACTCCATTGCCATGACTGCTGGAGGAGGGTGGGGATGCCAGGAGCAGCACCAGCTCCAATAGCAGCAATTTAAGTCTGAAGTCTCTAATGAGCACTTTTCTTCACCTGCCTACTGAAGAATCCACTCAGAAGCAGCAGGACATGGAGCACAACCTGAACCAGCAGGTGGTGGAATACACACACCTGCTGCCTCTTCTGCCATCTTCTCTACTGTCACCCACCATCTTGTGCTGTTACTGCCACTGCTGTTGCACCCACCTCCCCACTCTGTAACTGGGCCACTGTGTTGACTCCTCATGCTTTTGCCACCCTCACCTCTCTGTGACCGGGCCACTATCTTTACTACTCATGCTGTTGCAACCCTCACCACTTTGTGATGGGACTACTAGTGTCCCTGTTTTGCCATGTTGACATCACCATTTATTTACCCTTCTTCTGAGCTGTCAAAAGAACTGAAAAATGAAAAACACAACATATCCTGTATTTGGAGCATCCATAAGGCCTCTTTTACACAGTCAGTATTTTCATCAGGTTTTGATCATGATTTGGAAGCCAAAAGCAGGAGTGGGTCCAAAACACAGAAGACATACAAATATTTCCATCACGTGTTATCTCTGTTTTGGACCCACTCCTGTTTTTGCCTAACCAATACTGATCAAATACTGATGCAGAAAACTGACCAAATGTTGATTGTGTGATAGAGGCCATTAAAGTTCTGCATACAGGACTTCTTTTTCATTTGAATAAAACTGATTTCAGAGTTAAATGGCCAAAACTCATGCTAATTGAGCATGAGGCCTCTATCACACTGTCAGTATTTTGCATCAGGATTTGCTAATAATTTGGAAGTCATAAGCAGGAGTGGGTCCAAAACACAGAAGACATGCAAATATTCCCATAACGTGTCATCTCTGCTTTGGACCCACTCCTGTTTTTTTTTTGCCTTACCAATACTGATCAATTACTGACTAAATACTGACCGTGTGAAGACGGATGCTCAAAAGACAGGAACCCTTTTTTGGGAGTTGTTCTTTTGACGGATAAGAAGAAGGGAAAAATAAACAGTGACGTCAACACAAAGTTACTGCTGACACTCTCTCCACTCTGTCATGGGCCCATTACTTGTATCAACATGTAGCAGAACAGGTTCTCTAGCAATCTATGTGGAATCAACAGATGGTGTAAAAGGATAGCACTCTTTCAGTGTAAAGTAGATTCTTTGGCCACTGCATGGTTACGTACATTATACCTGACGCTAACATTGATTTGTAAGGTTGAGTTCACACTTCATTTATTTGGTCAGTTTTTGACCCGTAGCTGACCAAATAAGTGAAGTGTGAACTAAGTATAAGAATGACACCTGTCACCTGCCTGTCATATCGAATAGAATTTTTCAAGACTTTGCTCATCTCTAGAAGTTACCAATCACCAATTGTATACATTAAATTTTGACCTTTTAAATGCACAATGTACACAAAGTCACATGTAAAACAAGACTGGTCTCTAAGACATTGTATTGAAGTTTGTCACAAGAATACTCTGTTTACTTTTGATCAAGATTTATAGGTCTGCTTTGTGAAGAATAATCAATATGCATGTTTATACAGTTTAACCTCATTAACACAAATAGCCTTTCGCTTCATTACCTTTATATTAAAAGCCATACCATCCTTCAAATTGGCATGTCATGAATGACCCTTTACAGGCAAATCCTTTACCCTGTATAAACACACATTTAACATTAACTGCCACTCTATAGGATCACAATGAATAATGGATCTTTCCTTAAAGTAGACACTGAAAAATCTATCAACAACTAAGTTTAACCATTTACATTTTCTATAACAGAGCAGACTACTGGAAAACCCATTCAATATTACTCCACATGAGTGAATCCTAAAAAAAGGATTACTGAAACACTAGTTTCACTCAGCACAGACTTTATCTAATCAACCTAATGTATATGGTACTGAGGACCTTAAAACATTCCCTAAACTACCATCTATGTATAAAGAATTTGCTGATGTTTGTGATAAAAATAATGCTGACAAGTTGCCCCCACATCGACCTTATGTCTGTCCAATTGAACTGTTGCCGGGCGCAGCTATACCCTATATACATTGGCAGAGCCTGAACTGAAAGCACTTAAAGAATACATAGATGAAAATTCAGCTAAAGGATTTATTCGCCCATCCACTTCACCAACAGGTGCACCAATATTTTGTGTTAAAAGACGGTACCTTGAGGCCTTGTGTCGATTATAGAGAACTAAATAAAATAACAATAAAGAATTGTTACCCTCTGCCTCTTATACCTGAGTTGCTGGATAGAGTCCGTTATGCAAAGATTTTCACCAAACTAGACCTATGCTGTGCCTATAACTTGGTGCGTGTCAGACCTGGGGAAAACAGCATTCAGATCACGTTATGAACATTTTGATTACCTAGTCAAGTCTTTTGAACTGTGTAACGCACCTTCAACCTTTCAGCATTTTATTAACGACTTTTTCAAATATCTGCTAGATCAGTTTGTAGTCATTTATATGGATGATATACTAATCTTCTCCAAAATCATGTCAAAGTTGTGCTACAGCGTCTACAAACTCATCAACTCTATATTACGTTGGAGAAATATGAATTTGAATTCAGTTCTTGGGTTATGTAATTTCTATTGTAGGATTGCATATGGACTCCAGCAAGATTCAAGCAATAATTGACTGGCCAACCCAAAGTAATGAGAAAGAGGCTCAGCATTTTGAAGGATTTGCTAATTTCTATAGGTGGTTTATAAAAAAAAAAAATGCAGCTATAATTGCACCAGTTACTCAATTAACAAGGAAGGGAATACCATGTATTTGGTCTCCTCAAGCACAGGATGCCTTCCTTTGTCTAAAGACTAAATTTACCACAGCCCCTATACTGATTCATCCTGACCCTGAACATGCCTTTATCATTGAAGTTGATGCTTCTGACTGTGCAACAGGGGCTATTCTATCACAAAGAACAGGAGAGAAAGACTTGCTACACCCTTGTGCTTTTTTTTTTCGAAAACTGACCTCCTCAGAAAATAATTATGATGTAGGAAACAAGGAACTTTTAGCCATCGTTGCTGTTTTCCAGGTGTGTCAACATAGAAACATAGAATGTGTCGGCAGATAAGAACCATTTGGCCCATCTAGTCTGCCCAATATACTGAATACTATGAATAGCCCTTGGCCCTATCTTATATGAAGGATGGCCTTATGCCTATCCCATGCATGCTTAAACTCCTTCACTGTATTTGCAGCTAGCACTTCTGCAGGAAGGCTATTCCATGCATCCACTACTCTCTCTGTAAAGTAATACTTCCTGATATTACTTTTAAACCTTTGTCCCTCTAATTTAAAACTATGTCCTCTTGTAGCAGTTTTTATTCTTTTAAATATTCTCTACTTTTTTACCTTGTTGATTCCCTTTATGTATTTAAAAGTTTCTATCATATCCCCTCTGTCTCATCTTTCTTCCAAGCTATATATGTTAAGGTCCTTTAATCTTTCCTGGTAAGTTTTATCCTGCAATCCATGTACTAGTTTAGTAGCTCTTCTCTGAAGTCTCCCCAAAGTATCAATATCCTTCTGGAGATATTGTCTCCAGTACTGCGCACAATACTCCAAATGAGGTCTCACTAGTGCTCTCTAGAGCGGCATGAGCACCTCCCTCTTTCTACTGTTAATGCCTCTCCCTATACACCCAAGCATTCTGCTAGCATTTTCTGCTGCTCTATGACATTGTCTGCCTACCTTTAAGTCTTCTGAAATAATGACCCCTAAATCCCTTTCCTCAGATACTGAGGTTAGGACTGTATCACTGATTTTATATTCTACTCTTGGGTTTTTACGCCCCAGGTGCATTATCTTGCACTTATCAACATTCAATTTTAGTTGCCAGATTTTTGACCATTCCTCTAGTTTTCCTAAGTCTTTTTCCATTTGGTGTATCCCTCCAGGAACATCAACCCTGTTACAAATCTTTGTGTCATCAGCAAAAAGACACACCTTACCATCGAGGCCTTCTGCAATTTCGCTGATAAAGATATTAAACAATATGGGTCCCAGAACAGATCCCTGAGGTACCCCACTGGTAACAAGACCATGGTCTGAATATACTCCATTGACTACAATCCTCTGTTGTCTGTCCCTCAGCCACTGCCTAATCCATTCAACAATATGGGAGTCCAATCTCAAAGACTGCAATTTATTGATAAGCCTTCTATGTGGGACAGTATCAAAAGTCTTACTAAAGTCTAGATAAGCGACGTCTACTGCACCTCCGCCATCTATTATTTTAGTCACCCAATCAAAAAAATCTATAAGATTAGTTTGACATGATCTCCCTGAAGTAAACCCATGCTGTTTTTCATCTTTCAATCCATGGGATTTTTGATGTTCCACAATCCTCTCCTTAAGTATGGTTTCCATTAATTTCCCCACTATTGATGTCAGGCTTACTGGCCTATAGTTGCCCGATTCCTCCCTACTACCTTTTTTTGTGAATGGGCACAACATTTGCTAATTTCCAATCTTTTGGGACAAAACCTGTTACCAGTGATTGGTTAAATAAGGCTACTTTCACACTAGCTGCAGGATGAATCCGACAGGCTGTTCACCCTGTCGGATCCGTCCTGCTGCTATTTTGCCGTGCCGCCGGACTGCTGCTCCATCCCCATTGACTATAATGAAGATGGAGGCGGAGCACCGGCGCAGCACGGCATTGCGCGGCAGACATGCAGTACTTTTAGTCCAGTGGCCTTTCGCTTTGCACTGCCGTGCTGTGCCAGAGCTCCGCCCCCGTCCCCATTATAGTCAATAGGGATGGAGCGGCAGTCCAGCAGCATGGTGAAATAGTGGCAGGACGGATCCGACAGGGTGAACAGCCTGTCGGATCCATCCTGCCGCTCGTTAGTCTGAAAGTACCCTAAATCTGTTAATAATTTTGCTAGTTCACTGCTTAGCTCTTTTAATAGCTTTGGGTGTATCCCATCAGGCCCCTGTGACTTATTTGTATTAATTTTAGACATTAGTGATGAGCGAGCATGCTCGGCCAAATACTTGTTCGGCTCGAGCATTGTTATGCTCGGCACATGGTGGTACTCGGCCGAGTACCACATGTGCTTGAGCGCCATGCTCAAGTCTCCTCCACGCACGTTTTGCGGCTGCTAAGCAGCAAATAAACGTGCAGGTAAGTACTGCCATCACTGTAATGCCAGTAGCCATGTTGGCTGCTGGCATTACAGTGATAGGCTGTCCGGAACGCATATATAGCACCCGATGACGTGGGTTCGGCTCATTGCGAGTCAGGGAGAGCTGCGCTTAGGAAGGGACAGATAGTGTAGGGAGTTTGTGATCATATTTTATTCAAGTGAATAACATTTCAAAGACCCAAAAGTCCTTTTAAGGACTATTGTGTGTGGTTGGTAGCAATTTATTTCAGCAAAGTAATACTCAAATTTTTTTTTACATACTTTGCAAAATAGCGATTCTTTGTCTATATAGAGGGTGTCTGCAGTGACTTGTGACATCTGTGCAGTACCTTCTGTGTTTCAGGGGCAGAGATAGGCAGAATATTAATGAAAACAATAATTTTTTCCCCATAGTCTATCCACATTTTTGCTGTAAACAGTGTCATCCATGAGTTGTCAGATCTGCGCTGCAATACCTTGTGTGGTTGTCAGGGCCAGATATAGTGAAAAAAATTGAATACAGAAAACAATAACCAATAATCTATCCACATTTTTGCTGTCAACGGTGCAATCAGTGAATTGTGTGATCTGCACTTCAATACATTTTTTGGTTGTCAGGGCCAGATATAGGGAAAGAATTTGAATACAGAAAACACAATTTTTTTCTCATAATCTATCCACATTTTTGCTCTCAACGGTGCAATCCGTGAATTGTGTGAACTGCGCTTTAATACATTGTGTTATGGTTGTCAGGGCCAGATATAGGGAAAAATTTGAATACAGAAAACACAATTTTTTTCCCCATAATCTATCCACATTTTTACTGTCAACGGTGCAATCCATGAATTGTGTAATCTGCACTTCAATACATTGTGTGGTTGTGAGGGCCAGATATAGGGAAAAAATTTGAATACAGAAAACACTATTTTTTTCCCCATAATCTATCTACATTTTTGCCGTCAACGGTGCAATCAGTGAATTGTGTGATCTGCACTTCAATAAATTTTTTGGCTGTCAGGGCCAGATATAGAGAAAAAATTTGAATACAGAAAACACTATTTTTTCCCCATAATCTATCCACGTTTTTGCTGTCAACAGTGCAATCCGTGAATTGTGTGATCAGCGCTTCAATACATTGTCTGGTTGTGAGGGCCAAATATAGGGAAAAAATTAGAATACAGAAAACACAATTTTTTTCCCCAATAATCTATCCACATTTTGCTGTCAACAAAAAAACGGTGCAATCCGTGAATTGTGTGATTTGTGCTTCAATACATTGTGTGGTTGTCAGGGCCAGATATAGGGAAAAATTTTGAATACAGAAAACACTATTTTTTTCCCATAATCTATCCACATTTTTGCTGTCAACGATGCAATACGTGAATTGTGTGATCTGTGCTTCAATACATTTTTTGGTTGTCAGGGCCAGAAATAGGGAAAAAATTATAATACAGAAAACACAATTTTTTTACCCATAATCTATCCACATGTTTGCTGTCAACGGCGCAATCAGTAAATTGTGTGATCTGCGCTTCAAAACATTTTGCAGTTGTCAGGGCCAGATATAGGGAAAAATATAAATATACATATAAACTACATCAGAAAACAGTGTCTGTACTGCAGATTCCAAAAATCTGGGCCTAATCTAGTGTCCATATTCTGTGTGTTTCTATGACATATACTGTCCTGCATCAGAAAACAGTTTCTTTAGGGCAAAATTTAAAAATCTGGGCCTAATCTAGTGACCATATTCTGTGTGTTTCTGTGACCTATACTGTCCTGCATTAGAAAACTGTTTATTTAGGGCAAAATTAAAAAATCTGGGCCTAATCTAGTGTCCATATTCTGTGTGTTTCTGTGACATATACTGTCCTACATCAGAAAACTGTGTCTTTAGCGGACTGTAAAACAATCTGAGCCACATCTAGTGACAAAACAATTAAAATGAAGAAGTCAAGCACTAAGGGACGTGGAAGTGGGCGTGATGCTGATGGTGCACGTAGAGGCCGTGCTGCCAGTGCACCAGAAAAAAGAAAACATCCACTGTGCCCAGTTTCATGTCCAACTTAGCTGGGCGGCGCAGGACAACACTGTCCAAGTCGGACCAGTGCAAACAGTTGGTCGGTTGGATTGCTGAAGACAATGCTTCCAGTCGGTTAAGCACCACCCTCTCTTCCATTAAGTCTAGTTTCTGTAGCCAGGAGTCTGGTCAACTGAATCCTCTCTCTGATCATCCTTCCTTTCACCATGGAGAGGCTTGCCAAACGAGTGATCCCACACTCGGATATTCCGAGGAGCTATATCCAGCGCCACTATTACATTTGACCCACGCGCCCAGCACACTTGAAGAAGGACCTGAGATATTGTGCCCTGATTCCCAACCTCTTGAGCCTTCACAGTCTCAAGAAAATGACAGTGGTGAATGGCAATCATTCGTTCACGAGGTGGATAGTGATGAAACACAGTTACAAATCAATGAGTTTGTGGTTAGGTCAAAACAGGAGGATGAGCAGAGTGAGGAAGTGGAAGAGGAGGTGGTTGACAATGAGGTCACTGATCCAACATGGGAAGGTGAAAAGCCGAGCAAGGACAGCAGTACAGAGGGGGAGAGATCCGCAGCACTGCAACAGGCTGGAAGAGGCAGTGGGGTTGCAAAAGGGAGAAGTCGGCCCACACCAAACAGACCCGAAACCGTTACACCGAGCACCCCCATGCGTAAATCTATCTTGTCAAGGGGTAGGTGTTCCGCAATATGGCGCTTTTTTGAGGAAAGTGCAGACAAAAGAGTGGTAGTTTGCAACCTGTGCCGTACCAAAATGAGCCGGGGTGTGAACACTAGCAACTTCACCACCACCAGCATGGTCCACCACTTTGCATCCAAGCACCCTAACAAATGGGCCGAATGCCTGGGTCCACAATCTGGGTCTGCGGGTCACACCACTGCCTCCTCTTTGCCTGTGTTACGCACTGCTGGCCAATCCCCTGTCGAAGGCGCATGCCCGGATGCCCCTCGCCCTGCACCTGGACCTTCGCATAAACCATCAGCAACAACATCCACTTCCCTGTCCTAGCGCAGCGTCCAAATGTCCATAACACAGTCATTTGAACGCAAGCTCAAATACCCACCCAATCACCCACCCACAGGCCATAGCACTAAATGCGCAGCTTTCGAAATTCCTGGCCATTAAAATGTTGCCATTTGGGCTTGTGGACACTGAGGCCTTCCGCAGCCTGATGTCGGCGGCCGTCCCTCAGTACGCAGTCCCCAGCCGCCAATATTTTTCACTGTGTGCCGTGCCCGCCTTACACCAGCATGTGTCTCAGAACATCACCCGTGCCCTGACCAATGCAGTTACTGGGAAGGTCCACTTAACCAAGGACAAGTGCTGGTGGCCAGGGACGCTACATTTCCCTGACGGCACACTGGGTGAATGTTGTGGAGGCCGGGAGTGAGTCGTACCCTGGGATGGCACAGGTGCTACCCACACCCAGGTGTCACCGCCAGCTCTCTGAGAAGGATTGGCAGACGTTCTTCTGTACCTCTTGCATGATGTTCTTTGTTTTGGTTTCACTTTGTCATCTCTTTTCCTTCTCCCAGCTGTCAGCTATTCACACTAATTGCCTCCCTTTATATTCCCTCCCATACTGCCTCACTTTGCGGTTTATATTACTTCCTGGATTGAAGTGATCACTGCTGGAGACTTCTGTTACTGCTTGTTCAGATAAGTCCTTTCTTGTATTGTGTTTACTTGCTGGCTTGATTCTAGGTGACCCTGACTCCCTCCGTATTAAGTGCAGGGAGCCGGTGGTTGTGTCCCCTCACTATTATAGGGTTTTCAGGTGTCACACAGTCTAGGTACGAGGGCATGCAATCGTCTACCTTTGAGACCTTTGTATCAGCTTAGCAGTCAGGGTGAGCTCTTAGGGTTTTCCAGGGGTCACTTTTATGCTCCTTAGTTTTTAATCAAGCCAGTCGGATGTTTATCCATAACTTCCAGCAATCTGCAATATCATCCGTGACATTATAAACCGCCATTACAGTCTTAAGCATGGATCCAGCTTCAGCCTTGATTGACCGCATGCAGGGTCTTTCACTGGAGGTAGCAGATCTCCGTAAAACTGTGTCTCAGTTTCAGGTGACCGGTTCTGCTTGCGTTCATGGAGTTTGTTCAGAGCCTAAGATCTCGCTTCCGGATACGTTCTCCAGGGGTAGTGAGAATTTTGTTTGCTTTAGAGAGGCTTGCAAACTCCATTTTTGCCTACTTCCCCATTTCTCTGGTGATGAGGATCAGAGGGTGGGGATCATCATCTCGCTGCTCAGGGATAACGCTCAGTCTTGGGCCTTTTCGCTGCCGGTGGGGGCACGGCCTCTCCGATCGGCGGATGAATTTTTTGTAGCCCTGGGGCAGATATATGATGACCCGGATCGTATTGCTCTGGCTGAATCTAAACTGCGTCTTTTATGCCAGGGTAAACAGTCCGCAGAGATATATTGTTCTGAATTTCGGAGATGGGCAGCTGATACTGGTTGGAACGATGCTGCACTCCGAAGTCAATTTTGCCATGGTCTTTCGGAGGGATTGAAAGATGCATTTGCGTTTCATGAGAGACCTGCCTTGTTGAACTCTGCCATGTCTCTAGCTGTCCGTATTGACAGGCATCTGAGAGAGAGCGGAGAGACCACTCCTTCACGTCATATTCAGTCCAAGGACAGTGGGGCGGTCTCATTCAGTGTGCAGGGGGCCTCAGTCTCTCTCAATCCCCTCTGAGCAGGAGGCCATGCAGCTGGGTTTGCTTGCCTCTGATAGTAGAGGATTCAGCTCTCAGAGGAGGGTTTGTTTCTCTTGTGGAAGAATAAATCATTTGGCTAATGTTTGCCCCTCTAGGAGATTCAGGGAGTTTTCTGAGGGTAATAAAGAAACAAAAAGAAAAAAAACCTCTAAAAACTTTCCATTTGCTATTATTGGCAAGGTTGATGCGGAAATTGAAGGTTTGCCGTTTGCTTGTAGTTCCCGTTTTGTCCTACCTGCCAGGGTGGCGCTAGATAGCAAGAACATTGTTTGCGAGAATTTTGTAGATAGTGGAGCAGCTGTCAATCTCATTGATAATCAATTTGCTATAACACATGGTTTCCAGGTATGCACTTTGGAAAAGGATATACCTGTTTTTGCTATCGATTCCGCTCCACTTTCTCAAAAATCGTTAAAGGGCATAGTTCACAATATCCGTTTGACTGTGGGTGATGCTCATGTTGAGGATATGTCATGTTTCGTCCTAAGCGGATTACCTACTCCTCTAGTGTTGGGGCTACCCTGGCTCACTAAACATAACCCCACCATTGATTGGCAAACAAGGCAAATAAATGGTTGGAGTGACTTTTGCAGAGAGAATTGCCTCACGTCGTCTCTTTCAGAGGTTTCTACCAAGACTGTACCATCTTTTCTCTCTGAATTTTCGGATGTGTTTTCCGAGAGTGGTGTCCAGGAGCTGCCCCCTCACCGGGAGTACGATTGCCCTATTTATCTCATCCCAGGTGCCAAGCTGCCAAAATCTCATTTATTCAATCTCTCCCAACCTGAAAGAGTCGCTATGCGTACTTATATCTCTGAGAGCCTGAGAAAGGGACACATCCGATCCTCGAAGTCACCTGTTGCCGCTGTTTTTTTTTTTTGTTAAGGCTACTTTCACACGAGCGTTCGGGTGTCCGCTCGTGCGCTCCGTTTGAAGGGGCTCACGAGCGGCCCCGAACGCATCCGTCTGGCCCCAATGCATTCTCAGTGGAGGCGGATCCACTGAGAATGCATCCGCCTGCCAGCGCTCAGCCTCCGCTCCGCTCAGTGAGCGGACACCTGAACGCTGCTTGCAGCGTTCGGGTGTCCGCCTGGCCGTGCGGAGGCGAGCGGTCCGTCCAGACTTACAATGTAAGTCAATGGGGACGGATCCGCTTGAAGATGACACCATATGGCTCAATCTTCAAGCGGATCCGTTCCCCATTGACTTACAATGTAAAGTCTGAACGAATCCGCTCAGGCTACTTTCATACTTAGAAAATTTTCTAAGTTTTAATGCAGACGGATCCGTTCTGAACGGATGCGAACGTCTGCATTATCGGAGCGGATCCGTCTGATGAAACATCAGACGGATCCGCTCCGAACGCTAGTGTGAAAGTAGCCTTAGAAAAAAGATGGTTCTTTAAGACCTTGTCTGGATTTCAGGGAGCTGAACTGTATCACAATTCGTGACCCATAGCTTCCTCTGATCCCGGACCTGTTTAATCAGATTGTTGGGGCTAAAGTTTTTTCTAAGTTGGATTTAAGAGGGGCATACAATCTAGTCAGGGTCAGGGAAAGGGACGAATGGAAGACGGCCTTCAATACCCCTGAGGGTCCTTTCGAGAATTTGGTTATGCCCTTTGGTTTGATGAATGCTCCGGCCGTCTTCCAACATTTTGTAAACAGCATTTTTTATCATGTAATGGGAAAATTTGTACTGGTGTATCTAGATGACATTTTGATTTTCTCTTCTGATTTCAAAACTCATAGGGACCACCTACGTCAGGTCTTGCTCATTCTGCGGGAGAATAAATTGTACGCTAAACTGGAAAAATGTGTGTTTGCGGTTCCGGAGATTCAATTTCTTGGTTTTCTTGTCTCCGATCTGGTTTTCGCATGGACCCTGAGAAGGTCCGTGCTGTGCTTGATTGGGAGCTCCCTGAGAATCAGAAGACGCTGATGCGTTTTTTGGGTTTTGCCAATTATTACAGAAAGCTCATTTTGAATTATTCCTCTGTTGTTAAGCCACTCACTGATATGACTAAAAAGGGGGTAGTTTTTTCCTCCTGGTCGGTAGATGCGCTTAAGGCCTTTTCTAGTATTAAGGAGAGTTTTGCTTCCGCTCCCATTTTGGTACAACCTGATGTCTCTCTACCTTTTATTGTTGAGGTGGACGCTTCTGAGGTGGGTGTGGGTGCGGTCTTTTCTCAGGGTCCCTATCCTGCCAAATGGCGATCGTGTGCCTTTTTCTCAAGGAAACTCTCCTCCGCAGAGAGAAATTACGATGTGGGAGATAGGGAGTTGTTGGCCATCAAATTAGCTTTTGAGGAATGGCGCCATTGGCTAGAGGGAGCCAGACACCCTATTACCGTGTTTACCGACCATAAGAATCTGGCCTACTTGGAATCAGCCAAGCGTCTGAACCCGAGACAGGCCAGATGGTCTTTATTCTTTTCTAGATTTAATTTTGTTGTCACGTTCCGCCCTGGGTTAAAAATGTGAAGGCTGATGCCCTGTCACGTTGTTTTCCGGGAGGAGGGAACTTTGAATACCCGGGTCCTATTTTGGCTGAAGGGGTGGTCCTCTCGGCTCTTTATCCTGATTTGGAGGCAGAGTTTCAGGCAGCCCAGGCAGAGGCTCCTGATCTTTGTCCTCCTGGGAGGTTGTTTGTGCATCTCGCTTTACGACACAAGGTTTTTAAGGAGCACCACGATACTGTCCTTGCTGGGCACCCGGGGAGTAGAGCCACAGTGGATCTCATTGCTCGGAGATTCTGGTGGCCGGCTCTTCGTAAGACGGTTAAGGGTTTTGTGGCAGCCTGCGAGACTTGCGCTCGTGCCAAGGTCCCTCATTCACGGCCATCGGGTTCTCTCCTCCCATTACCCATTCCTTCCCATCCTTGGACGCATCTGTCCATGGACTTCATTACGGACCTGCCTCGTTCGTCGGGGAAGACTGTGATTCTGGTAGTAGTGGACCGTTTTAGCAAAATGGCGCATTTCATTCCCTTTCCTGGGTTACCCAATGCTATGACGCTGGCGCAAGCATTTGTTGATCACATTGTCAAATTGCATGGCATGTCTTCAGACATCGTTTCTGATAGGGGCACGCAATTTGTTTCCAGATTCTGAAAGGCCTTCTGTTCTCGTTTGGGGGTTTGGTTGTCATTCTCTTCTGCTTTTCACCCGCAGTCGAATGGTCAGACTGAACGCGTCAATCAGAATCTGGAGACATATCTGCGCTGTTTTGTGGCAGAGAATCAGGAGGATTGGTGTTCTTTTTTTGTCCCTTGCTGAGTTTGCTTTAAATAACCGTCGCCAGGAATCCTCTGATAAGGCTACTTTCACACCTGCGTTTAGGTGCGGATCCGTCTGGTATCTGCACTGACGGATCCGCACCTATAATGCAAACACTTAGATCCATTCAGAACGGATCCGTTTGCATTACCATGAACAAAAAAAAAATACAAATTTTTTATTTTTTTTTGTTCATGATAATGCAAACGGATCCGTTTTGACTTTACATTGAAAGTCAATGGGGGACGGATCCGTTTGAAAATTGAGCCATATTGTGTCAACTTCAAACGAATCCATCCCCATTGACTTACATTGTAAGTCTGGACGGATCCGTTTGCCTCCGCACGGCCAGGCGGACACCCGAACGCTGCAGGCTGCGTTCAGGTGTCCGCCTGCTGAGCGGAGGACAAACGGTGCCAGACTGATGCATTATGAGCGTATCCGTATCCACTCAGAATGCATTAGGGCTGGACGGATCCGTTCGGGGCCGCTTGTGAGAGCCTTCAAACGGAACTCACAAGCGGAGCAACGAACGCTAGTGTGAAAGTAGCCTAAGTCACCATTTTTTGGTGCATATAGGTTTCATCCGCAGTTTGGGACATTCTCTGGAGAGGGGTCTTCTGGTTTACCTGATGAGGAGAGATTTTCCTCGTCTTTGTCATTTATTTGGCAAAAGATTCAGGGTAATCTGAAGAGGATGAGTGAGAGATATAAGCGTGTGGCGGATAAGAGATGTGTGCCTGGTCCGGACCTGAATGTGGGTGATCTGGTGTGTTTGTCTACAAAGAATATCAAACTGAAGGTTCCCTCCTGGAAGTTGGGTCCTAAGTTTATTGGGCCTTACAAGATCTTGTCCGTCATCAATAGTGTTGATCACGAATATTCGAATTTCAAATTTTTATCGCGAATATAGGTACTTCGAAAATTCGCAAAAATTTCGAATATAGTTATATATATTCGGAATTTTGAATATTCAATTTTTTTTCCGATTTTTTATATTTTTTTTATCAGTACACATGATCCCTCACTGCTTCTAGCTTGTGGGCCAATAAGAAGGCTGCAATATACTTGACTTTAGGAGTAGTAGTGTTTGCTAATTTTGCTCTATATTTGTTTTTCTGAATATTCGCTATATTGCTATATATTCTTGTTTTAGAATATTACGAATATTCAAAAAAACTAAGTTATAGCAATATAGAGAATATTCGAAAAAAATAGAATAGAGCAATTTAGCTAATATAGTGCTATAATCTTTGTCTAATAGTTGTAAATTGAAAAATTTGCAATAAAAAATTTGAATCCAAAAATTGGAATTCCGAAAATTCGCATATTACACAGTCATTTCCTTTCCGATTTCTGGAAAAAAAATCGTGAATTTTCGAATTTGCAAATTTTCGATGAATATTCTACAAAATATTCGCGAAATATTGCGAATTCGAATATGACCCCTGCCGCTCATCACTAGTCATCAATCCCGTTGCCTTCCGTCTTGATCTTCCTCAGACTTGGAAGATCCATAATGTTTTTCACAGGTCCCTATTAAAACCTTATGTCCAACCCACTGTACCCTCCTCTTTGCCTCCTCCTCCGATTGTTGTTGATGGTAATCTTGAATTTTAGGTCTCTAGGATTGTGGATTCTCGCATTATCCGCGGTTCTCTCCAGTACCTCGTTCATTGGGAGGGTTATGGTCCTGAGGAGAGGATGTGGGTCCCAGTGGCGGACATTAAGGCCACTTGTCTCATCAGGGCTTTCCATAGGTCCCATCCTGAGAAGGTGGGCTCTGAGTGTCTGGAGTCCACTCGTAGAGGGAGGGGTACTGTCACCGCCAGCTCTCTGAGAAGGTCTGGCAGACGTTCTTCTGTACCTCTTGCATGATGTTCTTTGTTTTGGTTTCACTTTGTCATCTCTTTTCCTTCTCCCAGCTGTCACCTATTCACACTAATTGCCTCCCTTTATATTCCCTCCCATACTGCCTCACTTTGCGGTTTATATTACTTCCTGGATTGAAGTGATCACTGCTGGAGACTTTCTTGTATTGTGTTTACTTGCTGGCTTGATTCTAGGTGACCCTGACTCCCTCCATATTAAGTGCAGGGAGCCGGTTGTCGTGTCCCCTCACTATTATAGGGTTTTCAGGTGTCACACAGTCTAGGTACGAGGGCATGCAATCGTCTACCTCTGAGACCTTTGTATGAGCTTAGCAGTCAGGGTGAGCTCTTAGGGTTTTCCAGGGGTCACCTTTATGCTCCTTAGTTTGGGATCAAGCCAGTCGGATGTTTATCCATAACTTTCAGCTATCTGCATTATCATCCGTGACACCAGGATTGTGGGCCCTACATCCATCAGGGTCTCCGACAGAAGCTATATTACTGGCTACAACCCCCACTTCTCCTCCTCCGCTGCCTCTACTTCCACCTCTAGCAGCAGTCAGCCATCAGTCGCTAGCTGGAAGCAGTGTAGCACTGCTGTGGGAAAGCGTCAGCAGACCATGTTAAAGTTGAACTGTTTAGGGGACAAACAGCACGCTGCCGCAGAGCTGTGGCAGAGTATATGGGACCAGACCGAACTGTGGCTCTCGCCACTCAACCTACAACCAGGCATGGTTGTGTCGAAAAATGTCCGTAACTTGGTGGCAGCTTTGGAGCTCGGCCTTACACACATCCCATGCCTAGCCCACGTCTGAAACTTATTGGTTCAGCGGTTTATCAAAACATACCCCAATTTGCCAGAGCTTCTAGTGAAGGGCCGAGTGTGTGCCCATTTCCACAAGTCATCCACAGCTTCAGCCGGTCTGTCAACGCTGCAGCAGCGCTTGCGGCTTCCAGCTCACCGACTGTTGTGCGACATGAGCACACGCTGGAACTCTACATTCCACATGTTGGCCAGGCTTTGTGAGCAGCAGAGGGCAGTTGTGAAATACCAGCTGCAACATGGTCGTTGCCTTTCGAGTCAACTGCTACTATTCACAAGCAAGGAGTGGGCATTGATGTCAGACCTCTGTGAGGTTTTTAAAAATTTCTATGAATCCGCACAGATGGTTATTGGCGATAACGCTATTATCGGCCTAACCATCCCACTGCGGTGTCTACTCAAATGATCGCTGCTCACAATTAAGGACGACGCTCTGAATGTGGCAGACGAGGAAATGGGGAGGACATTACACAGGGTGATTGCCAGCCCACCCTCAGTTCGTCTTCTCAGCGCGAATTTGACCATTAAGAGGAGGAGGAGGAGCCAGAGACAGTTGCCTCTGCTACAGAGGGTAGTACACATTGAACTTTAATTCCATCTGTTCAGCGTGGATGTGCAGAAGAGGAGGAGAAGGAGGAGATGGAGAGTCATCCTGATGTTGACATCGTCATCTTGCTTGTTGGTACTCTGGCACACATGGCTGACTTCATGTTAGGCTGCCTTTCAACTGACCCTTGCGTTATACACATTTTAGATAACACGGATTACTGGGTGTTCACCCTTCTCGACCCCCGCTACAAAGAGAACTTCTCATTCCTCTGGTGGAGAGGGCGAGCAAAATGGTGCAATACCAGAAGGTCCTTGTTGAAAAATTGCTCCAGAATTTTCCATCTGACAACGCTAGCGGCAGAGTCCGTAATTCCTTAGGAAACCGAGGAAGGGAGACAAGGGGAACACACAACAGTACCAACAAAGTCAGGGCAGCACTCTTCAAGGCATAGGACACTTTCATGACACCCCGCCAGCAATCTCACCCTGAGGTGCGGCTTAGTGGTACAAGGAGGGAAAAGTTTTGGAAGATGGTAAAAGGAATACATAGCAGACCGTGTCAGCATCCTAAATGATCCCTCAGTGCCTTACAAATACTGGGTGTCCAAGCTGGACACGTGGCATGAACTTGCGCTCTATGCCTTGGAGGTGCTGGCCTGCCCTGCCGCCAGCGTTTTGTCTGAGCGTGTATTTAGTGCTGCTGGTGGCATAATAACAGATAA
The DNA here is from genome assembly GCF_905171765.1 of Bufo bufo. Lineage (NCBI taxonomy): Eukaryota > Metazoa > Chordata > Amphibia > Anura > Bufonidae > Bufo > Bufo bufo. Next base: position 225,019,630 of record NC_053394.1, on the reverse strand, counting down.
GCGTATCCGCTTGACCACTGGCAATGCTGACAGGTTAACAAAGATAAAAATGAACAAGGCCTGATTGCCCCTGAATTCTCAATTCCACCAGAGGAGAGCTGAGCTGATGATGAACTTAAAGGCAATTTCAATCTATCATTTAAAATGTACCCAATCTACTGTAGTGTATCCCCATGCACCTTTTCCACCACAAAAAAAAGAGTATATGGTTGAATCTTGTTTTCACATCCTCCTCCTCCTCATCCAGATTTTATATATTCCTTCCACTCTAATTTTTTTAATAGGGTCAGCTCAACTGCAGGCCCTCAGATCACAATTTTTTATAGGGTTAGCTCACCAGCAGGCCCTCGCCCCTAATGTTTTATAGGGCCAGCTCACCAGCAGGCCCTCGCCCCTAATGTTTTAGAGGGTCAGTTCAGCAGCAGGCCCTCGTCCCTAATGTTTTAGAGGGTCAGTTCAGCAGCAGGCCCTCGTCCCTAATGTTTTAGAGGGTCAGTTCAGCAGCAGGCCCTTGCCCCTAATGTTTTAGAGGGTCAGCTCATCAGCAGGCCATTGCATATAATGTTTTAGAGCGTCAGCTCAGCAGCAAGCCCTCACCCCTAATATTTCAGAGGGTCAGCTCAGCAGCAGGCCATCGCATATAATGTTTTAGAGCGTCAGCTCAGCAGCAGGCCCTCGCTTCTAATGTTTTAGAGGGTCAGTTCAGCAGCAGGCCCTTGAATATAATGTTTTACAGGGTCAACTCACCAGCAGGCCCGCACCTAAAATCTTTTACTTGATCAGCTCACCTGCAGGCCCGGAACTCAATGTGAATGAGGCCCTCCTTTATGTGATATACAGGTTGTATCGGAGTGCCTCTTCATTGTAATTTTTGGCAGCACTTGCACTTTATGTACAAGTAAATATACAGGAAAGAATGTTTTCAACCAAATTTCCCTATAAAATCAATTTTTTACTTGTGTTTTGTGCATAAAACCTTAATTAGATTGTGGGCCTGGGGATCAGTTTAAGCCCTTTTAAGCTGCATCAGCAGCAGCATGGTGATAAAAAATGAGTGGCAAGGTGACATGGTGTGGAGATGGCAGCATGAGAAGGCCACATAGTGGCACAATGACTGGATAAAACACTGAGGCCACAGATTGCTTAGAAAGATGCAGATGGAATCAATCTGTGGAGCTGTATGACGGTCACCTGCAGATTAATGCAGACCAGGGCCGTAGCTATAGGGGAAGCAGGGAAAGCTGCAGCTTTGGGGCCCTGACCCAGAAGGAGCCCATCCAGCTGGAGGAGGACTAAAGGATTTGGTCAGGGCCCCCTCAACAGTATTACACAATGAAATTAGATACAGTGACAGTATAGATAGTGTATACAACTGATAAAACAGCAGCTAGCCACAGGAATGGGGGCCGCATGAAAGGAAGGGGTCACAAAAAAAATTACTGTAGGATGCAGCCCCATTCAAAAATTTGCTGTGGGGCCCAGTCAATTCTAGCTACGGCACTGATGCAGCCCACAAAAGCAAGTTGGGTTTATCTATTCCAAAACCTTAATTAAATTGTGGGCCTGGTGATCAGTTTAAGGCCTTTTAAGTAGCATCATCAGCAGCAGCATGGTGATAAAAATGAGTGGCAAGGTGACATATTGTGGAGATGGCAGAATGAGGAGGCTCCATAGTAGCACAATGACTGAGTCTGGATAAAAGACTAAGGCCACAGATTGCTTAGAAAGATGCAGATTGAAACAATCTGTGGAGCTGTATCCCTGTCACCAGCAGATTAATGCAGCCATCAAATTCAAGTTGGGTTTGTCGCTTCCACCTCAGCTCACCAGCAGGCCTGCACCTAAAATCTTTTACTGGTTCAGCTCACATGTAGGCCTGCGACTTAAATCTTTTACAGGGTCAGCTCACATACAGGCCCGCAACTCATGCTGCCTTGCTTTGAAGTAGATCCCTGTTATCGGTGATCAACATGGTAGGCGCATAAAATAACATCGAAAGTTGATAGGGAAGATATCCAAATGGATTGTGGACGCCACGGGGACTTGCCATCAGGCAGAAGTTATCTAGAGTCAACAAAGCGGCAGCAGGGCATCTCCTGTATAACGTTTCCTCATCAAAAATACTGCAGTGACATTCCCTGTAATTTTTTTTATTACTCATTCCAATAACAGGGCATCTTAAGAGTCCTGTATTGTTATTTATCGTCACTACCTCCCCGAGTCGGGAATGAGTAATCGCCGCGCGCCTGCTGCCTTCCTTTGTTGCTTGAGCTTTAATAACTTGACCCACCCTCTCTGGGTCTTTGACAATTAGGGGAAAAAAGGGGCAAGGCAACAACAGCCAATCAGATTTCAGCCATTGACCTCCCTTGGATGTGGTATCCCTTTCTCAAACTCCCTCTCCGGCATCGAACCCTGATTCACCGTTACCCGTGATCACCATGGTAGGCGCAGAAAAGAACATCGAAAGCTGATAGGGCAGACATCAAAATGGATCATTGCCACGGGGCGGAGCCTGCGCCTGTGCTGTGAGGACATGCTTTGCTGAACTCCGTACATTGCCTTGCTAAGAGACCCGCATACGTCAGCTGACAACCTTCAAAATGGTAAAGATCGGGGGGCAGAAGACCACTGATCCTGCCACGGTGCCCAAATCCCATAATCCCGGAGCAGGGATGGCGAAATACCTGAAAAAGCAAGCCAGCACGACTGCGGTCAGAGAATCCAAGATGGCGCCGGCGGATGAACGTACTCCCGCCGAGACAGAGGAAGGCGTCTCTGATGATGAAAGTGACGGAGGTGAGTCGGTGAACTCACGCCACTTACCAGTCTCCAGACGCTTCATTAAGCAGGCCCTCGCCGAAGCCTTAAACAGGAGATTTTGGTCCTAACACACGAGATCCAGCATATAGGCCACAGAGTGGAATCGCTGGAAGCCGTGCAGTCGGCTGCCCTGGAGCATAGCTCTGGTGTCTCGCAATCACTCTCCTCCTGCCAGCACCCCATTAACACCCTCTATGCCGCAATGGAGGATCAAGAAAACCGCAGTCGGCGGAATAACCTCAGATTTAGGTGTACCTGAAGCGGTGCCTAATGAGGAGCTCATGTCTACCATCAAGAGGATTGCTACATCCCTCCTGGGCAATGAGGATCTTGCCGCCATGATCATAGAAAGGGCGCACAGAGCCCTTAGGCAAAAGCCAAGGGATTCTGAACCGCCCAGAGACATTATCTGCCGATTCCTGAATTTCCTAGAAAAAGAAAGAATCCTGGCAGCGGCCAGGGCCGCTAATACCATCACATTTGGAGACTCCACGATCTCAATTTATCAAGACCTTGCTCCTGTCACCTTACAGAAAAGAAGAGCTCTCAGACCTCATACTGAGCTCCTCTGCAACAACCGCATCCCATACAGATGGACTTTTCCTTTTGGTCTTGCCTTCACATTCTCTGGAAAATACATCAAGGTCTCCTCCTACTCAGACCTTCAAACAGCCTTTTCTACAATGGACATTTCTCCACTGGACATTGCCAATTGGGAAACCGTGTCCGACATCACGTCCCTACCTGATCTTCCTAAAGCGACCCCTTGGGAGAAGTCACCTGCGCCTAAGCTACAGCGGAACATGCGGAGGAGTGGTTTCCTGACTCCCAGGAGGATTACTTGATCTACATCATCCATATCCCCGACCTTCACAGCCAAGGACACTTAGAAGCTCTCAGAAAAGATCTCCTCTGTCCTATTACCTCCCCACTCCATCTTTCCTTTCCTTTCCTTCTTCGATTCCTCCCTCCCCTGAGGGATCTTTTTCTATTGCAAGTTCTTTCCTTATCTCCATGTCTACCTTGAAGTAATTGTCTTCTATCTCCTTTGGTCCCGACTAACAGCAAGACCTATTCTTTGTGTTTACCCACACTTCCCCCTCTCATGATTAAGCCTTTAGGCTTCACACTGTTACTACTGAGGCTACTCACTGTATTACTACTATACCTTTGTTCCGTTTACTGTTATGTTTATGGTTGTGTTCTCCTTCCCTTCACATCCAGTCATGATACATTAAGATGTTACCCCTACAGCCACCTTCTAGATGTAAGACGGGTGCCTGCTCTCCTTGAGGCTGCCAAGTTACTTAGCATGATAGTTCACATATTATACTTACATGGTGATGGTTTGATTATCCTACCCCATTCTTATCCTAAACACTATGGTTGATCTAAACTTAGTCACTTACAATGTGAAGGGGCTTAGATCTCCATCCAAAAGATCCCAAATTTTCTCCCTCCTGTGGAAGGAAAAGTGCTCTGTGCTCTTTCTCCAGGAAACCCATTATAAACACGGCAAATACCCAGAGCTCTCCTTCTCTAGATTTCCAAATTGGTATCACTGCGGTGCGGACAGTGCCGCCTCAAGGGGAGTAAGCATTGGCTTCAGAAAGGATATCCCTTTATCATACGCCACTCACACTCAAGATCCCGAGGGGAGATACATTACCTTAAAGGGTCATATTTGCCAGAAGATGTATACTTTTGTAAACATATATGCTCCTAACTCTGACCAAATATCCTGGTTGTTGTCTGTCCTATCCCTAGTAGAAAATATCCAGGAGGGCACTCTTGTCTTGGCAGGAGATCTTAATGTTGCGTTGCAACCCCTTACTGACACATCCTCTAAAAGGTCCTCCTTCTCTGCCAGATTGCTGAATAAACTGAATACTAAGTTGTATGATTCAGGTCTCATAGACATTTGGAGATGCCTTAACCCAAATTGTACTGATTATTCTTTTTATTCCATTCCAGGACAATCCTACAGCAGGATTGATTATATTTTTGTCCCTAAGGACCAGGTACATCTCTGCACAGACACGAGGATTGGAAGTATCACCATCTCTGACCATTCGCCGGTATTTTGTACCCTTCGCTCTCCAACTAACACGGGTAGGTCCCCTCTTTGGAGGCTTAACGAGTCCATACTGAGCAGTGAGGCTAATAGGACACATTTCTCGTCACTTTTGGATGAATATTTTTACACTAACAACACACCAGAAATATCCTCCCAAATGCTCTGGGACGCCCACAAAGTATTTATCAGGGAGCACTTTATCAGTAAATGTTCCTTCATGAAGAAGCAAACTGATAAATGCCTATCTTCTCTTCTAGATCAGATTCATGCGTTAGAATCCCTTCATAAACAGTCCCTAGCGCTGCACCACTTACCTGACCTCAACACCCTTAGGGCAGAACTCAAAAACCTTTTAAATGAAAAATCAGCAAAATACTACCTATCATCACAACAAAAATTCTTCGCCCACGGCAATAAGGCATCCAAATTCATGATAAGTCGCATCAAGCGTAGGTTGCAGGCAAGGCACGTAACATCTATCAAGCCTTCCCATGGCCCACCGATCATTTCCTCAAAAGCCATAGCTGAACAGTTCAAGCTTTTCTATGAATCCCTTTACAATCTATCTCCACCGGGAGATGGCCAATCCCCTTTAGGAAAAGATAATGAGGTACACAACTTCCTAGACTCCTTAGACCTCCTGACCTTAATCCCCACCCAAAAAGATGCCCTGTCAAAACTGTTTACGCTCCTAGAGCTGACCACAGCATTAAGATCTTCCCCAAAAGGTAAAAGCCCTGGACCCAATGGTTTCACTACTTCTTATTACATGGCATTCCAAAATTCGCTGCTCCCCCACTATCTTCCCGTCTGTAGCCTCACCCTACAAAACATATCATTTTCTTCCGAAATAACTAATGCCCTAATCACAATAATCCCAAAAGAAGGGAAGGACCCCTATTCTTGTGCAAACTACCATCCCATATCCCTTTTGAACATTGATCTGAAACTACTAGCGAAAATGTTGGCTACCAGACTCCAATCCCTTCTCCCAACTTTGATCCACCCAGATCAAGTGGGCTTCGTACGAGGCCGTGAGGGAAAGGACAATACCACCAAAGTTCTTGACGCCTTATATTATGCCTCTCATAAGAAGAAGCTGCTTGTACTTCTCGGCACCCTACAGAAATTCCACCTCCCCGACCCCTTTATCCACGCCATTTTTGCAATGTACAATAACTCCTCTGCCGCAGTATCAGTCAACAACCTCATTTCACCCCGCTTTTCCATAAAAAATAGTACCCGTCAGGGATGCCCTCTCTCCCCCCTTATATTTGTTCTTGTAATGGAAACCTTAATGCAAGCCCTCAGGCAAGAAAAAGGAATCATGGGTCTGAGAATAGGAATATCAGAGTTCAAATTAGCTGCTTTTGCTGATGACCTTCTGATACTTACCACCAATCCCACCACATCCATGCCCTTAATAACGACACTCGGCTCCTTATCCAATTTCAAAGTCAACCCATATAAATCACAAATTCTGGACACTGACCTTTCTCCTACTACATTCTCAGCTCTCAAAGCCAACACCCCCTTCAATTGGTCCTCCCCTCATCTAAATTACTTAGGTATTAAATTAACCTCTCATCTTCCCGACCTATTTCGCCTCAATTACTCATTCCTTCTAGCAGCCATCGCTGCTCAGTTGGACTCACTGGATCACAAATCAGAAAAAAACGATATTCATAAGTGATCACTCGCATGAGTCATAGAAAGTAGTAAGTAGCGATCTGGATTAGTTAAGACTTAACTTTTACTTTTTTCATATAAAATAAATGGGATACATCCCTCAAAATAACAAAGAGCTAAATACACAATGTCGTTTTACGACGCCCCACACTCAGAGGGGGCCCTAGTGAAAACGGTAGCAGCTGTGTCCACACTTATGATTCAGTGTTGGACACTGTAAGGTAACAAGAGCTGGTATGCACTAGTACCCAAGATGCACAAAAAGGACACGGCAGCAGCAGTGAGTGTATGCTGGCACCTTATGTGCATAGCAGGAGGCTGAATACACAATGCTGTTTTTTCGCTGCCCTGCAATCAAAGGGGGCCGCTGAAAAAACGGTAACAGCTGTGTCCACACTTACTCGATCAGTGTTGGACACTACAGGGTAACAGGAGCTGATATGCACTGATACCAAAAGTGCACACAAAGCAAGGCAGCAGCAGAGGTATATGCTGACACCTTGTGTATTCAGCTCTTTGTTATTTTGAGGGATGTATCCCATTTATTTTATATGAAAAAAGTAAAAGTTAAGTCTTAACTCACTGGATCACCCATACCTGTCCTGGTTCGGGAGAAAGAACTTGGTCATGTCTTTGGTGATTCCTAGACTCACTTACCTAATGCAAGTTCTTCCAATAGCAATTCCCAGGTCATACTTCCGTTCCTTAAACAATCATATTCGTAAATTTATCTGGCAGGGAAGGAGGCCTAGGATATCCTTTTCAACCCTAACTAAGCCTAAACATCTAGGCGGGATAGGCCTCCCAGATCCTGAAATGTACATGAAAGCCATACACTTGTGTAGAGTTGTGGATTGGCTTAGACCCTCCCAGCAAAAACAATGGCTGGCCTTGTAAAATATATACTTTCCCTCCACCCTTAGGGCCCTGTTGTTGGTGGACAGACCACTTCCATCCCGAGCTTCTATACCTAATCCACTATTAAGGTGTGGGAGTGGTTCTTCGCTAACTATCGAGCCCTAACATTACCTTCTCCTCTCCTACAAGTTAGAGATATAATCTCTCTCTCACCACAAGAGCTGAGAGATTCATCTCCCATTGAGATCAGATCCTCTAACAGAACAATACTAGATTTACTTGATAAGGATGGATGCGTTCTATCCGACATACTACTTAAAGAGACCCTGAACTTCCCTCCCTCGAGTATTCTACTCTTTAATTCTCTTAGAAAAGATCTCATCTATTGGGTAAAATCACTGAACACTCAGAATGTCCCAGATTGGTTTGAAAACCTGCTGACAACCTCGAAATACCCCTCCAAACTTATCTCCACTATGTACAAAAGACTAGACCTCCCTCTCACGAATGCCAAACCAGCTTTCATTGGTTCATGGGAAAGAGACTTGGAGAGACAGTTCTCCCAGAAGGAGATTACCAAACTTTGTACTATCTCCCATAAACTCTCCCATTGTGTGCGGGTTCAGGAGAATTTGTATAAGGTATTGTCTAGGTGGTACAAAACCCCAGATAAAATCTCTCTGTACTACCCCAATGTTTCTGATCGCTGCTGGAGATGAGAGACCATTAAAGGCACCTTTTTCCACATTTGTGGGAATGCCCTAAAATAGCTGAGTGGTGGAAAGCCATTTTCCGACTTAGCAACAATGTCTGTAAGTCTGCATTCCCTCCTGAAATTGCGCTTCAGTCATTTGGCATTCGGGGAAGGGACGCACATACACTGTCCCTTTTTTCTTTCTTGATCTCAGCCGCTCGCCTGCTGATCCCTTTCCATTGGCGCTCTCTTGAAGCTCCAAGTGTTGATTAGTGGCTCAATAAGGTGGATCAGCTGTAACGCCTGGAAGAACTTTCCCACTGGGAACTGAATACTAGAGCCACCTTTCTTTCCATTTGGTCTCTATGGAAAGAATATAGGCATTTCGCTTAGCACCTCTTACACAATATAACTACCTCTATGTAAACATGACTGATTATCCCTCCTTTTCTTTTCTGTTCTTTTTGAATTTTCACCTGTGCAATTAATCTATAACTCACTGGTTTTTACATGACCGACTATTGTTAAACATGCACTTACTTTTATACCTTGTGGTATTCCAATGTCATTCTCACTTGATTTGTTGTACAAAAACAATAAAAAATTGTCAATAAAAATAAAAATGGATTGTTGCCGTCACGGGGACGTGCAATTGCTCAGAGGTTATCTAGAGTCATCAATGCGGCAGCAGGCCCTTACGCCTAAAGTTTTAGATGGTCAGGTCAGCAGGTCAGCAGGTCCAAATGTTTTTGAGGGTCACCAGCTGGCCATCAATCATAATTTTTCAAGGGTGTTTATGATGCCCTCCTTTATGTGTAACAAAAGGTGTTTTGGAGTGCCGGTTTCTTGTAATTTTCGGCAGCCCTTTCACTTAGTGCATAAGCTTTATGAGTGTAGGAGTCCCACTACCTGAACAATTGTAACACAATGTGAATGAGGCCCTCCTTTATGTGATATACAGGCTGTTTCGGAGTGCCTCTTGCTTGTAAATTTTTGCAGCACTTGCACTTTATATGCAATTGAATATACAGGAAAGAATGTTTCCTAACAATTTATCCTGTAAAATAGATTATTTTTGGGACGGGGTTTGTGCGTATTTATGTCAGTCTGTAAAAGTGGCACACAACTCGGACAACATAGTTCCCAGCAGCGACCTGGGAGTCCAAGATGCATCCAGACATCGTCCCCATGGTGTTCCCTATCCATTTTGGTGGTGTTTCTGTCACTTTCTGACCTTTTCCAATTGACCAGGCACCCTCCCCTCTTCATAGCAGGGGGTGCCTTGTTGTCTCCCACTGACTTCTATTATACGCGCGTGCTCGGCCAAGCACACAAATATAGCAATGTGTATGGCCCGAACACCCGAATACTTTGGTGCTCGATCATCACTACATAGGACCCCTTATTGGATAGCAGCTTCACAAGTCTTGCATCCATTGAACTTGTGAATTTTTGGACAGTGTCTGCTTGAATTTGTTTGCAAGATGTCAGAATAGCCTCCCAGAGCTGCTGTTTGGATGTAAACTGCCTCCCACCCTCATAGATCTTTTGCTTGAGGATGCTCCAAAGGTTCTCAATAGGATTGAGGTCAGGGGAGGATGGAGGCCACACCATGACTTTCTCTCCTTTTATCCCCATAGCAGCCATTGATGTAGAGGTATTCTTTGCAGCATGAGATGGTGCATTATCATGCATGAAGATAATTCTATTACAGAAAGCATAGTTCTATCTTTTGTACCAGTGAAGAATGTGGTCAGTCAGAAACTCCACATATTTTGCAGAGGTCATCTTTACACCTTCAGGGACCCTAAAGGGGCCGACCAGCTCTTTTCCCATGATTCCAGCCCAAAATATGACTCCACCACCGCCTTGCTGACGTTGCAGCCTTGTTGGAACAGGGTGGCCGTTCACCAACCATCCACTACTCCATCCATCTGGACCATCCAGAGTTGCACTGCACTCATCAGTGAACAGGACTGTTTGAAAATTAGTCTTCATGTATTTTTCTGCCCAATGCAGCCGTTTCTGCTTGTGAACATTGGTTAGTGGTGGCCGAATAGAAGGTTTATGCACAGTTGCAAGACTCTGGAGGACTCTACACCTTGATGTCCGTGGGACTCCAGAGGCACCAGCAGCTTCAAATATATGTTTTCTGCTATGTAATGGTATTTTAGTAGCTGCTCTCTTGATCCGATGCATAGATCTGGCAGAAATCTTCCTCAATGTGCCTTTATCTGCACAAACCCGTCTGTGCTCTGAATCAGCCACAAATCTCTTAATAGTGCGATGATTACGCTTAATTTTTCGTTAAATATCTAATGTTTTCATACCTCGTCCAAGGCATTGAACTATTTCTCTCTTTTCGGCAGCAGAGAGATCCTTTTTCTTCCCCATATTGCTTGAAAATGGTGCTCTACTTAATAATGTGGAACACCCTGCTTTAGTAGTTTTTCCTAAAATTGGGCTTATCTGCCAATCTAATTATCACAGGTGTCCGAGATTGTTTTCAGGGATCAAAAGAGCCCTAAAACACAATGCCATCCATGAGTTAAACTGAAAAACAAAATATTTAATCTTTGTGACACTTAAATAAAATTTGCATAATAATTTTGAACAAGGTGTATAATCATGCTGGATTACACTTCATTCACCAAATATTATAATTTTTTATTTATTTCATATGTTATAATTTTGCTTTACTTGGGTTTTGGGCGGCCCCAGTTGTGGTTCTTACTAAAATTAGATGGGGAATGCATGTGGGCTTCCCTTCTCAAAAGGTCTTGTGCAGTTAACATTGTACAGGACTGATTGAGGACCCTAATTAAATTTTATTATTTTATGTATTTTTTTTTTTTTATCAGGATATAGGTTTGTGTTGCCTGTCGTCCTGAACAGGATGCCTGACTTTTTTTTTATCAGGATATAGGTTTGTGTTGCCTGTCGTCCTGAACAGGATGCCTGACTTCCATGTTTACCTCTCCACATGGTTGGGTGTGACTGGCATTATACTCATCCGTGTGGTAATCCTGTTTTGGGAATGGAGGGTTATTGCCACATGTACAGTATATCTCTATACAGATGTAGCACGGCTAGCACTCCAGCTCTTAACTCAAATTTCTTAACTCATCGCGTTATCTTGAGACAAAAGCCATTGAAAAGCTTTTCGAAGGTGTTTGCTTAGATTAGATAACACAACTCAGAAATCTCAGAAAACAGGAGTGTTAACTCTACTCCATCCGTATATACATTTTTATTTGATGTTACTTCTTGACAACTATGTAATGATAATGTGCATATGCGATTTTTATAGAATCAAAGCTTTCAAATTTACAATATAGAATGTTGTATATATAATATTCTAGTAGCTATTTCACCATTTTGGGAGTTATTCTTATCATTTCCAAGGTTGCTATCATGTGACCGCAGAGACTGGATGCATTTTTGGCTCAGCTTGTGTTCACTGTCCTGTGCGAATGCCTGATCTGTTATAATTTGTCTATGGACACTCGCGGCCTGTATGTGTTCCTCCTTCAATGCAATCACATTATTGCATCACATTTTTATTTATGCTATGCACCAACATGCGCAGTTAAACAAATGGGACGCTATATTGGATCCATGCTGGTTAGTTCTTGGCCCCCTCCATTATTTTTTAAATCAGTACACCAGATATTTTCTGTTTTATTTTTATTTTAATATATATAATTTTTTGAATATTTAAATTTGATGAATTAAGCTGATAATATGAATTCATATACTGTAATGGAAGTTATTAATCTCTTCACAGTATGGATAATTGTATATTACTGCTCTTTTTTTAAATATTTAAACACAATACCAATCAAACACATTAAATCAAACTCTATTATTAATAGTTTACATTTAATAATTACCTGAGTTAATATTTGTACTTGGCAACATTCACTTTTGTTACTGCTTGTGCAAGGTCAAATTGTGTGGACTGAAATGTCGCTTTTGGTTGAATTAACGCACATTTCCTTGAGGCTTTGCCTTGGCATGTGTGTATGTATATATATACTGTATATATTTATATTTATTGTGGGCTTTACTAAATTCAAAATCATTGAAAATAAAATTAGTAAAAGAAATATATAAAAAATGGTATGGAACACATTCCTGCTACCAACAAAGAACATGCTGCTGTCAAAGGTGTATACGTTTATTTTTGGGGTTGCCCAGGTCTAGCGGGGGCCCATTAGTGTGAACATATTCATCGTAGAAACAAACAACAGGTACCTGTCTGTTTTTTTTATTAACAATTTATTATGTTTTACATGGGGCTGTCCGCATCTTTTGCGGCCCCATTGAAATGAATGGATCCGCATCCGAGCCGCCAAAACGGCGGCTCGGATGCGGACCCAAACAACGGTCGTGTGCATGAGGCCTAAGGAGAATAGCAGAAACTCCTAATGCTGGCCATACATGTAATGATTGCAAGACCCTCAAATGCCAGGGCAGTACAAACACCCCACAAATGACCCCATTTTGGAAAGAAGACACCTCAAGGTATTCGCTGAGGGGCATATTGAGTCCATAAAAGATTAAACTTTTTGTCACAAGTTAGCGGAAATTGAGACTTTGTGAGAAAAAATCAATTTCCGCTAACTTGTGCCAAAAACAAAATCTTCTATGAACTCGCCATGCCCCTCACGGAATACCTTGGGGTGTCTTCTTTCCAAAATGGGGTCACATGTGGGGTATTTATACTGCCCTGGCATTTTAGGGGCCATAAAGCGTGAGAAGAAGTCTGGAATCCAAGTGCCTAAAAATGCCCTCCTAAAAGGTACTCGTTGGACTTTCGGCCCCTTTGCGCATCTTGTGGCTGCAAAAAAGTGTCACACATGTGGTATCGCCGTACTCAGGAGAAGTAGGGCAATGTGTTTTGGGGTGTCTTTTTACATATACCCATGCTGGGTGAGAGAAATATCTCTGTAAATTGACAACTTTGTATATAAAAATGGGAAAAGTTGTCAATTTACAGAGATATTTCTCTCACCCAGCATGGGTATATGTAAAAATACACCCCAAAACACATTGCCCTACTTCTCCTGAGTACGGCGATACCACATGTGTGACACTTTTTTGCAGCCTAGGTGCGTAAAGGGGCCGAAAGTCCAACAAGTATCTTTAGGCTTTACAGGGTTGCTCACAATTTAGCCCTGCCCAAAATGCCAGAACAGTAAACACACCCCACAAATGACCCTATTTCAGAAAGTAGACACCCCAATGTATTCACTGAGGGGCATAGTGAGTCCGTGGAAGATTTTTTTTTTTTTTTGCCAGAAGTTTGCAGAAATGGAAACTTTATATATTTTTTTTTTCTCAGAAAGTGTCATATTCCGCTAACTTGTGAAAAAATATTAAATCATACATGAACTCACCATGCCCCTCCGCGAATACTTTGGGGTGTCTTCTTTCTAAAATGGGGTCATTTGGGGGGTATTTATACTATCCTAGCATTCTAGCACCTCAAGAAACATGACAGGTGCTCACAAAGTCAGAGCTACTTCAAAATGCGGAAATTCACATTTTTGTACCAAAGTTTGTAAATGCTATAACCTGTGTATCAATATTAAAAGTGATCATAATCAGATAAAGTTAAATTCTCACACAGCGGTGCCCTGGGATATGTGAATTTGATTGGTGTCATTTATTATTATATAACTGACTTGGATTACTGTATTTACAGTTTTCTTATATTCACTGTTCAAAATAATATATTTCTGTTTTCTTTCTCTAGATTTCTGTCATTTATGCTCTAATGGTGTTGTTTATGGATGGCAGGCACAATTTTCTCCGTTCCTCCGTTGAGAATTTGGTGATGGGGGAGATCCATGGGGCGCTAAAGTATTCGTTACATTATACATCATGTGGGTTAACTGTATGGGGTTGTTTGTTTCATGAGTGGTGGTTTCTTTAATTGTTTCACTCTATAGATCCAGGGGACGATTTTTGGGTTTGGGGTTCACGGGCATAGATGTGTCCTTGACCCGTTACCCATCATGGACCTGTGGTCGTGTCGTGAGAATGACTGGACTGCTGGCCCTTGTTCCCCTGCTCTATATTAGTATGGCACAGACCTTGAAGGTGTTTCTTCTCAGTGCTGATATACTTACCAAGTTCACTCTACTCTCTAAACCTGGATACAGTTGCCGTATGGGGGTGTTCATATGCTCCCATTTGTTTGTCTTTCTGAAGCTTCTGTTTTTTCTGAATTTTCAGATTATGTGCCCCTTGTTTTCTCTCCCGTCTCCTCTTGTTCTTATCTGGCTGCGCCGGCCCATTTTTCTAGCAGGGGCTTGTCGCTGCCTGCGGTGTTTGGCTTGCGGTTGCTATGGCAACGACGCCGGTGGTGCCGACGTCGTTGCCGGGCGACGCTTGCCTCGCGTCGCCTACGTGACTTGGCCCGACGCCTCCCCTGGACTGGTCACGTGACTGTCTGGTTGGTCATGTGCTTGTTCACATGTCCGCTCATGTCGTCGCAGGGCTGTGTCTGTGTGGTGTGACGTTGCTGGGATCCTGGGCATGTGCAGTCTTATTGTGAGGACGCGGACTCTTGGCGCCCTTGTCCATGCACCGCTGTGTGAGTTTTTAACTTTATCTGATTATGATCACTTTGAATATTGATACACAGGTGATATCGCATTGTAATGATGTGTCCTATTGTCACGAATTAATGCACTATTATGTTTGTATTATGATGACTAATTTTCTATATGATGTATTATATCATGTAAAACACAATTGATGTAACCTTCACAATTTTGATATGTTTATTATATTTTATATATGTTTTTATCTTTGACATATTTTTAATTGAATTATTGTCACTTCATTTTGTGCTATGCATTGTGGGTATATATACCCTGATATGACACTATGTTGTATGCTTGAGAAAGACTGCATTGAGCGGTTGAAATGTTGCAGAGGGGAATTAAAGATCCACCATTTTTTCACCTTATTTGGAGTGCTGCCTCATGCTTTTGATGCTATATATATATATATATATATGTATATTCAGCCACAGTGGCACAGTGAGGCAACGTTTCGGCTCAAATACAGAGCCTTTCTCAAGCATGAGAAAGGCTCTGTATTTGAGCCGAAAACGTTGCCTCACTGTGCCACTGTGGCTGAATAAATCACATTTTTTTCTATTGGAAGTGCTGTCTGTTTGCTTCTATATATATATATATATATTTTTTTTTTTTTATATTTTTTTTTAACAGTGTTCACCTGAGGGGTTAGGCCATGTGATATTTCTATTGGGCCAGACGCGGCGATACATAATGTGTCTGCTTTTTTTTTTTCTGCCTATTTTTTAAAAATTTTATTTAACTTTATTTTGGGAAAAGGTTTTATTTTTTGGGACTTGAAAATGTAATTTATTTTTTTAATTATATATTTTTTCGGTTTAGTTTTTGTCCATCTTTGGGACTTCTACTTTTGGAGGTCTGATCCCCTTTACATTGCATTACTATAATTCAAAATTCTAATGCATTGGCTGTAAGTGTATTACCAATGTTATACAGGGGGCTTGATCTCGCGGGCTCTCCAGGAGGGCTAACACGATGCCTAAGGAAGGCATCAAGCTACTTTCTCTGCCATCAGGTCCCCGTCACAGCAGCTCAGGGACTCGATGGACACCTCGCACATGTTTGAAGCCCGCAAGTGCCGCGGTCAGCGATAACCATGGCCGTGCAGGGGTAAATGCGCCGGCATCGGTCATTTTACCCATGCTGGGGCAGACAGCAGTGGTCCGGCTATCAGTGAATGCCGGAACACTGACCCTGATCAGGTGGGCGCAGCTCATGAATCCGCCCAGTCATCATGCAGTACACTTACGCTTTAAGTGACGTACATGTGCGTCATCGGTCGTTAAGGAGTAAAGTAAGGGATGTATCTAATGTAATGATGTACAGTGGATATAAAAAGTCTACACACCCCTGTTAAAATGTCAGGTTTCTGTGATGGAAAAAAATGAGACAAAGATAAATCATTTCAGAACTTTTTCCACCTTTAGGCCTCATACACACGAAAGTATTTTTTTCACGGTCCGCAAAATGGGGTTCCGTTGGTCCGTGATCCGTGACTGTTTTTTCGTCCATGGGTCTTCATTGATTTTTGGAGGATCCACGGACATGAAAAAAAAGTCATTTTGGTGTCCGCCTGGCAGTGCGGAGCCAAACGGATCCGTCCTGACTTAAAATGCAAGTCAATGGGGACAGATTCGTTTGACGTTGACACAATATAGTGCAATTGCAAACGGATCCGTCCCCCATTGACTTTCAATGTAAAGTCAGGAGTTAATATACCATAGGATCAGAGTTTTCTCTAATCCGATGGTATATTTTAACTTGAAGAGTCCCCATCACCATGGGAACGCCTCTATGTTACAATATAACATCGGATTTGAGTTACATCGTGTAAACTCATATCCGACAGTATATTCTAACACAGAGGCGTTCCCATGGTGATGGGGACGCTTCAAGTTAGAATATACTACGAACTCTGTACATGACTGCCCCCTGCTGCCTGGCAGCACCCGATCTCTTACAGGGGGCTGTGATCAGCACAATTAACCCCTCAGGTGCCGCACCTGAAGGGGTTAATTGTGCGTATCATAGCCCCCTGTAAGAGATCAGGGGCTGCCAGGCAGTAGGGGGCAGACCCCCCTCCCTCCCCAGTTTGAATATCATTGGTGGCCAGTGTGCGGCCCCCCCGGACACCTCTCCGTCTATTGTATTATCATTGGTGGCCAGTGTGCAGCCTCCCCTCTCCCCCCCTATTATTGGTGGCAGCGGAGAGTTCCGATCGGAGTCCCAGTTTAATCGCTGGGGCTCCGATCAGTAACCATGGCAACCAGGACGCTACTGCAGTCCTGGTTGCCATGGTTACTTAGCAATATTATTAGCATCATACTTACCTGCTGCGCTGTTTGTGACCGGCCAGGAGCTCCTCCTACTGGTAAGTGACAGGTCTGTGCGGCGCATTGATTAATGATCTGTCACTTACCAGTAGGAGGAGCTCCCGGCCGGTCACAGACAGCGCAGCAGGTAAGTATGATGCTTCTAATATTGCTAAGTAACCATGGCAACCAGGACTGCAGTAGCGTCCTGGTTGCCATGTTTACCGATCGGAGCCCCAGCGATTAAACTGGGACTCCGATCGGAACTCTCCACTGCCACCAATGATCGGGGGGGGAGAGGGGAGGCCGCACACTGGCTACCAATGATAATACAATAAAGGGAGGGAGGGGGGACACGGGGGGCCACACTGGCCACCAATGATATTAATACAATAGAGGGAGGGGGGCCCGGGGGGGGGGGGCGCACTGGCCACCAATGATATTAATACAATAGAGGGAGGGGGGCCGGGGGGCCGCACTGGCCACCAATGAAATTAAAACTGGGGAGGGAGGGGGGTCTGCCCCCTGCTGCCTGGCAGCCCCTGATCTCTTACAGGGGGCTATGATACGCACAATTAACCCCTTCAGGTGCGGCACCTGAGGGGTTAATTGTGCGAATCACAGGCCCCTGTAAGAGATCGAGTGCTGCCAGGCAGCAGGGGGCAGTCATGTACCCAGTTCGTCGTATATTCTAACTAGAAGCTTCCCCATCACTATTTACTAATATTCTGTCGGATTTGAGTTTTCACAAAGTGAAAACTCAGCTCTGAAAAAGCTTTTATGCAGACGGATCTTTGGATCCGTCTGTATGAAAGTAGCCTACGGACACGGATCACGGAAACGGATGCCAATCTTGTGTGCATCCGTGTTTTTTCACGGACCCATTGACTTGAATGGGTCCGTGAACCGTTGTCCGTCAAAAAAATAGGACAGGTCATATTTTTTTGACAGACAGGATACACGGATCACGGAGGCGGATGACAAACGGTGCATTTTCCGAGTTTTCAACGGACCCATTGAAAGTCAATGGGTCCGCAGAAAATCACGGAAAACGGAACAACTGCCACGGGTGCACACAACGGTCGTGTGCATGAGGCCTTAATAGGAACTATAAACCGTACAACTCAATTGAAAAACAAACAAATATTTTAGGTAGAGGGAAGAAAAAATATAAAAATAAAATAATATGGTTGCATAAGTGTGCACACCCTTAAACGAATACTTTGTTAAAGCACCGTTTGATTTTATTACAGCACTCAGTCTTTTTGGGTATGAGTCTATCAGCATGGCACATTTTGACCTGGTAAGATTTGCCCACTCTTCTTTGCAAAAACACTCCAAATCTGTCAGATTGCGAGGGCATCTCCTGTGCACAGCCCTCTTCAGATCACCCCACAGATTTTCAATCGGATTCAGGTCTGGGCTCTGGCTGGGCCAGTCCAAAACTTCTGGTGAAGCCATTCCTTTGTGGATTTGGATGTATGCTTTGGGTCGTTGTTATGCTGAAAGATGAAGTTCCTCTTCATGTTTAGCTTTCTAGCAGAAGCCTGAAGGTTTTGTGCCAATATTGACTGGTATTTGGAACTGTTCATAATTCCCTCTTGCTTAAAGGGTTTCTATCACTTCGTATGACATAATTAGCTGTCAGACACTAGCGATCTGCTAGTGTCTGCTCTGGCCAACCATCCTACTATAATCACTTGTGGGGCAGCGGTTTTGCTAAAAAACTAACTTTTATAAATATGCTAATGAGCCTCTAGGTGCTATGTGGGCGTCATTAGCACCTAGAGGCTCCGTCTACCTTCATACACAGCCGCCGCCCAGCGCGTCCCTCCAGCCCGCCCATGTCCTCCTCCGTGTG
This sequence comes from Bufo bufo, assembly GCF_905171765.1. Lineage (NCBI taxonomy): Eukaryota > Metazoa > Chordata > Amphibia > Anura > Bufonidae > Bufo > Bufo bufo. The sequence continues at coordinate 225,000,702 of NC_053394.1, read as the reverse complement.
ACGCAGCGGACGAGTTCTCGCGCATGCGCCGTGCGCGGCTGTATTCGGCGCATTTGAGATCTCAGCTCGGAGCGGTCAGACATTCAATGCGCATGCGCGGCTGTATTCGGCACATGCGCATTGAATGTCTGACCGCTCCGAGCTGAGATCTCAAATGCGCCGAATACAGCCGCGCACGGCGCATGCACGAGAACTCGTCCGCTGCGTCACACGGAGGAGGACATGGGCGGGCTGGAGGGACGCGCTGGGCGGCGGCTGTGTATGAAGGTAGACGGAGCCTCTAGGTGCTAATGACGCCCACATAGCACCTAGAGGCTCATTAGCATATTTATAAAAGTTAGTTTTTTAGCAAAACCGCTGCCCCACAAGTGATTATAGTAGGATGGTTGGCCAGAGCAGACACTAGCAGATCGCTAGTGTCTGACAGCTAATTATGTCATACGAAGTGATAGAAACCCTTTAACTAAGGCCCCAGTTCCAGCTGAAGAAAAACAGCCCCAAAGCATGATGCTGCCACCACCATGCTTCACTGTGGGTATGGTGTTCTTTTGGTGATGTGCAGTGTTGTTTTTGCGCAATTTAGCCTGGCTTGGATGTTTTTCTTTGTAAGAAAGGGCTTTCGTCTTGCCACTCTACCCCATAGCCCAGACATATGAAGAAAACGGGAGATTGTTGTCACATGTACCACTCAGTCAGTACTTGCCAGATATTCCTGCATCTCCTTTAATGTTGCTGTAGGCCTCTTGGTAGTCTCCCAGACCAGTTTTCTTCTCGTCTTATCAGTTTTGGAGGGACGTCCAGTTCTTGATAATTTCACTGTTGTGCGATATTTTCTCCACTTGATGTTCCATGGTATATCTAATGCTTTAGAAATTATTTTGTACCCTTCTCCTGACTGATACCTTTTAACAATGAGATCCCTCTGATGGGGGAAGCTCTCTGTGGACTATGGCTTTTGCTGTGGGATGCGACTAAGTTTCAGGAAGGAAATTTCAAGATAGACCAACTAGAGCAGCTGAACTTTATTTGGGGTTAATCAGACTCCCTTTAAATTATGGCAGATGTATGCTGACTCCTATTTAACATGATTTTGAATGTGATTGCTTAATTCTGAACACATCTACATCCCCAGTTATGCAACCACATTATTTTAATTTGTTTGTTTTCTTCCCTCCACCTAAAAGATTTCAGTTTGTTTTTCAATTGAGTGGTGCAGTTTATAGGTCACACTAAAGGTGGAAAAAGTTCTGAAATGATTTATCTTTGTCTCATTTTTTTACAGCACAGAAACCTGACATTTTAACAGGGGTGTGTAGACTTTTTATATCCACTGTACGTGGCCTTTCACTGGAATACATAATGATGATTGCAGTTTATGTATATATACACACATATATGTATATTTCTGTGTGTGTAAGGCTACTTTCACACTTGCATTTTGTGCGGATCCATCATGGATGGATCCATTCAGATAATACAACCATTTGCATCCGTTCAGAACGGATCGGTTTGTATTATCTTTAACATAGCCAAGACGGATCTGTTTTGAACACTATTGAAAGTCAATGGAGGACGGATCCATTTTCTATTGTGGCAGGTTGTGTCAGTGAAAACGGATCCGTCCCCATACAAAGCGGAATCCGTCTACAAAACGAATCCGTCTACAAAGCGGAATAGAGACTGAACTGATGGAAACTGATGCATTCTGAGTGGATCCTTTTCCATTTAGAATGCATTAGAATGCAAACTGATCTGTTTTGGACCGCTTGTGAGAGCACTTAATCTCACAAACGGAAAGCCAAAACGCGAGTGTGAAAATAGAGTAAAACGCACAAAATCAGCCAGTTAGATCATACATCTGTACCGCTCTGTGTGTATAAATATATATATATATATATATATATATATACACTGCTCAAAAAAATAAAGGGAACACTTAAACAACACAATGTAACTCCAAGTCAATCACACTTCTGTGAAATCAAACTGTCCACTTAGGAAGCAACACTGAGTGACAATCAATTTCACATGCTGTTGTGCAAATGGGATAGACAACAGGTGGAAATTATAGGCAATTAGCAAGACACCCCCAATAAAGGAGTGGTTCTGCAGGTGGGGACCACAGACCACTTCTCAGTTCCTATGCTTCCTGGCTGATGTTTTGGTCACTTTTGAATGCTGGCGGTGCTTTCACTCTAGTGGTAGCATGAGACGGAGTCTACAACCCACACAAGTGGCTCAGGTAGTGCAGCTTATCCAGGATGGCACATCAATGCGAGCTGTGGCAAGAAGGTTTGCTGTGTCTGTCAGCGTAGTGTCCAGAGCATGGAGGCGCTACCAGGAGACAGGCCAGTACATCAGGAGACGTGGAGGAGGCCGTAGGAGGGCAACAACCCAGCAGCAGGACCACTACCTCCGCCTTTGTGCAAGGAGGAACAGGAGGAGCACTGCCAGAGCCCTGCAAAATGACCTCCAGCAGGCCACAAATGTGCATGTGTCTGCTCAAACGGTCAGAAACAGACTCCATGAGGGTGATATGAGGGCCCGACGTCCACAGGTGGGGGTTGTGCTTACAGCCCAACACCATGCAGGACGTTTGGCATTTGCCAGAGAACACCAAGATTGCCACTGGCACCCTGTGCTCTTCACAGATGAAAGCAGGTTCACACTGAGCACATGTGACAGACGTGACAGAGTCAGGAGACGCCGTGGAGAATGTTTTGCTGCCTGCAACATCCTCCAGCATGACCGGTTTGGCATTGGGTCAGTAATGGTGTGGAGTGGCATTACTTTGGAGGGCCGCACAGCCCTCCATGTGCTCGCCAGAGGTAGCCTGACTGCCAATAGGTACCGAGATGAGATCCTCAGACCCCTTGTGAGACCATATGCTGGTGCGGTTGGCCCTGGGTTCCTCCTAATGCAAGACAATGCTAGACCTCATGTGGCTGGAGTGTGTCAGCAGTTCCTGCAAGACGAAGGCATTGATGCTATGGACTGGCCCGCCCGTTCCCCAGACCTGAATCCAATTGAGCACATCTGGGACATCATGTCTCGCTCTATCCACCAACGTTGCACCACAGACTGTCCAGGAGTTGGCAGATGCTTTAGTCCAGGTCTGGGAGGAGATCCCTCAGGAGACCGTCCGCCACCTCATCAGGAGCATGCACAGGCATTGTAGGGAGGTCATACAGGCCCCTGGAGGCCACACACACTACTGAGCCTCATTTTGACTTGTTTTAAGGACATTACATCAAAGTTGGATCAGCCTGTAGTGTGTTTTTCCACTTTAATTTTGAGTGTGACTCCAAATCCAGACCTCCATGGGTTGAAAAATTTGATTTCCATTTTTTAATTTTTGTGTGATTTTGTTGTCAGCACATTCAACTATGTAAAGAACAAAGTATTTCAGAAGAATATTTAATTAATTCAGATCTAGGTACTAAGTAATCATTTGTAAAGGGATGAAATCTCTGTGATCCAGTCAATGTGCCTCCGCTTCAGATCGGACCATTTTTTCACGACGGCCATCCTGGGATGACTGATCTTAAATTTTTTCTTTCAGCTCGGTCCGGATCTCCCTCACAATCCTGCCTGGACCTGGGTGCGGTCATAGCCCTGCACCAACATGTGCTGCAGGATAAAGACACAAGCATATAATCCCAATTTTTTTTCCTCAACAAAACATCAAATAGTATTTAAGTCTTTGAATGGGAAATATTAGATGTAATGTTACCGTTATATGATCGGATTGTATTGCGATTGTATGTGTATGGGGTCTGAGCAATCGGAAATTGGCCAGCTGAGCAGAGATGTACCTGTCTAGTGAAGTGACAGTACAGTATGGGGTGTAAAGCTGGTTTGCCTCCCCGTGGTGCACCCTAGGTAACTCTAAATGAACCAGCAAATACTGGCAGTAACACAAATAAAGCTTCTCCTGTCCTGACAAACAGGACACAAACTCTAATCTCTAGACTGTGTTTGTGTGTGAGGGGGTATATAGTGTGCAGCAGGAAAATGGATGTGCAATATGCATGTGAGAGATATTTCCCTGCTGTCCATACATACAAGCTATTGACATAGTGCTGTGATGTCACAACAATACTTAGTGCACCAATCAGTAATATCTACTTAGATCTGCTAAAAAGTGTAGTTTTATGTGCAGCGAAAAATAATTCGGATCATAAGTGTTGATTTTCGCAATCACAAATATTTTATAACACTCTATCTACATATAAAGCGACTGGTCTGACATGCATGTGAAATGTAATGAAATATATTGCTGTAATGTCAAAATACTTACAGTGATCACTGTCGCGGAAATTGCTTTCCACCATCTTTTCCAATCTTCTAAAAACTTTGGGTAGATTCAAAATAGTTCTGGAATTAGACCACGCCCCTTCCACATGCGCATTACACAAATATTAGTGTAAGAAGATAGCGAATTTGCGAATTAGCGCATATATGACGAAAATTCATCTACAGTCGTGGCCAAAAGTTTTGAGAATTACATAAATATTGGAAATTGGAAAAGTTGCTGCTTAAGTTTTTATAATAACAATTTGCATATACTCCAGAATGTTATGAAGAGTGATCAGATGAATTGCATAGTCCTTCTTTGCCATGAAAATTAACTTAATCCCCAAAAAACCTTTCCACTGCATTTCATGGCTGTCATTAAAGGACCTGCTGAGATCATTTCAGTAATCGTCTTGTTAACTCAGGTGAGAATGTTGACGAGCACAAGGCTGGAGATCATTATGTCAGGCTGATTGGGTTAAAATGGCAGACTTGACATGTCTGCTGATCTCCAAGGCTGGAGATCATTATGTCAGGCTGATTGGGTTAAAATGGCAGTCTTGATATGTTAAAAGGAGGGTGATGCTTGAAATCATTGTTCTTCCATTGTTAACCATGGTGACCTGCAAAGAAACGCGTGCAGCCATCATTGCATTGCATAAAAATGGTTTAACAGGCAAGGATATTGTGGCTACTAAGATTGCACCTTAATCAATTTATAGGATCATCAAGAACTTCAAGGAAAGAGGTTCAATTCTTGTTAAGAAGGCTTCAGGGCGTCCAAGAAAGTCCAGCAAGCGCCAGGATCATCTCCTAAAGAGGATTCAGCTGCGGGACCAGAGTGCCACCAGTGCAGAGCTTGCTCAGGAATGACAGCAAGCAGGTGTGAGCGCATCTATACGCACAGTGAGGAGAAGACTTTTGGAAGATGGCCTGGTGTCAAGAAGGGCAGCAAAGAAGCCACTTCTCTCCAAAAAAAACATCAGGGACAGATTGATCTTCTGCAGAAAGTATGGTGAATGGACTGCTGAGGACTGGGGCAAAGTCATATTCTCCGATGAAGCCTCTTTCCGATTGTTTGGGGCATCTGGAAAAAGGCTTGTCCAGAGAAGAAAAGGTGAGCGCTACCATCAGTCCTGTTTCATGCCAACAGTAAAGCATCCTGAGACCATTCATGTGTGGGGTTGCTTCTCATCCAAGGGAGTGGGCTCACTTACAATTTTGCCCAAAAACACAGCCATGAATAAAGAATGGTACCAAAACACCCTCCAACAGCAACTTCTTCCAACAATCCAACAACAGTTTGGTGAAGAAGAATGCATTTTCCAGCACGATGGAGCACCGTGCCATAAGGCAAAAGTGATAACTAAGTGGCCCGGGGACCAAACCGTTGACATTTTGGGTCCATGGCCTGGAAACTCCCCAGATCTTAATCCCATTGAGGACTTGTGGTCAATCCTCAAGAGGCGGGTGGACAAACAAAAACCCACTAATTCTGACAAACTCCAAGAAGTGATTATGAAAGAATGGGTTGCTATCAGTCAGGAATTGGCCCAGAAGTTGATTGAGAGCATGCCCAGTCGAATTGCAGAGGTCCTGAAAAAGAAGGGCCAACACTGCAAATACTGACTCTTTGCATAAATGTCATGTAATTGTCGATAAAAGCCTTTGAAACGTATGAAGTGCGTGTAATTATATTTCACTACATCACAGAAACAACTGAAACAAAGATCTAAAAGCAGTTTAGCAGCAAACTTTGTGAAAACTAATATTTGTGTCATTCTCAAAACTTTTGGCGACGACTGTATATATTCGCTAAATATCGCAAAATCGAATACTGCTCCTGCCGCTCATCATTACAGGTCAGGCAATCCGGATCGGCAACAGGAGAGTCAATGCAAGCAGGCAGGGATCAGACTATAAGCAGAGTCCAGGAACCAAGTATAAGTCAGGAACACAAGTGGTCAGGCTCTTTAGCAAAAGACAAGGACCTTGACACTGAGGAGTCTGGGAATAGGGCTGAGCCAACTTTAGTACCTGCAGTAGAGCCAGGGTTGGTCAGAGAGGTCACCTGACCTAACCCACACAGCCCAGGGAGTGATGTGCTCCGCCCTTAAAGCAGTGAAAAATGAAACCAGTCGAACACAGGCTGTGACCAGGACTGAGTGGAAGCTGTGGACCGGAATCCTCAGAAGTGATAGCAGAACCCCGACAGAGCCCAGGACTGCAGCGGTAAGAGGGGGAACAGCGTCGCTCCACAGCAGCTGTTACAAGCACAGCCGGGGAACTAGATGCACAGGGCGATTACGCTGAGCCTGCACTCCCTCTGCACTGTCCTTGCATTCTCGGACTTGTGGCAAATCAAGTTTTTCCTGAAATTCAGATCAAAGTCAATTTGTTTCACTACAATTTGCTTAACACTAGTTATTAGCTTAGTTAGATTATTTTTGTATAAACTTATATGTGGGTAACAATCAGATCACTTTATAAAAATAAATAAATAAGCCTCAAAAATACGTTGCTTGGTGGTGTCGCAGGTCCCGACGGTGAAGTGGGTACAGTTCACACAGGTAAAAGTGTTTCTTTGGATAGGACCGCGCTACCTCTGGAATCACAGAGAATCCACAATCAAAGCCAGCAAGATATTCACAAGCATGGGGAAGCAAACAGGCCAGTCAAAACCTCTCCTCCTCTCCTTTCCAGGCTTCTATGGAACACCAAAATTGCATCCAATAGTGAAGTACCGTCATGCAAGTCGGAGTAAAAACGGTTTTATTATACTCACAATGCACACGTATAAACAAGCAGTATACAATGGATCAAAATCACCCGACCCGGGTTTCGCTCGGTTGAGCTTCGTCAGGGGTATTCATCCCACCCACTTCAGGGCGGTCTTATAACGGGTCAGGTTGGTTTGCACCCGCCTACCCACACACATATGATCCAATCAATGGTAAATTAAATCATGCACATATACATCCTTTTAAAACAATATAAAATGCATAAAATACAAATACATAAAATACATAAAACAAGGACATCTCAAAATGAATCTATCATATGTCAGTATATAATCACTTGTGGCGATCTATGCCTACTTCTATACTGTCAGTTCCGTTCATGCTACTTCCTCTTTACTATACTCTAAACCTCCCAACCAATTACAGACCACATTATCCTTCACCCTCTTTTCTCCATTCATAAAAAATGGCAACACCCCCATACCACATGATATCTCTTAGCCAGTCACAGATCAAATACGCCTAGGCCCGCCCTACTTCATTCATAAAAACAGCAACTCCCCCATATCACATGGTGCTGTCCAGCCAATCCAGTTCTACAACCTCGGAAGGTCCTTGCTCGATACAACACCACACTCACAGGTCCTAGAAGCGACGAAGTGTTCGTGATTGATCTAGGACCTGTGAGTGTGGTGTTGTGGCTAAGAGATATCATGTGGTATGGGGGTGTTGCCATTTTTTATGAATGGAGAAAAGAGGGTGAAGGATAATGTGGTCTGTGATTGGTTGGGAGGTTTAGAGTATAGTAAAGAGGAAGTAGCATGAACGGAACTGACAGTATAGAAGTAGGCATAGATCGCCACAAGTGATTATATACTGACATATGATAGATTCATTTTGAGATGTCCTTGTTTTATGTATTTTATGTATTTGTATTTTATGCATTTTATATTGTTTTAAAAGGATGTATATGTGCATGATTTAATTTACCATTGATTGGATCATATGTGTGTGGGTAGGCGGGTGCAAACCAACCTGACCCGTTATAAGACCGCCCTGAAGTGGGTGGGATGAATACCCCTGACGAAGCTCAACCGAGCGAAACCCGGGTCGGGTGATTTTGATCCATTGTATACTGCTTGTTTATACGTGTGCATTGTGAGTATAATAAAACCGTTTTTACTCCGACTTGCATGACGGTACTTCACTATTGGATGCAATTTTGGTGTTCCATAGAAGCCTGGAAAGGAGAGGAGGAGAGGTTTTGACTGGCCTGTTTGCTTCCCCATGCTTGTGAATATCTTGCTGGCTTCGATTGTGGATTCTCTGTGATTCCAGAGGTAGCGCGGTCCTATCCAAAGAAACACAACAATCAGATCACGTTTTATAAGTAATCAATGCATTTTCTTTATAACAATTAGTTCATTTTCAGGCAGAAATTAGCATTCAATTCACAAATGTATTAAAAAGGACAAGTGTAAATATCTGGGCACATTTGACAATGGCCAAATTGTGATGGCTAGATGATGCAGTAGACACTACTGTACCTACCAAGCATGGTTTAATAAAGGACAAGTGCAAAGAACTGATGAGCATCCACTAACACACCTACTGTACCATCAATGACCAGGATGATGCTTAGTATTCTCAATGCACTGGAATTGGATTTTTATAAGGTGCCGTTTTTGAGGCAAAACCAAGAATTAGAGAAGAACTGTGGAATATAGTCCAATCATCCTGGGCTGGAATACCTGTTCACAGGTGCCAGAAGTTGGTTGACTCCATGCAACACAGATGTACAGCAGTTCTCAGAAACAGTGGTTATACAACTAAATATTAGTTCAGTGATTCAAAGGAAAGCAAAATTAAAATTTAAACATTGTTCAGTTTATATAGTGAATGTTTGAGTTTGTAAAGAAGAATACAAACACTGCAATTTTTTGAACAGTCTAATATTCACTTTTCTTAATTTTTTTTAGAGGAACAACACAAATTTGATATATTTTTCTTCATGTTTTAATTTGGAATAGAATGTGTAGTGTTCCCAATGCATTTGTGTGTATGGAAATAAAAGCTATTAAAAGGATTTTGAGCTTTATTCACTTTTTTAAACACACTGCTATTATTTTGAACACAACTGTACATGGTTACATTCTTATTATTATATCAGATGCTTTATAGCACACCCTACAGGTATTGATGTCCTATCTCCCCCCCCCCCACCCCCACAACATCAAAAGGTCAGGCTGCATCCTAAAAAATGATAACATTAAAGGGTTTCTACCACCAGAAATACTGTTATGTAGCTGACTGACATTAGCAATGCGCCAATGTCAGCACTACATAACCATATGTTTCTAACGTTAGTCCCTGCAGCCGTTTTTGTAAAAAAAAGCACTTTTATTATATGCTAATGAGCCTCTAGGCGCTATGTCGGCGTAAAATCAGCACCTAGAGGCTCCGTCCACTCACGCTTTATGCCGCCCAGGTCCCCTGTTCTGCCCACCCAGCTCCTCTTGATTGATGGCACAGTCCACCGCATCGTTGACGAAATCCCGAGCCTGCGCCATTCACTTTTGTCTTCGGCGCAGGCGCAGTGAGTGAATGATGCGACGACTACGTCTCAGTGAGGAAGCCGGCATCAGGAGAGCGGCCTTCACTCACTGCGCCTGCGCCGAAGAGAGAAGTGAACGGCGCAGACGCGGGATTTCGATGCAGGGAACAGTGGCATCAATCAAGAGGAGCTGGACGGGCAGAACAGGGGACCTGGGCGGGATAAAGCGTGAGTGGATGGAGCCTCTAGGTGCTGATTTTACGCCCACATAGCACCTAGAAGCTCATTAGCATATAATAAAAGTGCTTTTTTTACAAAAACCGCTGCAGGGACAAATGTTAGAAACATACTGTTATGTAGTGCTGACATTAGCGCATCGCTAATGTCAGTCAGCTACATAACAGTATTTCTGGTGGTAGAAACCCTTTAAATATTTGTTGATATTTAAATTGAAATATGCAAACTCAGAATCCTTGTAAAGGGTCATGAATGCACAAAGCTTAAGGATGCATGCATAGAGCAAAGATTAATCCATCTTGTCTGATTCAATAAAAGAGCTACTGTAACATAAGTTGCTGAAAAAGTTACTGCTGAACATGATGGAAAGGTTTCAGAACACAAAGAGTAACTTGTGTGTGGGGCTGGCATAGCTACAGACTGGTTTCCTGAGACTGGAGAAAATGGTTGGCACGGCAGAACATTAAAAATGGCTTAAGGCCTCATGCACACGAATCGGCCTCCGTTCCGTTTTTTTGCGGATAGGATGGGGACCCATTCATTTCAATGGGTCATTAAAAAAATGCTGATAGTTCATCCGTTTGTGTTCCGCGTCCGTTGTCCGTGTTTCCCTTCAGCAAAAAAAATAGTGCATGTCCTACTTTTTTTCACATTTGCGGACAAGGATAGGCATTTATTACAAGGGATCTGTGGGAAAAAAACGGATCCTCCCAAAAAAACGGATGCCGCATCAGTTTTTTTTTGCGGACGCATAATTTGTGGACGTAAAAAACAACTGTTGTGTGCATGAGGCCTAATATGCAGATAGAGTGTTCCAATATATTTGTGATTGCGCTAATAGGCACAAATGATGCGAATATTTTGGAGCAATACGCAAAACTTCACATTTTAGCAGGTCTGACTACATATTACTGATTGGTGCACTAAGTATTGTTGTGACATCACAGCACTATGTCTGTAGCATGTATATATGGACAGCAGAACCTATCACACTACCTAACACCCTGCACTGCAATAGCTACACTATATCAGGATCTAACCTACGCTGACTATCTCCCACTAACTATCTGTATTATATATATATATATATATATATATATATATATATATATATATAAGATATCTAACTATCTATCTAATGTAATGAGTGGAAAGCACAGAGCATACTAATGACACTGCTATCTCTCTCAGAACTTGTAAAAACTGTAGAAAATGGCTGCTGGGGAGGTTCTTATATAGTAAGGGGTAGGCAACTTTCCTATTGGTTGCTAGGGATGTTGCTAGGCTCAGACAAAGACATTGCAGCCTTCTCATTGGCCAAATAGCAAGAAGCAGAGTGGGATCATGGGGTCAGATGAAAAAAAAATCTAGAATATTCGAAAATACGAATATATAGCACTATATTCTAAATATTCGCAAATTCTCGAAGAGCCAATATTTGCGATTCGAATATTTGCGCCCAACACTATTGCCTATCTGTATATTTACCTGATCTCTAAATTGGATCTTGCCGCTTGCCTATAGGTCTCTTGTCTGACTTCATTGCTTTGGTTACACAATTTGGATTTGCTGTTTGTAGTTCTTCATTGCTGTCAAATCCTGCATCCAGTTGGTAATGGCTTTCAAGGCCTGTGTCATACCCTGCCCTGTGTTCTTAGGAGATCTCTCAGAATTGCTGCACGTGACTCGATCTGACAGTTTGTTTTGTTGTGGGTTTAAACAGAATCCCACCTCCCATCAGGTGTGGTTTGTTTGGCTATTGGTGAGGCTATTTATTCCTCCCTATCCCTATAGCCTTTGCGGGTTATAGTTCTTCCTTGTTTGAGCTCTGGAAGTTTTGGTGGATCGTCTGCTCTAACTCATCTATAGATAAGTCCTTTTTTCTTTTTCCTTCTGTGTCTGTTTTTACTAGGCCCCTGGAGTGAGGCTAGCTCTTTTAGTTGTGGAAGGAGCTGGTTGTCTCTTTCCCTCTTCCCTACAGCTAAGGGTTTGGTCCAGTGTATTGCAGCTTTAGGTACGTGGGCATAAGCATATCTACCATCGAGATATGCACATGGGCATAGCAGCATAGGGAAAGTCTCTTAGGGATTGCTAGGAGGTGACTCCTTTGTTCCCTAGCTTTTGGGGCCTAGTCAGTTGTTTTGTTTGCTTTGTGGTGTTCTGTTTCCTTCCCTTATTGTACCTATCGTGACATTATAACCCGCCCTACCGTCTTTTTTTTTTGCAAAATGGAGACTATTGATGCTTTGGTTGATTGCATGCAGGGATTGTCTTTGGAGGTAGCTAACCTCCGCGATTCGGTTGCACGGTGTCAGAGTACTTTGGCGTATGGTGCCGCCGGGGGAAACCAGGTCTGCTTGGAACCGAAGGTCGCTCTCCCTGATAGGTTTGCCGGGGGAAGGGATAACTTTGTCCGGTTCAGGGAGTCCTGTAAATTGTATTTTCGAGAGTAGGGATTATTATTTCTCTGCTAACAGGTGACGCTCAGTCCTGGGCTTTTTCTCTGCTGACTGGTTCTCAGTCCCTCTGGTCGGTGGATGAATTTTTTGAAGCCCTGGGCCTGATTTATGATGACCCTGACCGGGTCTCCATGGCTGAATCTAAGTTGCGCAGCTTGTGCCAGGGAGTCATATTGTGCTGAATTTAAAAGATGGGTGACTGACTCGGAGTGGAATGATCCTGCACTCTGTAGTCAGTTCTGTCAGGGGCTATCTGAGAGATTAATAGATGCCCTTGCATTTCACGAAAAACCTGATTCTTTGGAGGCAGCCATGTCTTTGGCCATACGGATTGATAGACGTCTTAGGGAGAGATGCAAGGTTCCCTTCGGACAGGGGGTGCTGTCTGGTGGGGAATCAGTCCCTCCTGTCCCTCAGGGTACTTTGACACCTGAATTAGGGGCTGGAGAGGAGCCTATGCAATTAGGTCAAGTTACTTTTTGCTCTGGTAATAGGAATTATAGGAAGCTTAATAGATGGTGTTACTTCTGTGGTAAAGAAGGTCATTTCGTTAATATGTGCCCTTTTATTAAACCTCAAAGTGGTAATGAAAAACTAATAGGGGATCCCGTAAAAGAAAAAAATAATCATTCCGAAATAGTAGCTATGTGGGAGTATATTGCCGAGAGTTTGGCAAAGGGACAGATTAGACCATCTAAGTCTCCTATGGCGGCTGGCTTCTTTTTCGTAAAGAAGAAAGACGGATCCCTTAGACCAGGGGTGCACAACCTGCGGCCCGCGGGCCGCATGCGGCCCCCAGGGCCATGGTTTGCGGCCCCCGCCCTGCTGGGATAAAACACAGCTGATCCTGCAATCAGCTGTGTTTCTGCACAGAGCGCCGCACAGCAGATGAATCGCAGTTTTTGCACTGTAGCAGGAGCGAAAAGGGTCCCTGGCTATTAGTGAGAGCGGGGAAGCCGAGGAGAAGACAGAAGAGCTTTATTAGCGCTTCTGCCTTCTCCTCTATGAGCGCTCTCAGTGTGGAACCGGCGATCACGTGATCCCTGGGTGTCTCGGGAACAGAGGAGCGCTGCCCTCGTACAAAGCCTCCGCAGCAGGCTGGTTTCCCTGTAACTGGGGCTCCTTTGAATGCCCCAGTTACAGTGGAAATAGTACAAAAAAAAGTCACTTATTGTCTCCCAAAGGTCTTTCAATGACCTCTTGGGGACAAATTGTGGTAAAAATATATTTAAAAAAAAGTTACAATTATTTTAAAAAATTTGAAAACTAAATAAAAAATATAATAAAATATAAATAAAAGAAAAGAGAAATAAAATATTATGTGGCACAAAAAAATAGAAAATTATAAAAAAAATGTATAAATAAAATACAATAGAAAGGAAAAAGTGCTTAACAAAAGAGTGTTCACTGTCCCACAACAGTCCTTTTATGACCCCTTGGGGGATATATTATGTGGCAAAAATATATTTTAAAAAAATTATAGAAAATTAACAAAAAAAAAAATTATAAAAAAGAATACAATAAAATATTAATACATTTCAAATACAAGTAAAAAATTAAAAGGAAAAAGTGCAAAATTTTAAAAAGTGACAGTGTCTTTTTATGACCTCTTGGGGGACATATTATGTAGCAGAAATATATTAAGTAAAAAAAATAATAATAATACATAAAAGAAAAAACACCCACACCAATCAAAACGGTCACCATTACTGCCCCATTCACGTGAAACTTTTCATATTATATAGCAAAACGGCCTACACGAAATAGGGAACTAATTATAATAATTTATTTTGGTGTCAGTTTGCATATTTAAAGAATAAGGAGCTATAGTTTGAAAAACAGCAACTGCAGCATGGCCCCTGAAATAGAAGGTTCATACTTACCTGCTCCACGCTGCTCTGGTCCTCTGCGCTGCCCCCGCTGCCTCCATCTACCGGTTCCTGCGCTGTTTACACCTGGCAGTGCATGGCCATGGTCACTTGCACGGCTCCAGTCAATGACTGGCTTCAGCAGTGACACGTTGCTTGTGGCCACATCACCGCGTAAGCCAGTCATTGGCTGGAGTGGTGTATGACCATGTCCATGCACTGCCAGGTGTAAACAGCGGGGGCAGTTCGAAGGACCGGAGTGGCGGGGAACAGGTAAGTATAACTCTTCCGTTTCAGGGGCTAGGCTGCAGCACGATATTTGGGACAATTACTGGGAACAAGTGTTCATAGGAGCGCTTATATCTGGCCAGTATAATTGTACAGCTGATCAGTCGATAAACAAGGAATCGCTCATTTGTCGGCTAATTTGCATATTTTATCAGGATGAAAGATGTCCGATTATCTGCAGCACATCTCCCTGTGTAATCTAAATGAAGATGGAACGACTGTGGCAGCAATCACTTCTCCCCAGTCACTTTGCACTGGCTTGTGTAATAGGCAGATGAGCGCCGATTTACATTTTTTATTTGACTGAAGAAGGGGTCTTTCTCGTAAATCCCCGAAACGCGTCTGGTATCGCCCCCACTAAGAGGAGAGGGTCTGCAAGTCCGAGGTAGTCTGGAGATCATCTTATTGCCAGTGAATTGCCGGTATATACACTGCTCAAAAAAATAAAGGGAACACTTAAACAACACAATGTAACTCCAAGTCAATCACACTTCTGTAAAATCAAACTGTCCACTTAGGAAGCAACACTGAGCAACAATCAATTTCACATGCTGTTGTGCAAATGGGATAGACAACAGGTGGAAATTATAGGCAATTAGCAAGACACCCCCAATAAAGGAGTGGTTCTTCAGGTGGTCACCACAGACCACTTCTCAGTTCCTATGCTTCCTGGCTGATGTTTTGGTCACTTTTGAATGCTGGCGGTGCTTTCACTCTAGTGGTCGCATGAGACGGAGTCTACAACCGACACAAGTGGCTCAGGTAGTGCAGCTTATCCAGGATGGCACATCAATGCGAGCTGTGGCAAGAAGGTTTGCTGTGTCTGTCAGCGTAGTGTCCAGAGCATGGAGGCGCTACCAGGAGACAGGCCAGTACATCAGGAGACGTGGAGGAGGCCGTAGGAGGGCAACAACCCAGCAGCAGGACCGCTACCGCAGCCTTTGTGCAAGGAGGAACAGGAGGAGCACTGCCAGAGCCCTGCAAAATGACCTCCAGCAAGCCACAAATGTGCATGTGTCTGCTCAAACGGTCAGAAACAGACTCCATGAGGGTGATATGAGGGCCCGACATCCACAGGTGGGGGTTGTGCTTACAGCCCAACACCGTGCAGGACGTTTGGCATTTTCCAGAGAACACCAATATTGTCAAAATCGCCACTGGCGCCCTGTGCTCTTCACAGATGAAAGCAGGTTCACACTGAGCACATGTGACAGATGTGACAGAGTCTTGAGACGCCGTGGAGAACGTTCTGCTGCCTGCAACATCCTCCAGCATGACCGGTTTGGCATTGGGTCAGTAATGGTGTGGGGTGGCATTTCTTTGGAGGGCCGCACAGCCCTCCATGTGCTCGCCAGAGGTAGCCTGACTGCCATTAGGTACCGAGATGAGATCCTCAGACCCCTTGTGAGACCATATGCTGGTGCGGTTGGCCCTGGGTTCCTCCTAATGCAAGACAATGCTAGACCTCATGTGGCTGGAGTGTGTCAGCAGTTCCTGCAAGACGAAGGCATTGATGCTATGGACTGGCCCGCCCGTTCCCCAGACCCAAATCCAATTGAGAACATCTGGGACATCATGTCTCGCTCTATCCACCAACGTCACGTTGCACCACAGACTGTCCAGGAGTTGGCAGATGCTTTAGTCCAGGTCTGGGAGGAGATCCCTCAGGAGACCGTTCGCCACCTCATCAGGAGCATGCACAGGCGTTGTAGGGAGGTCATACAGGCACGTGGAGGCCACACACACTACTGAGCCTCATTTTGACTTGTTTTAAGGACATTACATCAAAGTTGGATCAGCCTGTAGTGTGTTTTTCCACTTTAATTTTGAGGGTGACTCCAAATCCAGACCTCCATGGGTTGAAAAATTTGATTTCCATTTTTTTATTTTTGTGTGATTTTGTTGTCAGCACATTCAACTATGTAAATAACAAAGTATTTCAGAAGAATATTTAATTAATTCAGATCTACGATGTGTTATTTTTGTGTTCCCTTTATTTTTGTGAGCAGTGTACAAACGCTACCACACGTGAGACGGACTTAACCACGTGTAACAAACAATTCCACTAGCGCCAAATTCAAATCTGAGCATTACCCCTTGAGACCGGAGACATCAGCAACACGCCGAGTCGAGGGGCTACCATCCAGCACTAAGGATCCTCGGGTAAGATCTTGCATAGCCCATCTAAAGCGATCGCCTCCTACCAATACAGCGGGAGGCCGCTGTGCGTACAAACAGCTGATTTACTGTTCAAACAAACTTGTATTGCTGTATACGCCTGGGACTTTAAACTTTTCTCCAACACCTGCTATAAGGACTGGTACCGGAGTGAGCACCAGTGTATGGAGGAACAATACTGAACATTAATTCGTTCCAAGCAAATCCATACTCTTATTGGGATCCTATTTAAATCAACATTTGAATTTAATATATTTTTATCCATTTATTTCCATCATTTTATTAATTATTAATCATTTAATTTCTTATTATTAACACTATTGTCAATACTTATACCCCTTTCTTAAAATATATTCTGCTCTTTTACTGTTGATATTATATTGTGTTATTGTTTTACTAGCTGATATTATATGTGATTATTTTACTAGTGTGTTGCAATAAAGATCCCTATACTTTAAGAGTGTGCCCCACTTCCATTCTTTATTTTTTATTTGCGGCCCCTTGAAATAGAGCGATGTGACAATGTGGCCCCCAGACCAAAAAAGGTTGTGCACCCCTGCCTTAGACCATGCCTAGATTTCTGGGAACTGAATCTCATTACAGTCCGTGATCCTTATCCCCTTCCCTTGATTCCAGATCTTTTTGATCAGATTGTTGGTGCTAAGGTGTTTTCTAAGTTGGATTTAAGAGGAGCTTAAATTTGATCAGAATCAGGGAAGGAGATGAGTGGAAAACGGCCTTCAATACCCTCGAGGGTCACTTTGAGAACCTAGTCATGCCATTTGGTTTAACTAATGCTCCAGCAGTATTTCAGCGCTTTATTAATGACATTTTTCATAATTTGGTGGGGAGGTTCGTTGCTATTTAAATCCATGACATACTAATTTACTCTCCCGATATGAAGACTCATCAGAATCATTTGAGACAAGTGTTATTGATCCTTCGGGAAAATAGATTGTATGCCAAGTTGGAAAAATGTGTGTTTGCAGTTCAGGAGCTGCCGTTGTTGGGGTACTTGCTTTCTGCCTCTGGTTTTTGTATGGATCCCAAAAAGGTCCGCGCGGTACTGGAATGGGACCGGCCGGAGAATCAGAAAGCTCTGATGCGGTTTTTAGGATTTACTAATTACTACAGAAAATTCATCCTGAATTATTCCACCATTGTCAAACCCCCCCACCCCATAACAGTGCCATCCACAGACCCCCCCCCCTTAACAGTGCCATCCACAGACCCCCCCCCCTTAACAGTGCCATCCACAGACCCCCCATAACACTGCCATCCACAGACCCCCCCATTGCCGCTCCAGTACAATTGTAAAATGTGTAAAATTAATAATGATTCTATTCATGAGGCCCCCTCTGTAGTAGAACATTCAATATATCCATCCTACTCACAGGCTGTTATCGTAATCCAGGCCGGCCGGGCAGATGAGCGGCAGCGTCACTGACTGACGTCACGTGCCTGCGCCGCCTGCTTCATTCATAAAGTAGGCCGGGCAGGCACGTGACGTCAGTCAGTGACGCTGCCGCTCGTCTGCCTGGCCGGCCTGGATTACGATAACAGCCCTGTGAGTAGGATGGATATATTGAATGTTGTACTACAGAGGGGGCCTCATGAATAGAATCATTATTAATTTTACACATTCTATAACTGTACTGGAGCTGGGGGTCGGAGCACAGTGAACGCACCGGCCCCCAGCTCCTCCTCCCAGTCCCTCCCCGCTGATACATCGCAGCCTGCGATGCTGGAGCATGGCAGGCTGCGATGTCAAAAGGTGGCGGAACGCCGTTCCGGTGCGTTCCGCCAGGAAAAAAGCCCTGCTCATTTGCATATGAATATAAACACCTATTTCTCTGCAGCTGTTACAGACAAAAGAAAGGTATACAGACAAAAGAAAGATATAGTTTTATTCCTCATTATGAACCCTAACAGGCAGTATGTCTTGTTTAATAGGGTTGATCCTTGTGAAAGAGCTGTTTTAAAATTAGTTTGATCTAGCTTTAATTGGGCCTGATAACACAAACCATTTACTTTAACACTATAGCAAACAATATAAATGTTGATGAAGGGTTACTACGGAGTGCTTCAGAATGGTGTTAACCTCATTTTTATCTACCTTTTGTTTCTTCAGTACATTCTAAAACATTGTAGAGTAGGGTCACAAATTAAGACATTTATGTCTTAGAAAGGTGCTAACTAGTTTAATTTGCCTAATAGCTGGATGCTTTTATTTGGATCTGAAAAGGTCATGAATGGAGATACTTAATGTTTCTCCATGTTAGTAATTAGCCATTCTTTACTAATAGCCTGCACATTCTTTTTGTATTATTCAGGAATATATAACTTGTTCTTTTAGCAGACTCTTCATTTGTTTCCATTAGCAATTGCCAAAATTGTAGTTTGAATAATTTGATCCATTTTTAGAATGTCACTCACCTCTTCACATTGGTATTTTATTCTTTCTGGAAAAGGGAACAGATTTTCAATGTAAACTTGTTTTATCTTTATAACATTATGTAATAAGCTGTTAAGCTGTATGGATGAATTCTGTGACCCCCTATAAACATTTTTATGAAAAATAATTTATAAATTTATATATATATATACAGGGAGTGCAGAATTATTAGGCAAGTTGTATTTTTGAGGATTCATTTTATTATTGAACAACAACCATGTTCTCAATGAACCCAAAAAAACTCATTAATATCAAAGCTGAATATTTTTGGAAGTAGTTTTCAGTTTGTTTTTAGTTTTAGCTATTTTAGGGGGATATCTGTGTGTGCAGGTGACTATTACTGTGCATAATTATTAGGCAACTTAACAAAAAACAAATATATACCCATTACAATTATTTATTTTTACCAGTGAAACCAATATAACATCTCAACATTCACAAATATACATTTCTGACATTCAAAAACAAAACAAAAACAAATCAGTGACCAATATAGCCACCTTTCTTTGCAAGGACACTCAAAAGCCTGCCATCCATGGATTCTGTCAGTGTTTTGATCTGTTCACCATCAACATTGCGTGCAGCAGCAACCACAGCCTCCCAGACACTGTTCAGAGAGGTGTACTGTTTTCCCTCCTTGTAAATCTCACATTTGATGATGGACCACAGGTTCTCAATGGGGTTCAGATCAGGTGAACAAGGAGGCCATGTCATTAGATTTTCTTCTTTTATACCCTTTCTTGCCAGCCACGCTGTGGAGTACTTGGACGCCTGTGATGGAGCATTGTCCTGCATGAAAATCATGTTTTTCTTGAAGGATGCAGACTTCTTCCTGTACCACTGCTTGAAGAAGGTGTCTTCCAGAAACTGGCAGTAGGACTGGGAGTTGAGCTTGACTCCATCCTCAACCCGAAAAGGCCCCACAAGCTCATCTTTGATGATACCAGCCCAAACCAGTACTCCACCTCCACCTTGCTGGCGTCTGAGTCGGACTGGAGCTCTCTGCCCTTTACCAATCCAGCCACGGGCCCATCCATGTGGCCCATCAAGACTTACTCTCATTTCATCAGTCCATAAAACCTTAGAAAAATCAGTCTTGAGATATTTCTTGGCCCAGTCTTGACGTTTCAGCTTGTGTGTCTTGTTCAGTGGTGGTCGTCTTTCAGCCTTTCTTACCTTGGCCATGTCTCTGAGTATTGCACACCTTGTGCTTTTGGGCACTCCAGTGATGTTGCAGCTTTGAAATATGGCCAAACTGGTGGCAAGTGGCATCTTGGCAGCTGCACGCTTGACTTTTCTCAGTTCATGGGCAGTTATTTTGCGCCTTGGTTTTTCCACACGCTTCTTGCGACCCTGTTGACTATTTTGAATGAAACGCTTGATTGTTCGATGATCACGCTTCAGAAGCTTTGCAATTTTAAGAGTGCTGCATCCCTCTGCAAGATATCTCACTATTTTTGAATTTTCTGAGCCTGTCAAGTCCTTCTTTTGACCCATTTTGCCAAAGGAAAGGAAGTTGCCTAATAATTATGCACACCTAATATAGGGTGTTGATGTCATTAGACCACACCCCTTCTCATTACAGAGATGCACATCACCTAATATGCTTAATTGGTAGTAAGCTTTCGGAGCCTATACAGCTTGGAGTAAGACAACATGCATAAAGAGGATGATGTGGTCAAAATACTAATTTGCCTAATAATTCTGCACGCAGTGTATATATATATATATATATATATATATAAAGAGAAAAATGGCGGCACTGGCTACAGAGAAAAATTGCGGGTGCACGTCCCAAGGGGAATAGACTGATATCCCCGATGAATAAATCCGGAAAAAAGAGCGGCACTCCAAGAAGTAAAGCAAGTGAACCGTTTATTCACCCCAGTGGTGCAACGTTTCGGCTCTGGTCACGAGCCTTCCTCAAGCCTGAGGAAGGCTTGTGACCAGAGCCGAAACGTTGCACCACTGGGGTGAATAAAGGGTTCACTTGCTTTTACTTCTTGGAGTGCCGCTCTTTTTTCCGGATTTATATATATATATATATATATATTTTTTTTTTTTTTTTTCAACACCCCAATATTTCATAATACAATAGCTACCAATACCTATACCATTACCTATACTTATCTAGGCAATAGGGCAATGGGGGCATATGTTTCCAGATTTTATGAGTACCAACTTGTCACAATAAAACTGTTTATCTTAATGATACTTAAAATACCTTGAATTAAGGCCATTTTTTGCAAATCTAACACGTGGTAATAACTTTAGAACATTTTTACTTATCCAAGCCATTCTAAGATAGTTTTCTCGTGACACATTGTACTTCATGACTACTAAATTTTAGTAGATATATTCCACCTTTATTTATAAAAAAAATCAAAAAGGTGCCAAAACAAATTGGGGGAAAAAAAACACAATTTTCAAAATTTCAATCTCTCTGCTTTTAAAACAGATAGTGATACCTCCCAAATAGCTATTACTTTACATTTACCATATGTCTACTTCATGTTTGCTTTTTGTTTTTAATTTCATTTTTAAGACATTAGAAAGGCTTATCATTTTAGAAGCAATTCTTAAAATGTTTAAGAATTTCCAAAACTTACTTTTTAAGGACCAGTTTAGTTGTAAAGTCACTTTGTGGGGCTAACATAATAGAAACCACCCATAAGTGGTCCCATTTTAGACATTATGTCCCTCAAGTTATACAAAAGTGATTTTACAAACTGGCAGATTGGCCATTTTAATCCATTTTTTTTTCTATAACACAGCAAGGGTTAATAGCAAAACTAAATATTAATTGACCTGATTCTTTAGTTTATGGAAACACCCCACATGTGGGTGTAAATTGCTGTTGGGCACACAGCAGGCTCAAAAGTAAAGGACTGCTTTTGGTTTTTGGAGGGAAGATTTTGCTAGACTGGTTTTAGACACCATGTTTCATTTGAAGACCCCTGATGCACTCCTACTTCCCAAAAACTTCCCAAAAGTTGACCCATTTTGGAAACTACGGGATAAGGTGACAGTTCGTCGGTACTGTTTTGGAGTACATATGATTTTTGATTGTTCTATATTCCCTTTTTGTGAGGCAAGGTAACTAAAAAATGGCAGTTTTTATTTTTTGTTTTTTGCAATGGTCACCTGACAGGTTAGATCATGTGCTATTTTTATAGAGCAAGTTTATACAGATATGACAATATCTGATATGTCTACTTTTATTTTTATAATAAAGCATGTTGTTTTGCATTCCCTGCCTTCCCAGAGCCATAACATTTTTTATTTTTCCATTCACATAGCCATATGAGGCCTTATTTTTTGCAGGACAAGTTTCACTTCCCAATGCTACCGTTTAATATTGCATATGATATAGTGGGAAGCAGGAACAAAATTCCAAATGGGGTGGAATTGTAAAAAAAAAAGCAATTCTACCACCGTTTTACAGGTTTTTATATTTACAATATTCAAAATTTGATAAAACTAAGCAGTAACTTTCATTTTCCAGGTCAGTACGAATCTGGTGATACCATATATGTGTAAGTTTTCTTGCTTTTTGATACTGATAAAATAATCAAAACCTTGAAAAAATTAAGTTTTATTTTTTCATCATCATATGCTTCGATCCAAATGTATTTGCAACGAATCACGTTAAAAAACAGCTATTTCCAGGCTGCAGAGAGCCTTTATAGGGGTGTAGAACACTGTGACTTGCAGTAACACGCATAGGGAGTCTGCTTTGGTAGTGAAACAGTACTGCGAGTCAGTATGACAAGCACATAATACGGTAGGTGTCGCTTTTAGAATCACTGCATACTTCACTTATTTGGGCAGTCACAAGGCCAAAACTGACCAAATAACTCAAGTATCAACTCAGCCTTACAGGTAGATGTTAGAGTCAAGAAGGAGTGCACTCCTTTTAGACCGTCGTCAGCTGATTCCACATAGATGTCTACAGAACCTGTTCTATTAAACGATTATAAAAGTAGAGCCCCCCGGGACAGAGAGGAGAGGGTGTCAGCAGTAAGTTTCTGTTGACGTCACTGATTATTTTGCCCTTCCTCTGATCCGTCCCAACAATAATCCCTCAAAAAACGGACCCTGTCTGTTGAGCATTTGCCTTCACTCGGTCAGCATTAGGTCAGGAATCCATCAGTATTTCTAATGTCAAAAAAACAGGAGTGGATCCAAAACAGAGATGATACGTGAACCAAATATTTGTATGTCTTCTGTGTTTTCTATCCACTTCTGGTTTTGGCTACCAATTCATAAGCCAATTCTGATGGGACCATACAGGCCTTAAAGCTGCTACAAAGACAGTATCCGTAGTGTGTCTCATTTTTCCTTCCTTCTGACAGATCAGAAGAAGTGTGAAATAAATGATGATGTCAGCCAGGCTGAAAGCTAAAATAGTGGACCAGTCATAAAGTTGGGAAGGGTGGAAACAGCATGAGAAGTCCATAGAGTGGACCTATGACATAGTGGTGAGGTGTAAGCAACATGAGGAAACCACAGAGTTGCACAATGACAGAGTCTGTAGGTGGCGGCCGCAGTAGCATTAGGAGAAGGCCACCGAGTGGCACAATGACAGAGTCTGGAGGTGGCAGCAGCATGAGTAGGCCACAGAGTGACACAATGACAGAGTCTGGAGATGGCAGCAGCAAGAGTAGGCCACAGAGTGGCACAATGACAGAGTCTGTAGATGGCAGCAGCAGCAGCAGGAGGAGGCCACAAAGTGGCACAATGATCGAGTCTGAAGGTGGCAGCAGCATGAGTAGGCCACTGAGTGGCACAATCACAGAGTCTGGATGTGGCAGCAGTATGAGGAGGCCACAGAGTGGCACAATGACAGAGTCTGTAGGTGGTGGCAGCAGCATCAGCATTAGGAAAAGGCCACAGAGTGGCACAATGACAGAGTCTGGAGGTGGCGGCAGTATAAGGAGGCCACCGAGTGGCACAATGACAGAGTCTTGAGGTGGCGGCAGCAGCATCAGGAGAAGGCCACAGAGTGGCACAATTACCCAGTCTGGTGGTGGCAGCAACATGAGTAGGCCACAGAGTGGCACAACGACAGAGTTTTGAGGTGGCAGCAGCATGAGTAGGCCACAGAGTGGCACAATGACCGAGTCTGGAGGTGGAAGCAGCAGCATCAGGGGGAGGACACAGCATGGCACAAAGACCAAGTCTGGCGGTGGCAGCCACATGAGTAGGCAACTGTGGCATAATGACCGAGTCTGGAGATGGCAGCAGTAAGAGGAGGCCACAGAGTGGCACAATGACCGAATCAGGAGGTGGAAGCAGCAAGTGGAGGCCACAGAGTAGCACAATGACAGAGTCTGGAGGTGGCAGCAGCAGCATCAGGGGGAAGCAGAGTGGCACAATGACCGAGTCTGGACGTGGCAGCAGCATGAGTAGGCCACAGAGTGGCACAATGACCGAGTCTGGTGGTGGAAGCAGCAGCATCAGGGGGAGGACACAGAGTGGCACAATGACCAAGTCTGGAGGTGGCAGCAGCATGAGTAGGCAACTGTGGCATAATGACCGAGTCTGGAGGTGGCAGCAGCAAGATGAGGCCACAGAGTGGCACAACAACAGAGTCTGGAGGTGGCAGCAGCAAGAGGAGGCCACAGAGTGGCGCAACAACAGAGTCTGGAGGTGGCAGCAGCAAAAGTAGGCCACAGAGTAGCACAATGACCGAGTCTGGAGGTGGCAGCAGCATGAGGAGGCCACAGAGTGGCACAATGACAAAATCTGGATGTGGTGGCAGCAGCATTAGGAGAAGGCCACAGAGTGGCACAATGACCGAGTCTGGTGGTGGCAGCAACATGAGGAGGCCACAGAGTGGCACAATGACAAATTCTGGAGGTGGAAGCAGCATGAGCAGGCCAAATAGTTGCACAACAATAGAGTCTGGAAATGGCAGCAGCATGAGTAGGCCACAGAGTGGAACAATGACAGAGTCCTGAGGTGACAGCACCAGCATCAGGAGGAGGCCACAGATTGGCACAATGACCCAGTCTGGAGGTG
This sequence comes from Bufo bufo, assembly GCF_905171765.1. Lineage (NCBI taxonomy): Eukaryota > Metazoa > Chordata > Amphibia > Anura > Bufonidae > Bufo > Bufo bufo. The sequence continues at coordinate 224,975,602 of NC_053394.1, read as the reverse complement.
GCAGAGGCATGATTAGGCAACACTGGCATAATGACCGAGTCTGGAGGTGGCAGCAGCAAGAGGAGGCCACAGAGTGGCACAACAACAGAGTCTGGAGGTGGCAGCAGCATGAGTAGGCCACAGAGTGGCACAATGACCAAGTCTGGAGGTGGCAGCAGCATGAGTAGGCAACAGTGGCATAATGACCGAGTCTGGAGGAGGCAGCAGCAAGAGGAGGCCACAGAGTGGCACAACAACAGAGTTTGGAGGTGGCAGCAGCATGAGTAGGCCACAGAGTGGCACAATGACCGAATCTGGTGGTGGCAGCAGCATAAGTAGGTAACAGTGGCATAATGACTGAGTCTGGAGGTGGCAGCAGTAATAGGAGGCCACAGAGTGGCACAACAACAGAGTCTGGAGGTGGCAGCAGCATGACAAGGCCACAGAGTGGCACAACAACAGAGTTTGGAGGTGGCAGCAGCATGAGTAGGCCACAGAGTGGCACAATGACCGAGTCTGGTGGTGGCAGCAGCATGAGTAGGCAACAGTGGCATAATGACCGAGTCTGGAGGAGGCAGCAGCAAGAGGAGGCCACAGAGTGGCACAACAACAGAGTTTGGAGGTGGCAGCAGCATGAGTAGGCCACAGAGTGGCACAATGACCGATTCTGGTAGTGGCAGCAGCATGAGTAGGCAACAGTGGCATAATGACTGAGTCTGGAGGTGGCAGCAGCAATAGGAGGCCACAGAGTGGCACAACAACATAGTCTGGAGGTGGCAGCAGCATGACAAGGCCACAGAGTGGCACAACAACAGAGTTTGGAGGTGGCAGCAGCATGAGTAGGCCACAGAGTGGCACAATGACCGAGTCTGGTGGTGGCAGCAGCATGAGTAGGCTACAGAGTTGCGAAGTTCATCAAGAAACATCACTAAAGAATTTACTGCATATAACCGCAATGCTGACCGCAGAATAATTTTTTTTTTTTACCAAAATACTTCAATAAAGGTTTTACCGCATATAACCGCAGTGCTGACCACTGAATTAATTTAGTTTATCGATTGACATACTTCAATAAAGATTTTACCAGATATTACTACAGCGCTGAGCGCTGAATAATTAATTTTTTCCACCTAAATAAGTCACAAAAGATTTTACCGCATATAACTGCAGCACTGAACACTGATTAATATTTTTTTTTCTACCGAAATACATCAAAAACAATTTTAGTGCATATTACTACAGCACTGAACGCTGAATAAGATTTGTTTTTCCACCGAAATATATCACTAAATATTTTACAGCATAGAACTGCAGTGCTGAACACTGAATAAAATTTGTTTTTTGACCTCAATACGTCAATAAAGATTTTACCACATATAACTGCACCGCTGAACGCTGATTACAATTTGTTTTTCCACCGAAATATGTCAATAAAGATTTTCCACATATAACCGCCGCACTGACTGACTGCTATCACTGCTGCTTCTGCGAACCCCTTCACCACTACTTCCCGGGTAGGTAGGCTGCTGCTGGAACGTTTTCCTCCCAACCTCCCACTGCTGCCACCCTGCTGACTCAGAGCCATGCTTTCAACACATATAACCACCGACGTGAACTGAGAATATATTTTTCTTTTTGTACTGAAATAGGCCACTAAACACTTTTAAGACATATAACCGCCGCTGACGTGAACTGAAAAGGTATTTTTCTGTTTGTACTGAAATAGGCCAATAAACGCTTTTAACACATATAACCGCCGCCAACGTGAACTAAGAATCTATTTTTCTTTTTGTACCTAAATACAAAATAAGTCACAGAAAGCTAGGAATTAAAACTTAACTTTTAATCACCACATTAATATGAAATCATTTCATATACCTCTAAAGTGTAACAAACATTGATCATGATGGACTAAAAGAACACAGACATATATAAATGTATGCAGAGGGGAGGGCGGGTAATGTGCGCTAGGGGAGAAAAAAAATCCCTAATATGTCCCTAACTAATGCCTCAACCCACAGGAACACCCTGATGGTAGGTGGCCTATGGTCCCATGCCTGCCCTATTTCACCCTCGCAATACCCTAAATATTCACGACGCGTTTCCCATAGTAACTGGTTCATCAGGGGAAAAAAATGGGGGAAAAAGTGAAAAGTACTAAACAAATTGGTCCAGAAAAAACTACACAGTAACAAACTCATAATCAAACCATAAAAAGCTAACGATACAGTTAAATCTGGTTGTTAATACATTAAATATCCGAAGCATCTATTTGCACACACATCAATCAATACACGTGATCAGGCCTAAAACTCAAGAAACATTGATTATAACAGTTCACAATATGAACGAAAATTGGGTAATAACCCAGTAGACCATGTAGATGTTAATCCATAGGCAGTTAATACACATCCGTGAGACAATCAATTGATAGTTTCAGACATCAATACTCAAAACTATACACATAAAATTGATAGCTGGCCCAAGACAAACAGAGAACCCCTCAGGTATAGATGTATACAATTCCAGATTACCTGAGGTATGGTCAAGAAAGCCTCAATCAATTAAGCCCGGTACATAATTAAGCTGGGTATATATATTTGATTCATGGCTCAGGACAAATAAAGAGATCTAGCCTGAGAGCCGAGTATATATCTCAGCTCAATACATATATATAGATGAAGCCCGGTACATATCTAAGCTCGGTCAATTGCTGGCCTTAAGTATATAAAGTATCCCTAGAGTGCTCAACAACACTACCGAGGGTCTATTTAACCACTACAGGACCACCGTGCGGTGGCCCTGTTATTCTGGGTGGACGCACCGGCGCGTCCTCTCGCGAGACGCGAGATTTCCTGGGAACGCGCGCACACAGGAGGTAAACTAGCTGATCTACAGCCTGCCAGCGGGGATCGTTCGCTGGCAGGCTGTAGATGCAATTTTTTTAACCCCTAAAAGGTATATTAGACGCTGTTTTGATAACCGCGTCTAATATACCTGCTACCTGGTCCTCTGGTAGTCCCTTTTGCTTGGATCGACCACCAGAGGACACAGGCAGCTCTGTAATAAGTAGCACCAAACACCTCTACACTACCCCCCCTGTCACTTATTAACCCCTTATTAACCCCTGATCACCCCATATTAGACTCCCTGATCACCCCCCTGTCATTGATCACCCCCCTGACATTGATCACCCCCCTATAAGGCTCCATTCAGACGTCCGTATGTGTTTTGCGGATCCGATCCGCCGATCCGCAAAACACATACGGACGTCTGAATGGAGCCTTACAGGGGGGTGATCAATGACATATAGCCCCTGTCATTGATCACCCCCCTGTAAGGCTGGCTCCATTCAGAGGTCTGTATGTGTTTTGCGGATCCACGGATCCATGGATCGGATCCGAAAAACACATACGGACGTCTGACTGGAGCCTTACAGGGGGGTGATCACCCATATAGACTCGCTGATCACCCCTGTCATTGATCACCCCCTTGTAAGGCTGGCTCCATTCAGAGGTCCATATGTGTTTTGCGGATCCACGGATCCATGGACCGGATCCGCAAAACACATACGGACCTCTGAATGGTGCCTTACAGGGGGATGATCAATGACAGGGGGGTGATCAACCCATATAGACTCCCTTATCACCCCCCTGTCATTGATCACCCCGCTGTAAGGCTCCATTCAGAGGTCCGTATGTGTTTTGCGGATGCATGGATCCATGGATCGGATCCGCAAAACACATACGGACATCTGAATGGTGCCTTACAGGGGGGTGATCAATGACAGGGGGGTGATCACCCCATATAGACTCCCTGATCACCCCCCTGTCATTGATCACCCCCCTGTAAGGCTCCATTCAGACGTCCGTATGTGTTTTGCGGATCCGATCCGTGGATCCGCAAAACACATACAGACCTCTGAATGGAGCCTTACAGGGGGGTGATAAATGACAGGTTGGTGATCACCCCATATAGACTCCCTGATCACCCCCCTGTCATTGATCACCCCCCTGTATGGCTCCATTCAGAAATTTTTTGGGCACAATTTAGCGGAAATTGATATTTTTTTATTTATTTTTTTGTTTGTTTTTTCTTACAAAGTCTCATATTCCACTAACTTGTGACAAAAAATAAAATCTCACATGAACTCACTATACCCCTCACGGAATCCAAATGCGTAAGATTTTTTAGACATTTATATTCCAGACTTCTTCTCACGCTTTAGGGCACCTAAAATGCCAGGGCAGTATAAATACCCCACATGTGACCCCATTTTGGAAAGAAGACACCTCAAGGTATTTTGTGAGGGGCATGGCGAGTTCATGTAAAATTTTATTTTTTGTCACAAGTTAGCGGACTTTGTGAGAAAAAACAAAAAAAAATCAATTTCCGCTAACTTGTGCCAAAAAAACAAAACGTATATGAACTCGCCATGCCCATCACGGAATACCTTGGGGTGTCTTTTTTCCAAAATGGGGTCACATGTGGGGTATTTATACTGCCCTGGCATTTTAGGGGCCCTAAAGCGTGAGAAGAAGTCTGGAATCCAAATGCCCTCCTAAAAGATACTCATTGGAATTTGGGCCCCTTTGCGCACCTAGGCTGCAAAAAAGTGTCACACATGTGGTATCACTGTACTCAGGAGAAGTTGGGCAAAGTGTTTTGGGGTGTCTTTTCACATATACCCATGCTGGGTGAGAGAAATATCTCTCTATAATGACAACTTTGTATAAAAAAATTGGAAAAGTTGACTTTTAGAGAGATATTTCTCTCACCCAGCATGTAAAAATACACCCCAAAACACTTCCATGAACTTCCATGTGTTCCACAAGCAGGAAGACCGCATAATAGGCGTGACATCTTGAGAGATGCAGTAGTGATGAAACGCTAATGCTCCCAACCCACATGACAATGTAATATTTTGTGGAGGGTGCCCAGTCCCTTACACAGCACTGGTATTACCTTGACCAAATCATTAAAATGACACATTGAAAGTGGGAATCCTTATATCAGAGATTCAAATACATATGATGATAAGGCCTCTTGAAGTGTAAAACAACCATAAAAATAATCAACACATATGAAGTAGATGTTACAGATACAGTGCCTTGCAAAAGTATTCACCCCCCTTGATTTTTTTCATATTTTGTTACATTGCGGCCTTAAGTTCAATGTTTTGTTAATCTTAATTTTATGTGATGGATCAGAACACAATAGTCTAAGTTGGTGAAGTAAAATGAGAAAATTATATAAATAAAACTATTGTTTAGAAATAGAAAACAGAAAATTGGCATGTGCGTATGTATTCCCCCCCCCCCCCCTTTTTGTTAGGAAGCCCATAAATAGCTCTGGTGCAACCAATTACCTTCAGAAGTTACATAATTAGTGAAATCATGTCCACCTGTGTGCAATTTAAGTGTCACATGATCTGTCGTTACATATACACACACCTCTTTTGAAAGGCTGCAGAGGCTGCAACACCTAAGCAAGAGGCATCACTAACCAAACACTGCCATGAAGACCAAGGAACTCTCCTCACAAGTAAGGGACAATGCTGTTGAGAAGTACAAGTCAGGGTTAGGTTATAAAAAAATATCCCAATCTTTGATGATCCCCAGGAGCACCATCAAATCTATCATAACCAAATGGAAAGAACATGGCACAATAGCAAACCTGCCAACAGACGGCCGCCCACCAAAACTCACAGACCGGGCAAGGAGGGCATTAATCAGAGAGGCAGCACAGAGACCTAAGGTAACCCTGGAGGAGCTGCAGAGTTCCTGAGCAGAGACTAGAGTATCTGTACATAGGACGACAATAAGTCGTATGCTCCATAGAGTTGGGCTTTATGGCAGAGTGGCCAGAAGAAAGCCATTACTTTCAGCAAAAAACAAAAATGTTCATTGTGAGTTTGCGAAAAGGCATGTGGGAGACTCCCAAAATGTATGGCGGGAGGTTTGCTGAGACAAAAATTGAACTTTTCGGCCATCAAAGAAAACTCTATGTATGGCGCAAAACCAACACATCACATCACCCAAAGAACACAATAAGTCGTATGCTCCATAGAGTTGGGCTTTATGGCAAAGTGGCCAGAAGAAAGCTATTACTTTTAGCAAAAAAACAAAAAGGTTCATTGTGAGTTTGCGAAAAAGGCATGTGGGAGACTCCCAAAATGTATGGAGGGAGGTCTGATGAGACAAAAATTGAACTTTTTTGCCATCAAAGAAAACTCTATGTCTAGCGCAAACCCAACACATCACATCACCCAAAGAACACCATCCCCATAGTGAAACATGCTGGTGGCAGTATCATGCTGTGGGGATTAGTAATGAGCGGCAGGGGCAATATTCAAATAGTGATTTGATACAGGCGTGTATCAAAAATGAATATATAGCACTATAGAATATAGTGCTATATATTCGTTTTTAGAATATTCGTAATTTTTTCCATCTGAACACATGATTCCTCCCTGCTTCTTGCTTGTGGACCGATGAGTCATTGCCCCAAAAGAAATTAAAGCAGGGAGGAATCATGACTTCAGATGGAAAAAAATGACAAATATTCAAAAAAACTAATATATAACACTATATTGAATATTCCATCTGAAGTCAAGATTCCTCCCTACTTAAGTTGCTTTATGTTGCAAGAAGCAGGGAGGAATCATGTGCTCAGATGAAAAAAATGATGAATATTCTAAAAACAAATATGCAGATGTAGCATCGCTAGCACTCACATCAGACTACCGTGAGCGCATAGTGATATCCAATTTCATTAGCAAACCCAAAGCGCGTAAATAGACTAGTGAGAAAATTCAGGGTGCAATTTAGGTTAGTGAACACCAGATGGCGCATGGAACTGCAGTTTCATAGGCAGTATTTACCCTACGTTCTTCAAACGTTTCAACTCCCAACTAGCCCTCCAATCATGCCCAAAAGAAATTTGCCACTGGATCCACAGTGACCAGCAATGACGCTTGATCATCTTTCGCAACCTTTCTAATTGCTAATTACATGGCAGTATAGCTGAGCTTATCTGCAGCGAGTCTTCCTGCAGCGGGAGCGGGTGCCGGGCTTCCTGTCTAGCTTGAAGTGGCGAAGATCTTGAGCTCTGCTGCCGCGGTCCAGTGCCGGGAGAACCCGGTGTCCGTGTAACTTATAACCCAGAGGTGTAGGATGTAGAGCTCCTGCTGCTGGAGCTCGGCTGGCCGGCATTCAGTGCTGGCTGGAACCGGGAAGTCACATTGGTGGATGTACATTTCCAGCCCAGCTACGAGATGACATCTGATGCTGGTTCCACCTCTCCGTGTGCACCACTACCAGCGCTTCACAGTCCCTTCTGCTCTTCCATATTAAAGCACATAATTTCAGATCAAATTCTAATTTAACTATTTAGCAGCAATCATGTATTCTTTTGTACCCGTTGATTTATCTAATCGTGTCAGCTACTGCCATATCATGTTATCGTCCCTTCCGTTTTTCCTTATTACAACACATTCTCCACCATTCTAATAACTTAGAAGTAATCATTGAGTCAGGCATTACCACATCATATATTTCTCCATTATCATTCATTCCCCCTATCACACATCATCCACTGATATCGGCACTTCCCACTGTTGCAGCTCCCTCGCTCATAAAACATCAGCATCATCCTTGCGCTCTCCACTCCACCATGCAAATGGCTCTCCCCACATGACCTTTTATAAAATTTAGGGGGGCGTGGCCAAGCAGCCGAGTAAGATGGCAGCCTGAATCTGAGCTCCTGCTCCACCGAAGCGTCTCAGACCTGCTAAACCCCACCAATATCCACCAAACCGAGATTTATTCATCTCTCTAAGCTCCCTACATGCCTCCATGATGACCAGAGGCAGGAAAAGCTTGAAGCAACAGGGAAAACTGGACTTTTTCTTCGCCCATGAGAAAATCAAAGATGGCGCCGGAGGAGACGGCACACAGAGCACGCCTGGCTCCAGCCCTTCATCATCAGCGGGCCCGCGCTCACCAGCCTACCTCCGCGCAGAACAAGTCTCCCTCCAGCACCTCTCCAGCGGAGTCTCCTCCTGCAGCGACTTCACCCAGACTTCAGCAGATGGCAGAGGGGATTCTTCCCGCGTGTCCCGGAAGCGCAGACATCCAGGCCTCACCGACAGCTAGTCCGGACAAGCAGAGACCGAGACATCATGGTCCCCGTGACTCCGGTGAGTGCACAGCTTCCCCTAGGGGCCAGCCGGGCATGCCCTCCATACATGAGGCGCTACAGGGCAAACGACAGACCAACCCACTTCAGGGACCCTGATAAAGGACATGTTGCTGGCGTTTCACCACTCCATAATGGCGCAGATCTCGAGGTCGATCGTGCCGATCCAGGCCACTGTTAGGGAGCTGGGAGATAAAATGGAACATGTGGAAACTAAAATGGGAGAATTTGCTACCTCCCATAAAACCCTCATAGATTCCCATGAGCTCCTCTCTGAAGAGGTCACCCATCTCAAAGCAAAAATAGCAGATCTGGAGGACCGTTCCGGCCGGAACAACCTCAAATTGCGGGGGGTGCCAGAAGATGTTACTGCACCTGAGCTGACAGTCTATATTCAGAAGATGATAAAAATGCTTCTACCCAAATGTGCTGATCGTGACCTTATAATTGACAGGGCGCACAGAATTGTTAAGCCCAAACACCTACCAGACGACGTCCCAAGAGATGTACTGGCTAGGGTGCATTTTTTCCACATTATGGAACAAATCCTCACTGCTGCGAGGAAATTGGAAGTTCTACCTGCCCCATATGCTGAGGTAAAACTTTTTGTGGACCTTTCTGCGGCGACACTGCAACTCTGAAAGTCTCTTGCCCCTATTACAACCGCTTTGAGAGCACACTCCATTGCCTATATATGGGGATTCCCCGTCAAGCTTTTGATTCACAAGGATGGCTCTTTTGTGGTGATCCGCTCAGTCGTTGAAGGCAAAGCGACCCTTGCATCTTGGAACATTACAGTGGAATCCTTACAGGACTCTGATGCTCCTAGACATCATCACACATCTGGAGAGTGGCAGCTGGTGGAAAATAGGCGAAGGAAGAAAGCGCACTAAGGGGGTTAAATCTGTTATTATCCCCATGGAGCAGTAGTCTTACTATTCTCTATTATGGCATTTGGCAGGACTCTTCCCCCTACTGATGTCGAGGCGCATACATGTACCTTACTTATATCCCTTTCCCCGTTTTGTCCTACCACTAGGGCAATGTTTGTTGTGACTCCTCAGTCACTGTTCATGCTTTTTATTCTCCAGTTCTGGTTTTCTATATATTTTTGGCAGAGCACTATCTTTAATTGCACTTACATTGTGTGTGTTCATTGCTGCCGGGACAGCGCCTCCCTCCGCTTCAATACACTTCCTGCGTTCATAGCAATACAGAATACTTATGGTACTAAAGCTTAGCTCTTTAAACATTAGGGGGCTTAATAGCCCATAAAAGCACAATCTGACGTGGAGGGAGGCTCTCTCTCTACAGTGTGATATTTTTGTGCTCAGGAGACGCATATAATTGCTGTAGATGCTGATCGCATCAAGCATAGATGTTTCCCAGTTATTCTTCAGGCCCACTGCACCAAAAAGAAACGGGGGGTGTTGCTGGCAATCAGGAATACTGTAGCTTACTCTGCTGTGTCATCCATTGTCGACTCCGGAGGGCGGTACATTATACATGTCTGCTATTTAAACAACATTCTCTATACCTTAGTGGGTCTATATGCACCAAATGCCTACTCCCAGCGCTTCCTCCAAAACCTATTCAGTAAAGTTCAGTCTGTACAGCAAGGAAGGGTCCTCATATGTGGTGATTTTAACATGGTTCCTGATGCATCCATGGACTCCTCCTCCCCTATGAGACGGAATCCCCACACATTGATGAATCTCCTATCCAAAATGTCCCTATATGACATTTGGCGCTTACATCTTGCCATGGAACGAGACTATACGTATTTCTCCCCTTCTCATCTTACATACTCTCGTATAGACCTTGTGTTGGTGGATAGAGCTTCCCTCTCAAATAGGAATAATTACATGGTCAGACCATGCTCCTGTCTCTGTAAAGATTTCAGAACAATACAACCACCCCCCGAATCCGACATGGAGGGTAAACGATTATTTACTTGCAGATTTAGACTGTCAGAAAGAGGTAAAAGATGCTCTGTCTGAATACCGTATTTTTCGCCCTATAAGACGCACCGGCCCATAAGACGCACCTAGGTTTTTGGGGAGGAAAATAATAAAAAAAAAAATTTTAACCAAAAGGTGTGCTTTTGGTGGGTTTGGAACTAATGGTGGTCTGTGGATGACGGACACTGTTATGGGAGGATCTGTGGATGACGGACACTGTTATGGGGGGGATCTGTGGATGACGGACACTGCTATGGGGGGATCTGTGGATGACAGACACTGTTATGGGGGGATCTGTGGATGACGGACACTGTTATGGGGGATCTGTGGATGACGGACACTTATGGGGGGATCTGTGGATGACGGACACTTATGGGGGGATCTGTGGATGACGGACACTTATGGGGGGATCTGTGGATGACGGACACTTATGGGGGGATCAGTGGATGATGGACACTTATGGGGGATCTGTGAATGACGGACACTTATGGGGGGATCTGTGGATGACGGACACTGTTACAGGGGGGGATCTGTGGCTGGCACTGTTACAGAGGGGGGATCTGTGGATGGCACTGTTATATATGTGCCATCCACAGACCCCCCACCCCATGACAGTGCCATCCACAGACCCCCCCAGCCCATAACAGTGCCATCCACAGACCCCCACCAGATTCCGTGTGCCCCCTCCAGTATCCAAATATAAAATGTATTATTGAATTAAAAGTTATTAAACATGCCCCCCTCACTCCTAATAGTACTGTATATCCTAATTGCTTCTGTATAATGCCGGCAGGCGGGCCGGGCGGCCGGCGCGTCACTCACTGACGTCACTTGCCTGCGCCACCTGCTTCATTCATAAAGGAGGAGGCGCAGGCACATAACATCAGGGAGTGACGCTGCCGCCCGCCCGGCCTGCCTGCCGGCATTATACAGAAGCAATTAGGATATACGGTACTATTAGGAGTGAGGGGGGCATGTTTAATAACTTTTAATTCAATAATACATTTTATATTAGAATACCGGAGCGGTGGGGAGGGGCTATAGTACAGTGACCGCACCGCCCCGCCGATATTGCCGGCCCCCAGCTCCTCCTCCCAGTCCCTCCCCCAGCCCCCGCTCCGTACATCGCATCCAGCGATGTTAAACTGTCAGCATTCGCCCCATAAGACGCAGGGGCATTTTCCTCCCATTTTTGGGGAGGAAAAAGTGCGTCTTATGGGGCAAAAAATACGGTATTTCCTGAACAATGTGAACACAGTAGATAACCCATCTATTGTTTGGGCAGCACATAAGGCTTATATCATAGGTATTTTTATTAAGATAGGGCATAGGGCCAAAAAGAAGAGAGAACACCTCACTACGTATCTGCTGAACAAAATCCGAGCACTAGAGATTGAATAAGACATCTCCCTCTCCTCTTTATTCAGAAGAGCTCCGCTCCCTTAGGGCACAGCTGGGGGAGCACATGCTTCATAAGTATGAACTGTCCTTAAAAAAAGTCAAAGCCATGTATTATTCTCAGGCGAACAAAGCGGGGAAGTTATTGGCAAGTAGAATTAAGTGCAGAACCCAAAATTCCCGTATTGCTTTTCTCTGGGACTCCACTAAAACCCACAAAATTTATGATCCAAAAGCGATTGCTAATAGGTTTATGACCTTCTACTCAAACCTTTATAACCTAGCTGATAATAAGGAGGTGGTTCAGCCTGCTGATTGTGACATTAGCAGTTTTCTTGATTCCCTCTCATTACCTTCCATGTCTGAGGAACACAAAATACGGGTATGCCAGCCCATCACACTTGATGAGATAATGGGTATAATCAAAAAGCTGCCTCACCACAAAAGTCCTGGACCAGATGGTCTGTCTAATTCCTATTATAACATTTTCTCTGAACTTCTGGGCACGCACCTCCACGTGTCTTTATCAAGGATCCTGACAGATGGGCACATGCCTAGAGAAATGCTAGAAGCGACTATTGTCACCTTGCCAAAGCCGGGCAAAGAACCAACTACCCCCCAAAACTTCCGGCCTATCTCCCTTCTCAACACTGACCTGAAAATATATGCCAAGCTACTGGCAAATAGATTGGCAGCAATCATCCCGACCTTGGTAGCTCCTGACCAAGTGGTATTTGTCCTGGGTAGGCAGATTACAGACAACTCCAGGAGAGTATTTAACTTACTAGACAGAGTCAATAGGCTAAGACTACCCGCGGTGTTCCTTACCCTGGACGCTGAGAAGGCATTCGACCGGGTGAATTGGTCGTTTGCCTTCTCGGTACTCCAAAAAATGGGTTTCCCTGCTGCTCTAATTAGAGCCATAGAAGCATTATACAAGGGCCCTGCAGCCCGAGTTTTGGCCAATGGTGTTCTGTCAGACCCCTTTAATCTCTCAAATGGTACTAGGCAGGGATGCCCCCTGTCCCCTCTAATATTCATACTGTCCCTAGAACCGCTGGCACAGGCTATCAGACAAGCAGAAAATATCTCAGGGATTCGAATCGGTGATAGGCAGTACACTCTTTCCTTATATGCGGATGACATAATCCTTTCCCTAACCAACCCTGTCCTGTCGCTACAGGAAGTTAGGAAGGTTATTTATGCATATGGCTCTCTATCGTTTTACAAACTCAATGAAGGAAAATCCCAAGCCCTCCCTCTCTTTATCCCCAACCGAATGCTAGAGCATCTAAAAGAGCTTTACCCCTGGGACTGGCAGACCACAGGTGTCCAATAACTTGGTGTTCAACTCACCCCCACTATTCAGAAGCTGTATGATGCAAACTTTCCTTGATTTCTCCTGGACCTCCAAAAGGAATTAGGGAACACCGCGAAAATGGAGATATCATGGCTCGGCAGAATGGCAGCCTTTCAGCAGCATGTGCTCCCTAAGCTTCTCTATCTGTTCAGAATCCTCCCACTGGAACTGCCCAGTTCCTTCTTTAATGCCGTTAATAAACTGCTTAATGGGTTCATTTGGAACAAGGGACCCCCCCGCATTGCTAGGACGGTTATGTCCAGATTTAAAAAATTTGGAGGATTAAGTCTTCCAAATATTTATGATTATTACCTAGCCACCAGAGTACATCAACTTAAAGAATGGTGGACCTCTGACAATCCCAAACACTGGGTCCACATCGAGCAGACGCTTGCCCCAACCCACATTATGAAGGCGATAATGTTGGCTTCCCTCTTTAGGGAGGTACCGTTACATTCCCTCCCATACCTACTTTCCACTTCTCTGAATATTTGGAAACGGTATCATAGCAGCGGTCATGGCATAACCGCTTCTATAGCGAAATTCACCCCGATAGAGGCATTACAATACCGTCTTCCTGACCTTTCTCTGGCAGGGTGGAGAGAAGGGGGCGTAGTAACGGTTGCGGATCTGCTTTCCCAGGCAGGTTTGAACTCATTTGAAAACTTGCAGAACCGATTTAACATACATAAAAGGGATTTTTATAAGTATTTGAGGATCCGTCATTTATTAGCCTCCAACCCTACACTAATAGTAATCTCACACATGGAGCTCCTGAATCAATGGGCTCTGAAACAATCCAGATGGAAAGGAATCCGCCCACTCTAATCATTTCTAGGCAGAAAAAACTCCTTTGTAAAAACCACCCCCATTGCATCATGGGAACTGGACTTGGGACGCAGTATCCTCCCAGCGCAGTGGTCTACAGCTATCAATTATGCGACCAAGCGGTTGAAATGTGTGTCACATCTTGAATCTTACTCAAAAACATTACTCAGATGGTACTTCACCCCCCCTGAGACTAAGTCGCATTTACCCTGGCTCGGGGCTGCTGTGCTGGAGGGGATGCGGCGGCAGAGGAACCCTATTACATATACTTTGGGATTGCCCCCTGTTGAAAGAATTGTGGTCTAGCATTTTTCAACTAGTTGAAAGGGCAACCGGTCGCAAGCTAAATAGAGACCCAGCCCTGGCCTTGCTATTTATAGATCTTACAGAAGTCCCGTATAACTTCAGGACCATATCTATGCACCTGTTTTTAGCCACG